>NC_086247.1:136929288-137234601 GCF_021018805.1 Prinia subflava
GTGTAGGTGTGTTATCTGATGCATAGTTACAAAGATCATCTGCTATAAGTAAGTTTTACATTAGAGATAAACTTGATAAACTGACTGTATGATAGACTTACTATGACCTTTCCTGAACTATGCCCACAAATTAACACCTACTTACATTAGAAGTAGCATCCCAAGCCCCTAAGCACAAAATAAAACTGTATGGTTTATTTTGAACAAAAGACTTTCTTTGAGCAAGAAAAGCTCTCATATCTCACAACTCTACTATCACGTTAAATGGAAGCTGTAGATGTCACACAGGTGAAAGGAGAACATCTGCCTCCAGACTCGAGAAGTCTCAAGACCCTGACTTTTAAGTTCACATTTTATTCCATACAGTACAGTATGGCCTTCTTCAGTTTATCTTAGACCACTATGAAAATAAGCTGGTACACAAAAATAACCGGAATTGAAATATCCACACTCCTTCTGATACCTTTGAGGAGTTTCTCTCAGGTAAAGCAGAGGGTAAGGCTTGCACACATGGTAGTGAGGGTCCCTTGGCTATGGGCAGACTTTTTTCCTGCAAGAACTGTGCTGACTAAAGAATTTACTGCCTAAGCTATCCCCAGCTGCCACTGAGATGCATGTGTGCATCTGGGTTGCTAAAATCAAATCCAGCGAGCTGAAGAGGTCCAAATAGGAATTCTCTCATAACTGGTGTTATCTGGGCTGAGACGGGTTGGGGAGTGCTCAGAAGCAGCTGAGCTGGCCAGTGTGACTGCCTGGAGGGCACAGCAGTCCCTGAGCAATGGAGACATCAGTGTTCCAGCCAGTGCAGGTGCAATCGGAAGAGAGACCCACCTCCAGTGTCTGAGTTTTCACACCAAGCCACTGTACCTGGTGTACGGATTAATCTGGCAGGAGAGCTCACTCTCAAAGTGCCTGAATTGTGCTGCTACTCTCGTAACACCACCCACAATTTAACCAAAGAAATGTCATTCTTCTCATTACAGTTTGGTGAATTTCTTTTAGAATTTCATCAGCTAGCTGCAAGAATAAGCTTTTGGGATGACTTCCACTACTAACACATTTTCAGCTATTTCTATGAAAAGTTTGAGTGTCTCTGAGGCTGATATTTTGCAGTAAGACACTGCTGCATGTTGATGTGGGGTTTTTGTTTCTTTGATGAAAAATATTCTATTTTTAAACAAGTCTTAACACTTGAAAAAGGAACATTTGGACACAGTTTGGAGAACTGTGATTTGTAGTATCTCCAAACACTCAATTCACAAAAATTATGATCTGCTTCCACTGTTCATCACCTTCTTAACCATCTCAGGTCTTACTAAATTTCAGAAAATAACTGAAGCATAAGAGATACAGGGAGAGCACCAATGCCTGCATAAGATTTGGGAGTGTCTTTGGCTTAGAGCACTAAAAGACCTTTTACTCACTTGTTTTAGCAGGTCTAAGTATCTCATGGAACTTTCACTCAAAAAGATACTACTACTTTGGGATGTGAATGCTATTTTATCCATTCATAGCCAAAGAAAGTGCACAGAGATAAAATCCCTTTGCCAATTCAAGGAGGACATTTCCCAAATCTCTCATCATGAGCTTGCCCATAAGACATCTCTCTGACAACACCATCTACAATCAACAGAACATATTGCTCAGAATAGCAACCACTTTAAGGTCTAGATCTTTGACACTGGTAGCTTCTATGGACTAAAGTATATCATGTTTCTGCTGCCCATAAGTGTCTAAAACTATATCATGCTGCAAAACTCTCTGTAGTTGTTCAGTCTCTGTAGTGGTGACTGCAAGCCATACATCTGAAAAAGATTAACAGTATGTTTTATTTTTTGAATGTCTAGTACACACACAACCTCTCTCCAAATTAAATAAACCACAAATCACTAATTTTCAAATTAAACCATATTTTTGCCTAGACTGAAGTTATTTATTTGCATGTCAAATGTATAATTCACAGACAATTTAGAGTTCAGTCCTATGAAATTATGGTAGAACTTGGCTTTAAAGTTGATAGGAGTTCATTCTATCAGGTAGGCTCCAATTTGTAATACTTCCACGGCTACTCAGCATCAATATGACAATGCAGTCATCAGCTAAACAGTGTACATGAAGCAAAATAAAGGGAGTTCACAATCTGCCCAAAAGAAAACCTGTAAAACTAATGTACAAAAACTAATGTGAATTCTCATTTACCTCAGCATGTATATTTTACTCAGGACATCGTAAGTTGTGCTTTCCTGTGTGACACAGCAATGGAGATAAACACTGTAACACTAACACTGGTGCAGATTTTGGGTATAGACATGAATCACTAAATGCAAGCAAGACAATTGTGTCTTCTGTGTTGTTAAATTAATAAAAGCATTTTGAGGTTACTTACTTTTTCAGGGTCAGGATTTCAACATATCATTTTTAAATGCAAAGTTCATAGTGATCTTAACAAAGCCAAGCTACATACAGTAAAATTATGTTGAATAAGAACAGGTTATTATGAAAAGTAGGACTGTATATTTTATACCACTCTGATTATAGTCTGATGCTTCATGCTGTTGAGTCTTTTAGGAATTAAGTACACTCATTTGGAGTATGAGAAGGAAACCTTCATGGCAGAAAAAGAAATTATTTCACTCCATTTACCAAGCTTTCAATTTACTCATTATAAAATCCTTTTGTTTCCTTACTCCTACAGTAGAGAGATTTAGCAAAACTATTTACTGAGATGGCTTCATATAGCAAAAACATTCAGATTTCTACTAAACAATGCTTGTTTTGTTGCTTGTTTTCAGATTCTTGCAGCACTAATAGTGCTGTTTATGCCAAGACTAATAACCAACAGTTGTAAATATGTTTCAAACAACTGGAGGCTGAAGAGGAAACAGATCATATCAATGGATTTGTTTGTGAACAGAATTCAATGCAACCATTGTGCATGGATTACAATTCAGCAGTCACATTTTTACTTTTTTTTATTAGTTATGTTCTGGAAACCATAAATAATGTACTCATTTGAAATAATTACATGAATTGACCAAAATCCACATAATCCTCTTGAAGTTTCCTCCGAAGTTCATTCATATTTGCAGCATCAAACAAACATATCTCTAGGCAATATGTTCCAGTGCCTCACCAACTTCACCATAAAAAAAATCTCCCTTCTACCTAGTCTAAACCTACCCTCTTTCAATTTAAAGGCATTTCCCCTTGTCCTGCCATTCCATGGCCTTATAAATGTCCCTCTTCACCTTTCTCGTAGGCCCCTTTCAGGTATGGTTGTCTGCTCTAAGGTGTCCCCAGAGCCTCCTCTTCTCGAGGCTGAGGAACCCCAGCTGAATCAGCCTGTCCTCCTAGGAGAGGTGCTCTAGACCTGTGATCATGTATGATCAGAGCCTCTCCAACAGATCCTTGTTTTGGTGTACAGAGGACTCCAGAGCTGGATGCAGTACTCCAGGTGGAGTCCCAAAGTTATTCAAAATATCAGAGTTTGTTATAACAGTGTCATTTCTAAACAACAGAGATGACTCTTCTTCTGCCACTTTAGTCCACATATATAATCAAACAAATCACAAAGGACTTAAGGAAAACTAACAATCTCATTCTTAGTTTATCTCCCCATGGTTTTCAGTGGAAAAACAGTTATGCCACCAAGATTCACCTGTCCTTCCCTAAGATGTGAACTTTACTATCATACCCATTTTTTAATAAAATATAGTAATTAATAGAATTAGATAGATATCTATGGATAACCATACTGGAATACTAAACATTTACAAGAACAGGTAGCAATGCACGTAGAAAGCACACTGGTCTGCCTAGTGTGTGGTGTTTCTCCTCTCTTTCCTCAGTTCAGTTCCCACCACTAGTTTCAACAATGACTCATCAAGATTCCTTCTCTTTTTAGCTTTCATCATCTATCTACTAAAAAGCCTTAATTCACAGGTATTTACCTTGTCTTCTGTGTGTGTGTGTACTAGAGAGGCTGCTGAGAACTTCTCAAGAAGGTCTGCATACTTCCTCTACTTAGTTTTTTCAATTCCATTTAAAACTTGAGGTTTGACTTAAAGGTCACATTTGGCATGGCCATGGAACAGGATTAGGTGATATTGTTGCATCTCTTAGTTGTGGATTAGATTTGCTAAGACAGAACATCCTCTTTTGTCTGAAGCTGTAATTCAACCTTTACCTTTTCAGCTTGTCCTAAACTGTCTTTTCCACACTGAACAAAGAGAAGCTGTAATTATTGTTTATGAACAGTCCACTCTTCTGCTACACTTCTTATAGCATGTGTTTTTAACTAAAACAAATCCTATTCATCCCTTCTCTTCATAACATCCACATCCATCTATTTTTTGTTTATTCTTTCTTTTGTTTCATCCTCAAAAATTCTTTCTTGTCTAGTCGTATCATTTAATTTAAAACATCCTAGAAAAACATCTTCCTAATTTCTCTCTTCAGCTTCCCTCTGGATTCTTCCTAATCAGCTCTTTATTCTCTTAAAGTTATCAATAGCACAAATGTATTACAGAATTTCTGGATCCACCATCTCTCCTGCTAGGGTCACATTCTCCTTAGATGACATTCCCCAGCTCAACTTCTTCCACCATTACTTTTCATCTTTGACTTCAACATACCATGCTTCTGAAAATAATTTTTAATTCTCTTTCAATCTGAAATCCTCACCCTTTTTCAACTTCAGAACTCTGATTCTCTGTGGAGGAGCAATCACTCAGGAAAAAAAACAGCGTGGTAAAAATTGCATATAGTGAAATTGATTCATCCAGTTTTAAATTCAAAAATCTCTGCAGTCAATTCCACTGTTCCTGACTTATATTAAAATCTTAGGACCTAATATCTAAAAAGTTGCCAAATTCTATCAGTTCTCATGTCAGTGTTTCCAGAATACAGTGTTTTCCCCTAAAACTTTGCATGCATCTTTCTATATATTCATCACATTTCACACAGGGACTATTGTAGTGCTTGTTGCTCTACCCAGTGTACTTGCCTTGCTACTCTTGAGCTCATTCCAAAAAGTGTATGTTTTCTCTTCTCTGCCTCTTAAAACTCAGAGATGCTGTTTTCATTCAGATTTCTATCTGGAAAATTGATTTTATTTTTCTCTTCATCTACTTCCTGACTTCTATCTTTAATTCTACATGATGCTTCCTATCTCTTTACTCCTGAAATCATATTTTCTAACTTTCATCTTGGTGCTGTTTTTTAATCTGCCCATTGTAAAACACAGGAGAGTTTCTCACAAAAATATAAAAATCTTCAGGCACATATGACAATATTTTGTAAACCAGATAAAACCATCTTGATTATGGCAGTACAAGTAGCCACTCATCTCATTAATATCCAGAGAACCTAAATGTACTATGCTTTTTTTTCCCCCAATCAATTCATTTGCATGAAGAAATCTAACAGAGATACATGCCCAGCTTTCAGCTACTTAATATGAAAGCTAATCCTAACATACTAATTAAGTCTAAATTCTAAAGTCTAAATTCTGTAATATTATGACAGGTTTGAAAAACAAAGAGCCACATAAAACTGGTCATATTTGCAATCTCCTTTTCCTGCAATCATGTCTGTATGCCAAACAGCAAAGTACAACATTTTCCACTGAGACTTGGTAATTAAGGGACACTTTCATGGATGCCAAGCTCTGATTCTGCGTCACAAATTACAGCCCATTTTTGCTGTCCTATTAAACCAAGAAATCCCACTTTGAATCACAACCCCTAAAAATCAACTAACCTTTCAATATGGAAGCTGGAATGAGACAATAGAAAAATCCCATGAGTTTGAGCTGAAATTAGTTGCTGGAGGGGGGAAGGGAGACATGTCTGAAGGAAGCATATTGAGAGCAGCAGGACTCCCTTCAGGAGAGAAAGAGAGAACAGTTAGTCAAAGAAAGCAGGATAAACAATGTGAGAAGAACAGTGTCTGTAAAATGAAAAAGGGATAAAAAGAGAGAACAGTAATAAGTCTTGCTAAAAAGTGGAACAGAAAACACAGAAGAAAGCAAAGGAGTGCACCTGGTGATGCTCCAAGATTTTAAGTACAATCTTATCTCTAAAGCTGTAATTGTTGCCTCTGATTAAAGTGTAAAGCACTGAGAAAGAGATGTTATTACAGAATAAACTGACATGAAGATTTGGCAGTTTCATATAAGGCTGGGATAAAGAGTCACTCAGACTAGGCACAGCGAGTTCCTCAAGTGATCTGAGCCCAGCTATGCTGACAAGGAACGTCCAAAACCTGCAATTGCACAGGACACAACAAGATGCAAAGGAAGGCAGGTAGTGGCACTGGTGCTTTATGTAGTGGCACTGGTGCTTTAGGCAGCATTATGCATTACATTTATGCATATCTCATGGACTGTATCTACCCATATTAATGTAATTTCAAATTTCTACTGCAGTGTCATTCAGCTTTTCAAGACCACACAGGTATCGAGCACTGATCCAAGCACTAAATCAAGGACAGCTTCAGCCTCTAAATACATGACAGCTGTTTGGAATACATATAGTACATAAGAAAAAATAATATGTTTTCAAAAAGTCAGATGTAGACACTAGCTCTTGGGAAGGTGCTACCTTTGTGATACAGCATGAGGCTGGGACCCAAAATACACAAAAACACTAAATGCTAAGATCATCTAAGACTTAGTATTGGTAACTGCACCCTTGCATAACAAAAGTCTTAGTGCTGTTTCAGCTTAATATAACAGGTTTTTACAGTATTTCCTAAGCTAAAGATGTGAAAATTTCCACACTTTTGTGGTACACACCTCCTGCCACTCATTGGCTATGGGTTAGTATGGCTAATAAGATTTGACCCCAAGGAAAGAAATTTTAGAACCAGGACAGCTTCATACAGGATGAGAGATAACTCTGTAGGAAAAGCACCCCCATTACCTATATGCCAGGTGCAAAATAAAACCCAATTTAAGTAATTCCACTATTTGCTCAGCAGTGTTACTGAAGTGCTATTATAACTACGCAAAAAAAAAATTGAGTAAAATTTCCATGTGCCATTATGTGAGACAAACATTATAATTCATTAATTATTTCTGTAATACTGCTGAATACCTAGAAAATACATAATATTAGTATTTCAAATGTGCTTCATAGAACTAACTAATTCTTGAAACAGAAGTCTCCGGACCAAATCCTGACCAAATGGCTATAAAAGGTTGTCATTCTCTTTTTTTCCATACTGAAAAAAAGTCAGACCAGATCTGTGAAAACTAGGAAAAGTTTATAGTCACTGGGGTCAGAAGAAAATGCCAGCCAACAAATTGCAGACAGGATGTATTGTGGGAACTACTGGATAGCAAGTTGCATTTCTGCAAAACACTGCACTATCACTCTATTTATTTAGTGTACTTCCTCCAACAACCTACTTATAGAAATGTTCCCTCACTATGAAACATGCACTGCAAGGTAGAATATAAATTTATAATTTCTACAATAAGAAATTGTCGTTAGAGATTCTAAAAAATTCTGGTCACCTCACTATCATATCCTCAGTGACACAGATGAATTATTATTGCATAATCTCCTCTGAAGATAACAGGAGGGCTTGATGATTACTTCAGCACTGGATTTGATTGAATGGCTTGTTTAATTTTCTTGTAGAACACTATCATCATCTGGTGGTATATTTTGCTACTGTATAATCTGCATGCTATGAAGATGAAAGTGTTTCATTTACTTAGCATTAAACATTTAGAAGAAGACATAGATTTACCACCTTGCAGTTATGCCAGATTATGCAGGGGTGGAAAATGAAGTAACATGAAATGAACTTGACAGAACTGCTGAGGGTTTTGAGAACAAACAAGATGCCGACATTTTACATGAATGAAATTTGAATACTTCTCTGTCCAGAAGTAAAAGACAGACTAAATAAAACAAGAGAGCTCAAGGATGCTTCATATCCTTATTCAAACTATCTAAAAGGTATAAGGGATATGAGTTTTTAAGAAAACCTCACAGATTTTTCAAACAAAAATATTTTCCACATAGTTTTTCTTATAATTGGAGGTAGAGATCTCACATGCAAAAGTCAACTGTTTATTCCACCATTCAACCAGAATCTACATAAATCAGTTGTTGACTTACGTGGTAACTTTTCAGTCTAACAAAATCGACTTTCATGGAGATGAACCTTTCTGAATTTCTGCTAAGATTTTTAAAGTGCTCCACAAGATCGGCACAGAACTTGTAGCCACCTTTGAGGACACAGAGAACCACAATATCATTGTCTCCAATGTCTTGCATAATATCTTTTGCCAGTCGTTCTGTCCTGGGCAAAAAAAAATTAGGGATAAAATAACTTTAGATGCAGATGCTCTTAGTTCATGGTAGGCTTTACAAACACTGTGGTGATATAAAGCTTGACTGGCACTGTTCAAGCATCCTGACTTCACAGAATCACTGAGTGATTTAGGTCAGAAAAGACCTTCAAGATCATCACGTCCACTCTTTATTGATCACGACAATGCCAGCTAGACCATAATGGTAAATGCCATGCCCAGCCATTTCCTGAACACCTCCAGAAGGGGTGACCCTGCCACCTCCCAGGACAGCCCATTCCAGTGCTTGGCTGGGTTTACATCCAGCTCACAGATGGCAGATACAGAGTGATGGATGCAAGGTGCAAAGCACTTGAACCTAAATTTCTCAATAAAATACCCAAGTTTTTAAACTAATGATATTTTAGGACAAAGATTATACATGCACTGTATATGAATGACTTTATAAAAAAGAATAATATTACCGATCAAACAATTTATTTAGTAACATTCAAGCTACACATACCTGTCAACAATAATGCCATGAGGAATGAGCACATATTCCAGGTCTCCATAGTAGTGCTGAGGATAAGTGAACAAATCCAGACTGTATCCAGGCCAATTGTCTGAAATCTGAATATCAAATAGTACTGTCAAGAACACTTCATGGTGTTTAACATTATGTAACTGATATAAAATCAGCATTCTAGTACACTGTATTGGATGAATTCATTGTGTGCCACACTTTCTTCCAGTTACAATTTACTATTTTGCTTTTCCCATTAATTATTTTGCTTCTCAGTATAACTCAGAAATCAAATGCTACAGTTTTTTCCCCATAGAATGTGGGAAATGTCACCTGAAATTACAAACAACCATTTCGACTAAGGAAATATTTAATTCTAAACTAGTGGCAAAAATATGTACTTTCAAACTCTAAGTGCAAATATAATATTGCCAGTAAGAAGGGATTCTCCAATGGGAGATTTGGATAGTGGTATTAAAAGTCAAAAAATTCTATACTAAAATTGTACATTTCTAGTTTAAATGACTAAAAGTCATAAATAAATAAATAGATAGATAAGTATTCTACAGATGAAACAGTACATACGGGAAATAATTTATGTGGTTCATGGATGATATCTGTACAAATAAGCGAAAACCTCACCTTGCCAAAGGTGAGGTTCTTAATTTAGATGTCATCAAAGATAAGTAATTACAAATTTTTGCATCTCACCGCACTATGGAACTAATCTGTAAATGCATATATTTACAGAAAAATACTGTACACACTTAATATACATTGGTTTTGTAAGTATCAGAATACAGAGATTAGATCTCACAACATACAATGGTGGCAGAGATTAAGAAGGTCAAAAATTAGCCAACAGTTGAAGGCTTCAGAAAGCTGTGAAATGCAAAGTCACCAGCACAAAAATTAAACAAACTCCAAAACAAGCACTTTCCCTATTCCTTATGAAAGGCAAGACCTGTGAGTTCACAAGGTATCTTGAAATCATTACAAAGTTTGTTTCAATACTGGTTCAGGATAAAAAGCAACACCTAATAGGTTTTCCTTACAATCCTATTCCTCGAGCCACACATTGTCCTTCTACAGCTTGGCTACAAGGAGAAATGACAACAAACTTGCCATTGTGCAGTGCATGTCTTAATGACATTTTTGCTACAAATAGTCTTTAAAGGACCATCACTGAAACTAACCTCTGCTTACCATTTTATAGTAGAGCAATAGTTTCTCACAATTTTGGCTAAGATAACATATTTGATGTTGAGTTGTTCCTCCACATCCCCTCTTCTTTAACTCAGACACAGCCCTGCCTTGTGCTGTACTGAAACACAGTTCTGCCTTGTGGATTTTGGGTTGCCTGGGGGTTTTCTTTGCATATTCATTGACAGCTACAGACACCTTGACTGGCACATTTTAATTCTACCCCAAAATTTCTTCATCAAAAAAGTTATTAGTTGGCAACTGCTACTGAATATTTGCCCATGAAGGGCATGCCTGGGAGATCACTGGAATCAATATAAGTTTTCCCTCTGACTTACACAAGCCTTGAAACTACACAAAAGAAAAAAGTTACTAAGTTGTGTTCCTTATTTCCATAGAAACAGGAGATTATAAATATCCTCCTTGGCCAGGTTTTTAATTAGAGGCAAATCTTGCTCCAGAAACACTGCTGCAGTCAGCCTGGAAAGACTGTTTCCCCATCTACTTGTTCAGTGCATGGGGGAGCTGAAACTTTTTAAATACTTTGTAGCAATGAACAGTTTGTTCAATAGCATTTTACTGCAAACTGAAACAATTTCATTAAGTATTACAAACACTGGCTAGCAACTCCTTTCAAGTGTTGCTTACTTCTGCATTCTTGTCAAATCGAATGGTTTCGGTGTGATGCAAAAGATCAAATTAAATGGATAGAAACTGCTTCAGAACCCATACCAGCCAATAACTTTTACTTAGGTTACAATAAGTCCTTTATAAAACAGGATCAGGATGAAATTTTGATTCTCCCATTTATCCTTCTGGTTCTCTAGAATAGCAGAACATAAACAGTGTAACTCTAGAATAATATTGAAGTTCTTGTTTACAAGTGCTTGCTGCCATTTGACAAATAAGATGGAATTCACGTATACTTCCAAATTAATTATCTGTCTGATATAATAAACATATTTCATATTCTTCTTTCTTTTAAACAGGCACTTCCCAAGAAGTCTTAGAAATTCTCATTTATCGTAAAGCTATTCCCAGTGTTATGCTATAAGACAATTTTCAAGTAACTGTAAATTCTTATGACTATTCCGCTTGAGAATTTAAAAAGCCCTTGAAAACATGAAGGAAAAAAAATCTGATTGTTTCAGAAAAAAAGCAGTATTCAACTGGACAAGTAAATATATAGTAAATATATATTCTAAATACATTGGCATACTCCTGTGTAAAAAAATTCCTACTGTGAAAGAAAGACCTACTTTTAAAGTTCAGGCACTGCGTGTTTGAATAGCCCAGCAGATATACTTCAGTGAGTCTTTAAATAGCTGATGTGAATGGATACAAAAAGGAATACAAATACATGGCAACATCCAAAAGTGTTCCCTTGAGGCCTAAGAGAGAAGCTGAAGACTCAATTGCAGCCCCTTTAGAAGAATGTTGCTCGTTTTCTCATCTGGCAAAGTGAGCACAGGTAGGTTTGAGCTCAGTCCTCAGCTCCAAGCAAGCATGAAGCAAAGCCCAGCTTTTGTTAACATAAATGATGCCGCACTGGACTTACTGCTGGTTGGGTTTTTGGGGAGATGAGCAGAAAAAATTAAACCAGTGCAGCAGAGCATGGTCATGCACATTCATGTCCTTCTTTGCAACAACCTCATGTTGCTTTGGTGATATGCACAGTCACCCACCTAAGGAATGGCATTCATTACACAGGTGTCAGGTGGCTGATGTGTGGTGTTTTCAGACAGAGGTCAAACACAGAGACAGGTCCTTCAGAAGGGGGATGGAGGGGATGTTGGAGTGGACAGTGCCTCACTGCCTACACAGAGGGCCCTGGGCCATGATCTGGGCAGCTGAGTCTTGAATTTCCTGTTAAAATCCTAATGCCACATTAAATTAAGAACATATCTAAGGTGGTGGCAGTGATGGCATTTGCTTCACAGGAGAATCTGGTGTGTCTATCAGAATAAGGATCACATTCATTTATTTTTGCACCATTTATCAATTCCTACAGGCACTCCAAACGCACTGCCAAGGTTCGGGCTGTTTACCACCCCAGCAGAACAAAGACAGCCCAATCCTCTTTCACGGCGCCCCCAGACCCCCGGGGACCTCTCAGAGCTCCGGCGGGAGAAAGACACCTCGGGATGCCTGAGGATCCTCATCCCCGGTACTCAAGGAGCCTGGAGAAGCACAGCCACGGCCACAGGAGCCGCTCGGGGTGGAACCGGACCGTGTTTTCACGGCGGAAGCCAAAGGCGCGGCTCAGCCCAACACGCCCGTCCCCCTCAGGCAGCCGCAGCGGGGCCGGGGCCGGCGGGCGTGGCGGGGCCGGCGCAGGGTGAGGGGACGCGGCCCAAGCACCGGCCGGGGGACCCGGAGCAAGCGGGAAAAGGGAAGGGAAGGGCAGGGGGTTCAGCACAAAGTGCCGGGGGGCAGCGGGGAAGCGGGCCGGGCACCGGGGAGGCCCCACGGCCGGCGAGGGGCGAACGGCCGGGGCGGGCGGGCCGCGCTCCGCATTTACCACAACACCGCGGCCTCCAGCGCTGCTCCCGCCCTGCCCGGCCATGTTCGTGCGCGCGCCCGGCCGAGGGGCTGCGGCGGGGCGGGGCCGGCGCGGCTGCGGCGGGTGAGGGGTGAGGGGTGAGGGATGGGGGCTGAGGGATCGGGGATGAGGGATGGGGGGTGAGGGATCGGGGCTGAGGGATCGGGGGTGAGGGATGGGGGCTGAGGGATCAGGGGTGAGTGATGGGGGTGAGGGATCGGGGGTGAGGGATCGGGGATGAGGGATCGGGGCTGAGGGATCGGGAGTGAGGGATCGGGGGTGAGGGATCGGGGGTGAGGGATGGGGGCTGAGGGATCGGGGCTGAGGGATGGGGGCTGAGGGATCGGGGGTGAGGGATGGGGGCTGAGGGATCAGGGGTGAGTGATGGGGGTGAGGGATCGGGGGTGAGGGATGGGGGCTGAGGGATCGGGGGTGAGGGATGGGGGCTGAGGGATGGGGGCTGAGGGATCGGGGGTGAGGGATGGGGGCTGAGGGATCGGGGGTGAGGGGTGCGGGGTGAAGGGTGCGGGGTGAGGGGTGCGGGGTGAGGGGTGCGGGGTGAGGGGTGCGGGAAGGGAGATGTGGGATGGGGGGTGCGGGATGGGGGTGCGGGATGGGGGGTGCGGGAAGGAAGCTGTGTGGGTATAGGTATGGTCGGGATGGTGGAAGGGCTTGGGCAGGGCTGGCCAAGGAGCTTGGCCTGCTTAATGGGTAATATGAAGCCAGTGAGGTTTAAACTGCCGTTTTAACAGGATTTTCTTGTACTCCAGGGAAGAAAAAAATAATTTTCCAACAGTTCAGTAATCATACTTTCCATCCTTGCTGTCTTCTGGAGTTGCTGCTCCTTCCCACCACTGTGCACATGCTGGGGCAGGCTGTGTGTTCCTGTTGCCCACGTTGTCTATGCTCCCTGTGCCATCGGAGATAAACAGATCAGGAACAGCGCAGCTTGCTGCCACCCCCTTCCAATTCTGTTAAAATTATTATTATTAATATTTTGCTTTCACTGCTTCACAGATGAGAAAGAGCTTGTTTTTTTCTTGCCTTACTCAGATCATTGCCTACATTTATGTTCCTGTATAAGAAGTTGAAATTTGGACTTGCTCCATCATTTTTGTATCCTGTCTTTTGTGGAAAATCCTAACAGCCTCTCTGCCCACTGTGGATAAAAATAGAGCTTTTCACTTTCTTAAAATTGAAAGGTGGTTATAATTTCTGACTTTATAATTTCAGTATCAATCTGTCAAATACACAGCTGGTAGAATTCTGCCATTCCTATACTAGAAAATATTAAAGGAAGAAAAGTTGCTTTTAGGGGAGACCTAGGCATAGTGCAATATTCTTAGAAGTACCTGAGGGGCTTTCAGCAACTAAGTAGGAAACATTTCAGGTTGGTAACTGCTATTCTAGAATGTGGTCATTGACACTTCTGGTCACAGCAGATGGATCCAGGGAGCAGTTATGGGTATGACTATAGAGGGAGTTTGGTGTCCAATGTGGACTAGTTTTAAGGTGCATCCTGTTAATGCACTTACATCAGAGCTGATAGGACAATTTTTAGGAACCTGGTGTTAATAAGGCTCCTATGAATTAATCACTAATTAAAATCTGGCGAAGTACTAGAGCAATTAAAGATTATCTTGTGGTAAATGCTTTGTTTCTTATATGAAGCCAGGGGTGTTTGCTTTTTGATGAATTAAGGAACTATTCTTTAAAGAATTATTCCTACAATAGACAGCATGTCTGAAAGAACAAAAGACGAGGTTTACAAAGTGTCAGAAGTCCACTCCAGAATATATCTGCCTCAAAGTGGTGCTGGTATATGAAGACTCAAGTGTGCTGGGAAAAAATAGTTCCTGTTCACAGTGTTGTAAAATAATGAGTAGTGAATCTGATAAACAGCATATGCAGATTTGTACAAACCTACATAAATCCAATAAAAATATTTTAGTAAAATACAGAAAAGATTTTCATAATGGACAAAATTGCTAAATAGATTTGGATTTCTATCACATGTCAACATTTCATACAACTATTGAGAAAGAAAGTTAAATGTTTCATCTGATCTTTGGGTTAAATTCTCCTGATTTGTACCCACACTTTTCAGGATTTGAAGACTCTTCTTGTCTCTCATCCATTCTTGAAAGAATGCCTCCTAAAGCCCCTATCTGCCCTAAAGCTAGTACAGTTGGAATCAGTTACCACCAAGTTACCAATAAAGCTGCTGTTGTGTTTATGTCGCAGAGCTGAACTCTGTGGATCTGAAGCTATTTAGATTACAGCTAGAAACTCAAATCAGCTCTGCCACTGCTACATGAGGACTGTTCTACCTTTCAGACTATTTGGGTTACTATTAACAGAGCTTTTTGTATTTTTTAACCATATTCTTTATCAGACTACTGCAATACAAGAGATTGTTCTGACTAACTACAGACAGAAGCTTAATGTTTTGAAAAGCATTAACATGATCAGGACACTAATAAATAAATTCCTTCAGCATTGTGCTGGAAAACTTAAGCAGGAGATGTTTGTTCTTCCCATCAAGATTGGATGAATGTGTTTGTCAAGTCTTTGTTTTGATGTTATCTTCCAGCAATTTTACAGGGCTCGCTTAAGGAGTGTAATGAAGTGTCATGTCTTGCTAATAACAATAAATATGAGTAAAGAAATGAAAAACTAGATAAATTTAGCTGGGGTTACACTTCGATAGTACTGCTGTCATCCATACACCCAACTCTCAAAGCTGTTCTTCTCCATGGAAGATTCTTTTCATTGGCACAAAATGTAATACGTTTTGTTTAGTTTTGTTGCAAATGAGATAAATTCATGGTTCTGTGAACTCACAGAACTAGCAGAAACCAGAATTAATGAGGTTCTTTGTGCTTGATGGAAATGAAGCCGCTAAGGATTTTGTTATAGAGGAACATATACTTACTGAATGTTTACTTTTTTTTACAGTATGAACTGGTATAGAATGAATGAATGTACAGTAGACTTTCAAAATTCATTTTAATTAGGGGCAAAATATGATTAGTGACAACATATTTGGGGCTTAACTATGAAAAAGCCTGTAAACATTCTGAAGCGTGTTCTTACTATTTTTGTTTAGCTGTTTGTTTATGAACTAAAAATAGGAGGAAAAATAAACCTTTCTAGATATACAACCAAGGGAAATGATCAAAGGGGAAAAGAACAAAGAAAATAAGGGTAGATAATACTAACAAGTAAGACTGGGTAGGTCTGGACACATAGCCAAGAGCCATAAAGGGGCAGATGGAAGAAGCCACACACAGAGAAATAAAGCAGGGTTAAGACATATGCAAATCCCCAGCGAATATATTTATATCTTTGGCCTTTATACAACTTAATCATTTCAATTAGACATCTCTTTCTCTCTTACTGTGTTACTGATAAAAGTAGGACATGCCCACCCTGTCACAACTTTAGTGTAAAGAAATACTGAAAATAAAAGGTTGGGTGCAGGGATATACCAAGAAAGCAGTCCAAGGCAAATACTATTACGGAGTTACCTGCAAGCAACCTTTGCAACTGCATTATGTGTTCTGCTTCCAAGAAGCTATAACAAACATTTGACAACACAGTTTAATATGTAAACACCAAAACTAGACAAGAAAAGCATGAAAATCCAGAATATTTCAAGAGGTATAGCTTACCTAGGCAGAAGCTTGCCAATTAGGGGATGAAGTAAGAGCTCTTTTTCTGGTTCTGCCTGTTGCTGCAGCTGTTATGTGAACAGCAGAACTGTAAACAATCTTATCAAGCATAAACTTGCATGTCTTAGTGGTTAGCTGCAACACACACACACACACCCAACTGTGGCAGAGAAAGACATTTTTGGGTAAAATGGTTACTGAACAGGTTATTAAAAGCGAAAGTCTAGCATATGTACGGTACTTTAGGGCATGCTGGAAACAATTCTAAATTGTTTTCATGTCCAGCTTAAATATATTCCAGACTTTCGAGTTCTTGTGTATTACCTGAGGCAGTGACCCAGTGCATAGGGTGGCTGCTGGAGACCCTGAGTGCAGCAGAACACGTCTGGCAGACAGTATTGCAGACACCTGGGAGAACATGGAGCAGGATTTCAAACCATCCCCCTACAGCCACAAACACAGGCAGGCCATAGGAACTGCTGCCCCATTAGCAGGGGCATCCTGTGATGTGCAGCAGGAGAGATGCACACTGTTCTTTGGGACTCCTGTACCAGAGCAGGTGACAGAGTGGCACTGCAAGCTGGAATCCGGCTCCTGTCCACCTTCAATTTCAGCAGAATTACCATCATTTTAGAGGAACTGGAGAGTTTAGCTTTGAAGCAGTTGCAGCATCTAAGATCCACAAGGGAAGCATGGTCACAGTTAACCTGTACTGAGTCTGTGGGGCTGACTTAGGCTTTGAAACTTAACTGGAGTAACTTTGATATCAAGAAAAATGGCTAAAAGCTGCCATTCAAGATGTTAGTCTATTTTTTCAAATATTTATAACCTTCAAATCACTGTTAGGCACTGCTTGACAGAACCCTGGGCTTTGACTTATTTGGTCTATGATAAACATCTTTAATACAAAACTACATTTTTGTTTGTTATTAATCTCACTGTGCCAAACAAGAGCAGCAAGAGCTTTGCTTTGCAATTTCCTGCCTCCTGAAGATACTCTTCCTGCTTTTCAGGTTCATGTTATTAATATGGAGTTCTTATAGCTGGAAGAAATGCAAACAGAAATTTCCTCTTGTCCTTCAAAACTAGAATAAACTTTATATTCTTTATAATATTATGGAAATATTTTCCCCAACTAGCTATTTAGAGGTATTGACGTTTGAATGATAAAGTACTATTTTCAGGGAATGCTGCTCACATCATATCCTATGACAAATTCATCATGCATGACCATGAAAACTAGTCAGGGAGTTGTAACTATATAGTGGGTCACACCCAAGGCAATGAATTTAACTGTTAGACTTTGTTTTCCTTTTAAAGGAGGTTGTTCACTTGGCTTCATCCCTCCTTTTTTTTTTTTCTTCATTAAAACAAATCTAGGAGAGTCTGCCAAACAAAAGAATTCAGAGTGTCGGAACAACTATAAACAAGTAACAGTTTAAGGGCTTTTTTTCCCCCAGAATAGCTCAGTTATCTTTGATATAATTTTGTATACTTCACAGCTTGCTTAGAATAAACAAAAGTGGATTGAAAAATAGAGTCTGGTCCCAAGAGCTGTCCTGTAGCATAGGACAGTGAATGTTCATGGCTAGAGAGCCTCTGTGCTCCATTGCAACACAGAATGACCCGCCACCCGAGGGTGTTGGAATGCTGGGTTTGGACCATTTGCTAATTTTATTGTTTGCATAAAAGACAAATCATTCCTCCTGAGCAAACTGCAAAATGTGGTTGTTTCTCCCTTTGTGCAGTGCTTGGGGCCACATGTTGAACACTACTAGAGTTTCTTCCTTCGAAGAGAGAATTACTGCATTGCTTCCTCAGCTTGAATATGGACCTCAAAGCAACATGAGGTCCTTTAAAATGGACTTCAAAGAACAGTTCTCCATGTAGTTGTCCATTTTTACAGCAGCTCTTGGAATTAGAGGATTGAGTCACCTGAATTTTCTGTATGGGGCTCTCACCTAGCAAGACTAAAGTAATCATTAATTTAAAAAATTTTGAATAACCAATAGCTTTTAAACTATTCCATAGTGCTGTTTAGGCTCAAATCATAGTTCTAACTTTAGGCACATATATCCTGTATTTAAAACAGATGGGTTCAAATCGTATGACAGAAATCCCCAAAATGAGAAATGCAGTATTAATGGTTTCCAGTGAAAAAGCCAGGTATAAGTCATTTACCATTGCATTTCAAAAACATGCTATGACAAAGACATGAATAAATCATATTGCTCCAGGGAATAAGTTAAGTGCTTTAAATCTCATTTCTCTTCCTTCAACTCCTACTTTCCAGCTGCTGAAACAAATGAAATGAGGGTTCTTGGAAAACAGATCCTTTTAGTAAACAACAAGAATCTTATTGCATGGTCTTCATGCCCAGATGATCATATTTATTATTACTGTTATTATAAGCATGCAAGAGCTCTACGAACAGACAAAATTGTGTCAGGCACTAAGCAAAGAGAGAAAAACACGATCCATATGACAGATAACTTAACAATCTAAGACAAGAAACAGCAGGCTACAGTACCAGAGGAGTTCAAGGAAATTGCACAGGTCAGCAAGATAAACCCTTATTTTAGCTCACCAGCATCTCAGCTGTTGTTAAATTTTTGGTGGGCACCACTGCAAAGGCCATTTGAGGAAAGATTTGAATACAAAGTTATTCCAGAGTTTGCATGTTTCTGTGAATTTCTTCATGCTGTCTAGTCAATGTCGGGGCTGGCATGGAATAATGAATTAACACCACAGGCTAGTACTGTGGCTGAACAGAAGTTCACTCTCCTAGCAGCATCAACAAGACCAGCATATAGCTGCTACTTGGCTATGCCTGCCTGTCTACAACTATTTGTGGAGGTAGAGTCTATTAAAAAATTGTGTTTCATAACTTGGTGAAATGGAAGTCACATTTATATCAGCACCCTTTAAACAGTAAAGAAAAAACTCAAGAAATAACTCACATTGCATTCCTACCATAATGCCACTACTTAGCCTGGAAGGTGAGAACTCTGAATTTACTCTGATTTATATAACTTTGCATGACAAGAAGGAGCAGGAAGAAGATTGAGATAGTATAAAACCCCTACAGTCTAGGCATTCATGTGCTCAAGTGTGCATCAGCACCTTGGATGGCCACTCATGGAAGAAATGGCCAATCCTCCTTGGCTTGCTCTGGCTCAGTACACGCCTGGTTCCTGGGGTGGACAGTGCCAGCCAGCAGCAGGGCTCAGCAGCTGCCTCCTTTGACTATGGGAAATGTCAAACGACCTTAATAACAGGGTTTGCCACCTGTATCTCCTCTGATCATGTCATTAATATTATAAGCAGCCCAAAGCTGAGGATGAAAGTGTGGACTAGGGCTAGCATTTATCTAGGATCCTATTAATCTGCATATATGTGACATTTTCTTATCTGAAAGATGTCTGCCTTCATTAAGGCTGAAATTATTAGATGTGTTGTGCTGCTTAAAATGTAAGCCAGTGAAAGGACTAGATTTTAGCTTTGTGGCAATCACAGCAGCAGTTTGCAGTATCAATTTTCCACAAAGAAATATAAGGGCTCAGAACATGCCTTCCTACAATAAAAACCTACCTACCGACACTGGAAAATTAATTCAGTGGCAAATTTCTCCCCTTTTTCCTACTGATTTTTTGCCTTACTGCTTTGTGAAGGGAATGAGGTTACAAGGAAGGTTTTGAAGAACTGTCCCAGACTTGGTCCCCAGGAATGCATGCAGAGCCAAGAAGGCACCACGGTCCCGGATCAGCCACATGGAGCCCACATGCTCCTGTCAGAGCTGGTGCTAGCTCGAGGCAGCTCTATCGGAGCCATACAATCAGGAACTCCCTCTGTTTGTGATGATGCCATATCTGATCCCTTCCTTCCTGAATATAAATAGTTTCATTCTCAACAACAGCCAGTGAGATATTCATCATAATTTCACGTTGCTATTTTTAAAAATAGATACGCAGCTTTGTCATGCACAACTTCCAACAGGAAATATTTTCAGTTTGTGGGAACGTAACTCTTACTGACCAACAGATTATTCATACCCCATTTTCCATGTTTTATTATGGTTATCCAATTTAATATGGATAATTTAAAATTACCAATTTTATAATTATGATGTACTGAAGCATTTTGGTTATAGTCTTATTATTTCATTGTCTATTAGTAACTGACTAGTGAATTTAAAGGATGTTTCAAGCGGTAATGCTACTTTTTAGCCTGAAAACAGACTTGTTTCTGTTAATATTTAATAGCTTTTATGAGGGAACAATTCTATCAGAACAATTGAGCTTATTCACCTTTTTCATTTTGTTATACCAATGATACATATTATTTGATTCATGAACATTATACTTTCAATTACTGGCATTTCCTAAACATATAAATACAGAGTTACATTCTTTGGATTCTGTAAATTTATTTTGTCAAACTTCCCAGAGAGAGCTAAAGGGTAGGAATATTATCCTTCTGCATGCATTTTCAATGATTTTCATTATAATTTTTTTCCATAATCAGAGGTATTGGCAGGTCCCATGGAATACACACCAAAAGCCTTTCCATAGTGTGACAGAATCAATTCACGTCTCAATGAGGGGAACATGCAGCAGAGCTACCTGCAAAGAGCTATTTGAGGCTCAGGAAACAAACGTCACAGCACTCTTGAAAGACACTTGTGACAGTCCACTCAGCTACAGAAGGACACTGGCTTTTGTCTCTTCCTCTTCTGTTAAGCACGAATACTTTTTGCATCCCTTCTCACTCACTTCCTAATTTCCCAATAATATATTAACATATTTCTCACAATTTTAAAAAGCAGTCATTTTCCCTGGTGAATGATGACTATTTCTCAGTGTGACCTAGCTGCTCATCTCAAATTCTGGGATAGGCCACCACCTATTTTGCATTTCCATAAAGTCAACACTGATGAGAAACACAAGAACCAAATACAGATCCTGACCTAAATCAGCCAGTCTGCAAGTAAGTAAACGCTGAGAGGGAAGCAGTGGGAAGCAATGCTCTTTTGGAGTCAAACCCCTCTTTTTTTTTTTATTTCAAGCCTTTTCTGATTACACTGAATTTCTTAAGAGAGGCATCAGGTACTTCACTAGAAGATAATGTCACATATTATTAAGTGCTAATAACTAAGCGTAGTTTTGTTAAAATATACAGTGTGTCATTCTTTTGAATAAAAAGTATGTTAAATCCACATTTTACAAATCTGCAGCTTTCTTCCAGTTTACATCCTTCAAAAATAAACATGATTGCTTAACAATAAGTTACAAATAAAATACGCATTCCTGCTCACCCACACATTCCTAGTGCATGTCATAGACAAGTATAATATGCACAAGAAATAAAACCTAGAATCACTGTGAAGTCTTCAAAGCCACACAAATCTAGGAAAGGAATTTAATGTAAGGGAATACTTGGCTCTTCTAGTTAATTTCAAATTTTTTACTTTATCCTTTGCTGATGTCAGATATGATGATGTCCCAACAGTTGGTAGTGGTAGTGACCACATGATCCCATGCAGAAAAAGCTGTGCTCTGAAAGACTGAAAAAGATATTTTCTAATCTAAACAATATCTACAATTCTATGAAGAAAAGGTTTAGCAGTAGGAAGAAAACCATTTTTTCCTTCTATGCAAACAATTGCAATAGAGTGTGCTTATGTAATTTTTGTCTAAGTCTTGACTCAGATGTTTGTACATCGCTTTCATTCTAACAGTACACACATAATTCCAGTCAAAACACATTTTTCTAATTTGTAGGTTTACTATAGTATTACAGAATTATGTACTTGTAAAAGCACATGTGGTATCTGTATTGTGAGAAGTCTGTATTATTACAGGTTTGCACATTAAAAATTGGTTTTGGTATAAAAATGATACACAAAAAGTTATGCAGAAGCCAAGCTGTTTAGAAATACAATCACTCAAGCTTTTAAGTAAAGCACAACGTCTCTTTAATATATAGTCCAGAAGCCATTCCATGCTGAAGTTGTATTTACCAAGCTGTCTTCAGCAGCCAATTATTTCCCTTTGTTTTGGCTGGGCAAGGAAAGAAGTACTCCAAACATTTGAAACAGTGTTTTATATCCTTTCTGTATGATGTTTATAGAAATCTTAGTACTTAATAAAAATTACAAAAAATAATAAATTAAATTCATTATTCATACTCAAAGTTTAGTTGAACATTTTATTTCAAAATGTTTTGGGAATTGTACAGATGAGTTACACAAAACAACTTTTCTAAGAAGCTACATACTTAGTGGGGTATTTCCTTCTAAATAGTTGACGGTAGCATCTTCTGAGAATTTAGAGAGGCCCTTCTTGGAGATGCATGGATAGAGAAAAAGGAGAAAAGAGGTACTTTGAACAAGAATCCTTACACATCTGCAATGTAGACACACTTGTACTTCTCGATGGCTGCTATGTCATGCTCCAGTTGTTGCAGCTGTAATTCCAGCTTTTCTTTATGCATCCTCTTGTACCTGGTGTCGGTTAGTACTGGAAGACACTGATATGCACTATTTATTTCCTCCCACTTCTTCTTCAGTGCCTGGTGCCATTACATGAAAAGGAAATACATGAGAAAAACTTAAAGTAAGAACAGTATGTACATAAACTACTTGGGTTTTTTTATTACGTTTTTTATTACGTTTGCTAAGTGTCAGTGCAATGTAAAAATAATAGATAAGTACATGAATAATGTGTAATCATCTTAATTGGACCAAATTAATTAAATCCTTAAGAGTTACAACACTTGGAACTCCAGTCAAAATTCAGCAAAATTCAGCAGAAGTTTCAGGCCATCTCACCACCAGCCCTAATTTTCTGTAATCATGACTTGTTCAGACCACTGTCACCAAACTGATTCCACAACACTTTAACTTCTATAAACTACTTTGAAGAAAATGTGAATAATTGCATTCCCCTTCTAATCTACATTTACAGTAACAACTATGGGCAATTTGTTTATCATTTGGGCTAAAACCCCTAACTGTCACTGACTACTGACAATAATTTCAATAACTACTACCTCTCTTGAATTCTGCTGTGCAAAGAATTACCTTTCTAGAAAAAGCGAACTGTATCCTCCATATATAGAACCTCAAGACTAAAATTCTATGTTAAAAAATTAAAAATGCTATAATCCAAAACTTATTCATAAACTTGTTATGCCGACACCAGAGACAACACTTTTATCCACCAATATACACTAAAAGGAACCAGACAGTGGTAGAAAAATAAAATTTAAATCTTATCTTTATATCCTTCCTACAATTACCACAACTATTGCTCTTACTTTCTCTCCTCAGAAGTATAATCAAACTCCACACATTCTATCCACATGTGTGTGAGGATTTAGTAGAATTTAGCCAGTGCATCAAACGTCCCCATGAAAATTATATGAGTGATCTTAATAATCAGAACTAACGAGGAACTGAGACAGCAATCAGTAAATAACAAGCCTATGAGTGAGAAAACAGTTCTCCAAAATGTCTATGGTTCTCAATTCTGTCACCTTAGAGGACACCACAAAGTATCTTCAAAAATAAAAGAGTGAAGTTACTCTCTTGGGAACCAAAGTTTTCAGCTCTTCTCCATAACTAAAACTGGATTTAATTGGCACATTGATTTTATGGCACACTGTGATTTCCAGTCTCATGTCTTCCATTATTATTAAACACTTTTCTCACAGTCTGGCTAACTGATGAACATATTGAAGTTAAATTTAGAGGGTTTATTTTTATACATATTTAGCTTTGAAGGCTGTCGTTTCTGTTTCAGAACTCAAGGGCTCTTGTGCTTAAACACTGGTCTTTTGATGACTATATAAACTGATATACAGAAAAAAAATGAACTCTCCTGCCAACACTAAGAAAAATTTAACCTTTAATATGAAGTAATATTTTAACAATTCAAACCAGTGTATTTATTGCATAGCAATTAATGCTTTTTGCATATTCATATTAAGCATCTAAGTGCTGTTCATAAAGGTTATTACTACAATCTTCATATACAAATATCAACATAAGTTTAAAAACCTTCCTGCTACATGTGAACCTTAGCATAACAAGGATATTTATCTACTGTCCTGTAATGATACTTGTCTTTGCTATCCAAGGCTGTCAAGTACTTTGATAAGGTCCACAGTCTACCAGGCATCAGGTACAGTTTATAAATATATAGGCATAAAAATAAATCTCATCTTTTCAAAAACTTTCATAAAAGAGTCATTAGATTCTTTAAATAATTCAATTCATAGATTCTTTAAATAATTCTTATTTGTCTACATTAGTAAGAACTGGCTCAGAAATCATTGAAAACAGGGAATTTTAAAACATTAGGGCATATATTCTATCCCTACGAAGTGGAGAGATCAAAAGCAGGTCATGACTCTAATAAAAATCTCTTTCACAGCTCCTCTAACAATGTAATATGCTGACCACTATTCCTACAGCTAGATCACAAACTGAATATCCAGCTCTATATATGGAATTCTAATACTTGCTGGATCAGTGAGAAATATGTACTGCATTTATCAACATTCTCTTTTACTCTCATAAAATCCCAACCAAAGTAAGCACAAGGAAAAGTTCAAAAAATGTTGGCACAAATTACTTCCCTTCATTTTTGTAAGGTCATGAGGCTTGTTTTTGGTCTCAGGCAGCTATTGCCACGTATTCTTTCAAATCAGACAGTACACGTGTGTTCACTAGCAATATCAATTTTTTTAAAGGGCAGAAAATCCCATATGTCTACAGCCACATACCCTGGGGACACTAATTCCTCCTGACAATATAAGTAAGCCCATGGAAGTGCAAATGTTCTCGAAAAAAAATTAAAAGAAATACTGAGTTAATAAAAACAATCTAAAAACTTTAAATTTTTTTAAAAAAATATTCCAGTGCATATTTTTCAAATACAGAACATCATTTTAATCAAACTAAATGCAGAACAATGAGCAGCTGAACTCACATGCCTTTTTTGCACATATATTTTTGCTGCATAGTTAACTTGTTGGACCATCAGCTTGTTCCATGCCTTTCCCACCATAAAAATATCTCAATCTTCTTCAAAACAGCATGCTGTTTTGTTCTTTACATTGCTGTCAGTGCATCCCCTCACCTCCCTCCCATACTCCCTCCTAGCTTCTACTGCTGGTTGTATATGCAAAAAACCATTGTACTGGACATTTCAGACCTGCCAATTAACCAGTTCATCTTTCAGGCAAGTGAGTTAGACACTGTTTTCTCTCTAGATATTTTTGTGTGTGTGAATTCAGCATCTTTGAGCTGTCCATCTATTTATTAATTTGTTTCAGGTGGCTGCTGAGCAAGTTATTAAGGGACAGACTGATATACAGGTATCACAGTCATATAAGCTCCATTTTCATAAGAAATTTGTCTAAAAAGTGGTCAAGAAAAATTCCAGTTCTGGGGCAGGATATACTTTTAAGATATCTCCTTTATGCTCTACTTCTTTTATGGTATTAATTCTCTTTAGAAAGTCTTGTGCAATAAAAACTGTATGAAAGACCGCATCCAGAACAGCTTGACAAAATATAAAATTTTCAGTCATAGTTCAAGGATTATATTGCAATTTAATTCTGTTTTCTTTTTTTTGCCACATTTTGAAGTAAGTCATTATGCTTTAATCAGTGAAGTCACAATGTGAAGACAGAAATTGCCAATAAAAGGAGCGATATTCTGCATTAAGAAAAAATTGTATTCCTCCATTAATGTGTCACTAAATCCATATTGGTGATTTTCTGCTCTTTGAAGTTTCACTGAAATTCCAAGTCATTAAGGTGGATAAGAATCAAACAGAATTGAAAACTGGATTAAAACTGTAGCTAGATCAGTTCCTTTCAGTTGTATACAACTGTTCTACAGCTCCATCTAGTGAAAAAGTAGCCAACTAATTAATTTCACTTAACCAAAAAAGTATACTTTTATTATTTATTTGGACTTGCACTACTTTATTTAATCTTTTGGACATGTTACTAATTACATAAAATCAAAATACATACCTTTAGAATATCAGTCCTTTCTTCTTCAGACAGACGTTTCAGGGCTTTCTTCTTGAGTTCCTCCAAAACACTGGCCTGGTATTCTTCCTCCTCTCTCTTCATTTCTTCTTTTCTCCGTGTCACATATTTTGGTACAACACCATAATTCTATAAGGAGAAGGAAGAAGTTTCTTATATGTGCTTTTAAGAAGGAAACAAAGAGATACCTGTCATCCATTTGCAAAAATAGCTTGAAATGACATTTGTGCTACTGAGCACTAAAATCCTAATCCACCATGTTCTTAAAAGTGTCAAACATGATTATTTTTATAGCATGAGAAAAACAGAAAATATTAACAACTTGCTTCCATTTCTTTTCACAATCTTAGAAGACAACA
Source organism: Prinia subflava (assembly GCF_021018805.1). NCBI lineage: Eukaryota > Metazoa > Chordata > Aves > Passeriformes > Cisticolidae > Prinia > Prinia subflava. Next base: position 136,955,963 of record NC_086247.1, read on the forward strand.
GAATCCAGAACCCAAAATGTTTATTTATAAGAACTGATGGTTGAGCAATGAATTTGAAACCTGTTCATGACAGTGAGCTATTTTACATTTTTATATGGTATCAGCTTCTATGATTGGAAACATTCCTTAGAGAATTTCTTTGAAAGGTCTTCCTGTATCCTGATTTTTGCTGAACATTGCAACATACAAGAATACATACATGAAAACTGGACTAGTTAAGAAGGATAAACTATCCCATACTGATGTATTTCTGTGAGGAAAAAAATAACTTCTGAATATCCCAGACATTCTTGGGGAAACACACCTATTTTGCCTTAACCTTTGTCCAATGAAGCTCCTCTGTCCAGAAGATATCAGAGTCTACCTTCTTTCTACTAGGTGCAAAATTATTCACTAATCCTTTAGTGTCACGTAGCACCACGTCTGCCATTGTTTATATACATGTTTAGCCATGGAAAAGTACTGCAGGGGCTTCAGGTTCTTTTTGGCATCTTCTCTGTCTCGAGTTATGTGTTATGTCATCTCAATGCTCTGTCATGGGTTACATGTTTAGATAAGCCAGACTCTTGATAGATCTTATTTTCCTGGGTAGGGGATGGACTGTTCTTGTGCACAGAGAAGGTTGTCCTTAAAAGCATGTCAGGTCTCCCAAGCTTTTGCTTTCCAGAGCTGTCTCACATGGGGTCCTACCTACGAGTTACCCTCAATAAGCTGCTGTTTGCTCTCCTGAGCAGTCAGGATGCTACCACCCAGCTCCCTGGACAGGAGGGGATCTGGAGCTGCTGCATGGTCTGTGCCACCCAGACTACAGCTGATCATTACACCCCTCAGAAATTCTTCCTCGTTTGTAAGTAGCAGAACCAGAAGGGCACAACCATTGGTTGGCTCATCCACCATCCATTCCAACCAAGAAAGTGTTGCTGACATGCTTCAGGAAACTTTTGGGATTGCTTTAATCTCATTGTGTTATGATTTCAGCAACTATCAAGAGAGTGGAGTCTTCCATTAGAAGCTGCATGGTGATCTGAAGATTTCCTCAAGTTGCTTAAAGAGATTTTCCTCGAGTTCCTCACCTTATTGGGTGCTCTGTAACAAACACACTTTTGACAGTCTGGCCTTTCCTCTGATCCTAACTCACAGTCTCCACCAGCCTGCTGCCAATTTCGTAGAACTTCATGTATTTGAACAGCTCCATCATTCAAAGGGCAACCCTCCTTCTCTTCCTCCCTGCCTGTCTTTTCTAAGCAGCAAACACTCATTCATCACAGAATTCCATGTCTCCCCATTAGACACTCCCTGGGTTCCCAATGCAAAACATATGACATTACTTCAGAACAATCATTCTGCAATTTTTTTTGGCTGACACCATAAACAAATTAAAACAGAGCAAAAGCAAGGCACAAATCCAGCATCCAGTGATTTCTTCTTGATGAATTCAAGAGGTCTAACACAAATAGCCATGGTATCTATGCAATAGCGAACCTAAAATGGGCATCACAAATAGTATTTCCAATGTAATTTAATAAAACTGACCTTTTTTTGGATGTATTTTGGATAAAGTCCTGAAGGTTCAAGGAGATATTTATCTCCGTGTCTTGTATCAACACAAAAATGTCGAGGCTTTTTAGGCTCCCCTGTGATAACAGCAACTGCATTTTTATGTATAAAATTCTTATTAATGTGAATAACTGGGTGGTATGTCCTGGGTGGCACTAATGGAAGCAATCTTTTACCATCTTGTTCTTTCTTTTCTGTGAATAGAGCATGTAAACATTCTCAGAAATAAATTTGAAGATATTTGTAATTTCATATTATTACACTTTTCAAAAGGGAAAACCTATGTACAGAATTATATAAAAATAGAACCCAACAGCATCTACAATGAAAGAACTGCCTGTCAATGAACTGTGATGTATGATTGTTTGGCTGAACAGAGGTTTCATAACCTAGGAAACACTAAGTTGTTTCAGGTGGGTTTTCCTTATATGTCACTCATTTGCTCTTGACTGCAGTAGTACAGGTGTTTTTTCAAATGTAATTATAACTACTTTCAGTAGAGGTGCTCCTTGCCAGAGCCCTTGGGCAACAATGGTCCCATCCAATCTCACCTGGGGCATCCACCCGGCCCCTTGGGCTTGGGAACCCATTCCACCTGCCAATACCGGGATGAGCAGTCTCAGCATGTCTGCCCCAGTCCCGCTCCTGAGGAGCGATGTGGGATCACTGGAGGGACCTGGCCTGTCACCCTGATGGTCAGTGGGACACGGACAGGACAGACTCTGTGCTGGCCTGCCTTACACAGTGGGACTGCACTCTCCTGGTGAGGTCTTTGCCCAGCCTGCGTTGTGGTTGCCCTCAACCACGAGTCTGACTCATCTCTCCTTAGGGCAGAGCCCTGCTCCTGCTGCTCCCTAATCCTTGTAAACAACTTCTCATAACCCTTTCTCCAGAGAATATAGAAGCTCTTCCATTTTAGTGTAATCTTTTCTCCGAGGCACCAACAGAAATTCAGTAGTATTCTGAGTACTCTCACTTATAGTGAGTGATTAAGAATAATTATTTCCCATTATATTTCCCACTAGACATAGCTCTAATTCATGATCATTACTAGAAACAAGGATTTGATCCAAGTTGTCTGAGTTCATGTTCTTTGGAAGTAAATAAGTGTAATGTCCCAAGTGACAAAGCTCATTCCTACAACAGCTGGTTTCCTGATACTGACCCCACAAACCAGTACTTTTGTTTTTACAGCCCAATTGCTGGTGATAACTTAGTACCATAGGACACAAAGACTTAACTCTCTACTCTAAAAAATACATTACATTGCGTGTATTTTCTGTCTACACTTACTTGGTGCTAACTTGGGTTCCTTGGAACATTTCTGCAGAAAACCATTTGGAGGTGGCACTGCAACTTTTGCTGGCCCCATAGTTTTCCACTGAGATTTATTTTTCTCTGCTTCATGTTTCACAATTTCTTTAAGTTTGGATATATACCTTAGAAGTTAAAAAATAAAGAAGTTAAGGGTCAGAAAAATATTTAAAATAGTTTTTCAAAGAACATACTTTTTTGCAGTAGCTCATAACAAAAGCCTAATTTGTTTTGTTTTGTACTCTCTCCCAAATAAAGACCAGCGTTCACACAGCCTCCATGGTAAGACTAAACCTGGTACTGCACTGACAAAGGAGTTTTCTGGCTCTGCAGTTAGCTTGCTTCTTCCTTCTGCTCTTGTGTCTCTAAGGTCAGGATTATCACACTTGGGGAAATAAATACCAAATATAAACACTGAACACAGACATTCTGAAATACAAAAAAACCCTGAATTTTGGAAACAAACTCGAGTACTGCTTGTATGAATTCCTTATGGTACATGGTGCGATTCTTGGGGTGTCCTGTGCAGAGCCAGGAGTTGGACTCAGTGATCCTGATGGCTCCCTTCCAACTCAGCATCATCTATGATTCTATGATTTATGCTCGAGAAAAGACGTCAAATGTAGTCAAGAATTGTACAGCATGTCCTTGACCACCAATTTTTCTATTACTGTCCACTGTATCACTGTCCCAGTGTTCCAGCTGGAGCATCTGTTACAGACCCTTATGAGAGATGAGATGGGTGACTGCTCTGAAACAGCACAGCACACTGCAGACTTCTATTACACAGATAGGAGCTGCAGCCCTGAACAATGGCAGTCAGTGCTGGGTTTGGCACTGGAACAGCTGATGTGAAAATCAGCAAGGGCTCAGGCATGAAAAGCTGTATGAGCATGGTATGCACACACTGCTCTTTTGGTCTAATGTTGCATATGGCATGATAACTTCTGCTTTAATCAAAATCTCCAAAAGACACCAAATGCTGATCATTAGCTGATTGGCAACATCTTGCCTCTCTCTGAGGGACTGAGCTGTCACAGATGTTTGCCTGAGGAAGCAGAACTCCCTGCTCCTGAAGCAAAGGCTCCCTCACTGTACTGTTACAATATGTCCATCTTTAGGAAACATGGCATATTAATTTATAGTAGACAAAAGCTTATGAAAAACTGTGTTTCTTTTACAGAAAAATACGTTTATGAAAAAAGCTATGCCATGTTTTCAAGTAAGGATAAAAACAAAGAACAAGAAAGATTACACATAGTGCAAACCATTCTATGGAAATACTGAAATAGGAAGAAAGAATCCATGCAATCCTGGGCCACTGAATGTGGATCACAGTAGCAACACTGATAAAAGCTCTTGTCCATGAGCTGCAAATGTCTGATAAAGGTATTTGTACTTGATCATAACATTAGAACATGTCAGAGGGCTTCATTAAAATTGTGGACTTACTTTGTCTTTTGGAGATTTGGTCTCCAAAATCAGAGAGAGGATATTTGCATAAGATTATATATACTTCCTGAATTACTTCTAATTATAAGAAATGAGGTGGGGTTTTTTTCTGTTAAATTCATGGCAAAGATCTATAGATTGCACAAACTGACCAAAGTGATAAATAATAGTATTCCTCACCATTTTCTAGAAGTGGCATCATGAGCACATGGGAGAGAAAAGAACTGGCTTTATGCAAATTTTGACCCAGTGGGGTTCAATCTTGGAACGAGAAAATGTATGAGAAGACACTGAGTTTCTTACATATTGCCATGAGGTAAAGACACCATTTGTAGACAGCTATAGACATTCCTTTGGACAAAGAGATGGGGGATCTGTTATCTTTTCAGTGACTTTCCAGACCAAGAAAGTGGCTCAATATCACAGGGCTAGAGAGGCTTGCAAGGAAGAAAACATGGTTATGGGGAACATCTGAATCTAAATTGTTCATCATTTAGCAAGGGAAAAAAAGACAATACATCTGTAAGAAGACAGAAGAAGATGACACCTACTCCTTAGGTGTCAACTTGGGATATCAAAATTGGGAAAAATGAGGATGTTTGCTGTGGTTTCATGAGCAGTACCAGTCATCTGAGAGCAAATCTGAGATCTCATTTGGAAGAAAAACCTCATACAACAAAGTAGATTTTGTACGCATTATTAACACTTGTCAAATCATGCTATTAACCAGGTTCAGTGGTCCTGTTACCAGCTGAATATTTGTCACACTGTGAACCTAAGCTGCAAGTGGGGTGACAGCAGAAGCAAATGAGATCAGAAGGGGATTTAGCCAGATTATATCTAAGCCAAGGAATCCGTTGCCTAAACTGAACCTAATGGTCATGGAGTATGCAAATCTCTGTATGGTATTAAGGCAGGAATGGATTCAGTATGTATGCCTTGCCATATTGTCCTTTCACCTTCCTCTGTCTTCAAAAGTATCTCTGTCCAAAACCATATCCATTCACAATGAAAACAAACAAAATCTTAACCTACTTTTGCATGGGAAAGACTCAGAAATAGGAATCTCACAAGTCTGAATCCTTTTACCTGAAACAGGATAACCATCTTTGGTCTAATGAGTGTCACTGATACATCTACTTGTTCTAAAGCTATTGAGTTACTATCTACCCTTCCACTAAAGATGCTAAGTGTAACAGCCTTTTATATAAATAGGGACTTGAAAGAAACAGCATGTCTGCATAACTCTTGGCAAAAGGCCTTTTCTTATATTTTTAAGGCAAGAGGTAAGAAAGGGAAGCACAAGAAATAATGTCAGATGACACACCTGAAACATGGAAGGTATGGAAACTGGATACCCCACCTTTTCAGCTGCCCACTGAGTTGTTCTAACTGCAAATAACAATGATGTCATGAAATTCCTGTGCACAGGAGTGCTTTGAAAATTATGAACTAACAAGATGTCACTGAAGACATCAAACTTAGTCATCACCTCTTGGAGCAGACTGTAAACCCTCAGATCACAGAATCATGGAATCAATTAGGTTGGAAAAGACCTCTGAATTATCAAGTGCAACACCATCTTGTCACCTAGACCATGGCACTGAGTGCCACATCCAGTATTTCCTTACACACCTCTAGGGACAGGGACTCTACCACCCTCCTGGGCCGCCCACTCCGGTACCTAATCACCCTTTCTTGTGAAGAATCTCTTCCTAACAAATGCAATCTAAACCTGCCCTGGTACAGCTGAGGCCACGTCCTCTTGTCCAGTCGCTAACTGCCTAGGAAAAAAGACCAATCCCCACCTGGCTGCACCCTCCTTTCAGGCAGTTGTAGAGAGCAATAAAATCATCCCTGAGCCTCCTTTTCTCCAGGATAAACTCCCCCAGCTCCTCCTGATCGGACTTGTGCCTCGGACCCTTCGCCAAGTTCGCTGCCCTGCTCTGGACACACTCCAGCACCCTGGATGTTAATGAGACGTTCGGAGGAGGAAAAAAAACTAGTTTGCTTGGGGTTTTTTAACCTGTTACCCGTTAGATGAATTGCCTTGCCAGAACCAGACACCCTGCCTGCAAGCGGCTCCGTCACACCCACATACCCGCCACGTTTGTCGGGCTGCTCCGGTCGGGGCGGGGGGCCACAGGCGCACTCCTGGGCACACTGTGTGGCCATGCTCCCGCCGCGGGAGCCCGGGCACGGGGAAGCTCCCGTCTGCTTGTGGGGCTCTGGACACGGGGTACCCATCCCGCTGGGGGATCCGGACAGGGGAAGCGCCGCCTCGCCGAGAGCTGAGGGCGGGCCGGCGGCTGTTGTCAGTTACCGGGGAAACCCGTCAGGGGAACGGCGCCATGAGGGGCGGGGCCGCCGCCGCCGCCACCTGCCCCAGCGCCGGGCGCGGAACGGCCGCGCAGGCGCAGCCGCTGCCGGAGCCGCGCGGCGCGGGGGGAGCCGGCGCGCGCCGCGCCGTGGGACTGCGCGTGCGCGGTGCAGGTGGCAGCGTCCCCGCCCACGCCGGTACGTGCGCGCGCCGCGCTGAGGGCGCCGGGGGGCGGGGGTGGAACCCAGCGGGGACGGGGGGGACGGGACGGGACAGGACAGGGCGGGACAGGACAGGACAGGACAGGACTGGACAGGACAGGACAGGACAGGGCGAGCGGAGGTGGCAGCCCGTAGCCCAGGGCGTGCTGGCCGGATGGGTGGGTGCGGTCCCTCCCTCCTCCCATCCGCGCTTTTACGCCTTCAGGGAGCCGCTGCAGGAGCTTGGTTTAGGGGCTGGTCTTGTGTCTGTCCAAGCAACAAGGCCCAGTTTTCGTTTCAGCGCCTGTCACCGGCAGTGGTTGTTAAAATTGTGGATCGCAGCTAAAGATATATAGGTGCTCTCCATGTCGAGTTGCATACCTAAAGCAAAATGTCACTGTAGGTATGGGTGTAAGCTCTGCTGCAACAACCCCACCCTTTTGGCATGGAGTCTGTATCTCAAGTGGGGTGGGTGGATCATTTGAGCTGTTTTTACTGTTAAAATTTTGCCAGTGGAAAAAAATTATTTCAAAGAGATGGGTTGTAGTCAATGCTTGTGGCCTTCTGTGTAGGTGTACCTTATATGGGTGAGTGCAAAACTCACAGTGATTTTAAACAATGCCTATGGCCTAAATTAATAAGGCAGCCCAGATGTTACCCATTATTTGTGTAATGCACACCAAGTGAATGCAGCTCAAAGTTAACCTGTAGTGGAGCAGGACATGGCAGGCAGGACTCTGCTTCGTGTGGGTTTCACTCCTTTAGTTCACACACACAATGCTTGAAGTGATTCTTAACGTTCAAGAAATAGTCACTAAAATATACTGGTTTGGGGTTTATTTACTCCTGAATATAACTTTTTTTACATCTGCAAGTTTAATATGAAGATCTCCTTCTGTCCCTAAAAGGAATATATATACATTTTTATATATATGCACATATATATATATGCACTAGAGTGCTTACTGTTGCAGTACAGTTTTAGAGCAATACTGGGTATTACTCTTTGCAGTTTGTGTTTCCTTTTATTAAGGGTTTATAAAGGTTTTTAAACCCCTTTTTAAATTAAAGATTTATAAAACCCTTATATTGCATCTACACAGGATGACTCCCTTATACTTTACAAGGATTGAGGAAAAAACCTGGATAGCATTATATGCTCATCTTTACTCTGATCTATGCCTTGTAATTACAGCGTATCCTTCAGGTCACAGCACTGGTGCAAACACAGAGATTTACTCTTTGCAAGCTCAACGTTGCACAGAATTGAGCAAATGCTCTTCCCCCTGCCCCCCTCACAGTTTTAGGGAGATTTTTGAGTCTTTCCCCTTTTGCTCTAAAAATCGCAGACAAATTACTCCAATTAGTGCTGATATTGGTGTTTATTGCTCTAAGTAAGCGAAGCACAATGTTGGGAGTTTCTTGCTTTGTTGGAAATCCATCCTTATAACTGTTTTTGTTGCTAGTGTCCCCATGATCTCTGTCTGTCTGTCTCTCTCTCCTCCCCTCTGTATTCCCAAATGACATTCAATACAATTCCAGTATAGGAGTTCTTCAAAAATCCCTTGCTTGGTTTCCATCCCTTCAGAAGAGATTTGAATGCAACTCATGCAGCCTTGCTGTTGCCCAAGACTGTGAGTTACCTGTGCATTTAAGTGAGACTTACATTTGGTATTTTTAGAAAGAAAGGATTAAAAAAACCCTCAAAGTTTTCTGGGGAGGTGGGACAAATGCATATTTGGTTAACATTTTGATTACAAGAAGGTAATCAAGTTAATTGTTACTTAAGAACGTGTAGTTAAAAGCAAGTCTTCTAGAAGAAAAAGTAATTGATTTTGAATTCCTAGAAGCAATATTATTTGCGAACAGTATTATAGTGTTAGGCTTGGATGTCTTTTATTACCTTAAGGACATGGACTTTTTGAAGTTGGATTTGTCTGTGGAAACGAGCTGGAACTATGCAGGAGAGTGGAATCAGTCTTACTCTGAAAAATACCTCCTTGGCACTGATGAAGTCATAGTTGGATTTATGTTTGAAGTCTCATTCTAAATTTTATATCCTTGAGGGTTTTTTCTTAGATATTTGCTGAAGGACTAGTTACCATTTGTTTTTGTGGTTTTTTTTGTTTTCTTTCTGAAGCAGTTAAGTGGATTGTCAAGTTGTCCTGGAAAAAAACCCACAATAACTCATCCAGAAGATGTTTCACATTTTTCAGTATCAGCCTTTAAGACTAATAACCCAAAACAGTCTTTCTAGCATGTGTTTAAAACTGATGCTTTCAAGACCTGTTGCATTTGCACAGATATGGAAGTCATGGTTCTCAAGCCATTCTCTTCTTGGAAAGAAAAATATTATCCTGATGGGACCTCCAGGTGCTGGGAAAACAACGATTGGGAGAATAGTAGGCCAGAAACTGGATTGCCCTGTCATAGACATAGATGATGACGTCCTTGAAACAACCTGGAACATGAGTGTGTCAGAAAAACTGCAGGACGTTGGTTATGAGGAATTTCTAGAGGAGGAAGGAAAAGCCCTGCTGAAGTTCTCGGCATCTGGAAGTGTTATTTCCCTTAGCGGGTCCAATCCGATGCATGCTGCTGGCATGCAGCACATAAAGAAAAACGGCATCGTTGTGTATCTGGATGTGCCCACAGCAGTCATCATGAGCAGGCTGAAATCAATGAAGACAGAACGAATCGTGGGTCTGGCTCCTGGTGTTTCTCTCAGAGACGTGCTTCAGTTTAGGAAGCAGTTCTACAAAAGGTGGTTTGACATCCGTGTTCTTTGTGGAGGGGATGTTGCAGCAGAGGTTGTAGCAGAAAAGGTGCTTGATGCTGTGAAGAGATACCAAGACTCTGAACTGGAAACTTTCGTATCAACAAGGTCTAGTAGGTCTGGAAGGAGTAGGGAAGAAGACTCTCATAAATTATATTTCAGTGACGTTGTTACTCAGGGCTTAGCCCCTGATGGAGGACTCTTTGTTCCTGAGAGAGGACTTCCAAAATTCACTGCTGAAGAATGGCAAGGTCTGATAGATGTAACATACGCTGAAAGAGCCCAGGTGATACTGGAAAGATGCATACATCCTGCTGATATTCCTGCTTCCAAGCTGGCAGAAATCATTGAAACTGCTTATGGAGAAAACTTTAGTTGTTCTAAAGTTGCCCCAGTTAGGCATCTGGCAGGCAATCAGTTCCTTCTTGAGTTATTTCATGGACCAACAGCATCATTTAAAGATTTTGCATTACAGTTGATGCCACATTTATTTGCCTACTGCATTCCCAGAAGCTGCAATTACTTGATTTTGGTAGCTACTTCTGGGGACACAGGAAGTGCTGTTCTAGATGGCTTTAGTCGTCTCCATGACACTGACAAACAGAGAATTGCTGTAGTGAATTTTTTTCCTGAGGATGGAGTAAGCCCAATTCAAAAATCACAAATGATTGGCTGTCAGAAAGAAAATGCTTGGTCAGTGGGTGTCAAATCTGATTTTGATTTTTGCCAGACAGCTATAAAGCAAATCTTTACTAATTCTGATTTCACTGGCTTTCTTACAGTAGAATATGGAACAGCTTTATCTGCAGCAAACTCCATAAACTGGGCACGACTGCTTCCGCAGATAGTTTATCATGCCTCTGCATACCTTGATCTTGTTCATCAAGGTATTATTTCTTTTGGAAGCCCTGTAGATATTTGCATTCCTACAGGAAACTTTGGCAACATATTAGCTGCTTTCTATGCTAAAATGATGGGAATTCCTATTAGAAAATGTATTTGTGCTTCCAATGAAAACCATGTTTTGACTGACTTCATAAGAACAGGTGTTTATGATTTGAGGGGAAGAAAATTAATTTGCAGTTTTTCACCAGCAGTAGATATTTTGAAGTCCTCCAATCTTGAGCGATACTTACACCTGATTGCTAATGGAGATGGACAACTGGTGACACAATTATTTAACCATCTGGAAAATCAGGGCCACTTCCAGCTGCGGAAAGACCTGCTTGGAAAGCTTCAGCAGGACTTGGTGGCTGGCTGGTGCTCTGATGAGGACTGCCTGGCTGCCATTCACTCTGTGTACAGTACCACAGGATATATTTTGGATACACACACAGCTGTTGCTAAAGTAGTTGCAGATCGATTACAAGATAGAACTTGCCCAATTATTATTTCATCTACAGCTCATTATTCTAAGTTTGCACCTGCTATCTTGAGGGCCTTGAGGATTGCAGAAATAAATCAGAATCCATTAAGTCAGCTTCACTTGCTGAGTTCTTATAGTGCTCTGCCTCCAATCCACTGGGGCCTATTAGAGACTCTGAAAAAGACAGGAAATGGGGATCACCAGGTCTGTGCTGCTGATATGACTGTGCTGATGTCCCATATAGAAACCTTAATTCAAAAGCATTTTATGAAAGTTTTTTGAGCCGCTGATCCAATGTCCACAAATTGTAATACCTTCTTAACAAGCTGCATGTTTTACTAAAGCCATCATTCACCTGGCCTGTGTCCAGTCCACAGCATATCTCACAGTTTTATATTCAGTTGTCAAGCTTTCAACAGTATTTGTAAGTAACATGTGTGAGATTTCTAGTGGCAGTGAAAGGTTGTGAGTCAAGAGTGTAAAAAACTGGAATATTTGCAAATCATTCACAGTGGAGATGCCAGCACTGCTAGCTTTCCTTGGCAGTGCTGTCTCCTCCACAGGCCTGAAGCATTCTCAGTGGAGATAATGAAGTCTGACCTTTCTGGAACGAGTGGCTCTGGTTTTGTTGCAACAATGATGTGAACCTTTGGTCAGTGGATGTTTAATTAAACTTTAACTCATTTCACTTAACGCACTGAAACACATGTTCATATGTTACTAATGAGGGTTGATTTCACTACAAAGATTAAAATATCCTTGTATTGTTATTCCTTGAACCATTGAATTTTGTGATATATTACTTCTTGTATAATGTTTTTTATGTATTTTGTGGCTAAGTCTAAGTAAAAAAAATATGATCATTTTGTTCTTAACACCTCTTTTTCCCAAATATTTTCCTGTGTCAAATAGAATACCTATTTCAATATTGTTAATATATTTGAGGTGTGGCTTTTCCTCCAGTGTCTTTTAGTGTCTTTCTTAGATGTTTTTTATTTGAACTTTCAACTTCAGAATCCTTTTTTAGTACTGTAGAAGAATCTGATAGTGGTAACAGCCATCTTCTTAAATAAGAACCAGACTTCACCGTTTATTTATATATATTTTTGTATTATGATTTATCTTTGAGATCATGTAGCTTTTCTTGTTCTAATTACTTATGTTTTCATATTTTTCTTAAGCTTATTTCCTTGATGTTCTATACTACTCATGCTTTGCATGAATTAGTGTAAGAAAGATGCTTCCCAAATTACTTGGCATCTCATCAAGGAAAGTGAAGGATGAATTCCAGTGTGATAGCATCAAAAGTGTTAATTATGTAACCCAAAATACATCTGTGTGGTTTTGCTAATGACAGGCTCTTTGCTGTTTTTTTCTGAAGAAAAAAATAGACTGGATTGTCCTAGGAGATCATGTGGTTGTGGACAAATGTATTCTGCTAATTGAAGATTGTATTTCACAAGAGCATAAACTACATTTCGTACTATGAGAAATGGTAAAATGATTTATTGAAAGTTTTGAGTGGCATGCAGTTAGAGCTAAAGAGCAAAGAGTCTTCAGATGTAAGGACATATAGTTATGGGAAGTTGTATTTCCCACTAAGATTCAAATAACCTGGTAATTGATAACACTTTTTTTGCTTCATCAATAGGCAACCTTTCCTACATGTCAAGATTCACTTGGGGCTTTGAACTGTTGTCGTATCCAACAGCTTCCTCTGTGTGCCTGCTTGTACTTTTTGCCACGCTAGAATTGAACAAGACACCATCTAGCAAACTATTTTAAAGAATTGTAATTTCTTCCAGCATAAGGTAAAAGTCCCAAGCATGATGTGCATTTGCCACAGTGAATACATACACAGTATCATTAAATGTAGCTGAGAACACAGGTGTGACACAGTAGCTTTCTGGATTCCCCCATTCTTAGATACTTTTTTAGGACCTTTCTAGTTCTTTGCTCAAACCTCATTCACTATTTCTGCAGTAACTTTGAAAAATAACTTTTTATTTTCATGGAATTGTGAACAGACCAGGTTGGAAGTGACCTGAAAACATCATCTGGGCCAACCTTTTGTGACAAAGGGAGCCTAGATGAGATTATCTAGCACCCTCTTCAGTTAAGTCTTGAAAACTTCCAGCAATGGAGACCCTTCCACATCCCTGGGGATATTGTTCTAGTGATTGAGTGTTCTCACTGTAAAAATTTCTTTCTTATATCAAAATGAACCTTCTCCTGGTGCAACTTCCCCCTTGTCATCTCCGTAGGGCTCCTTGTGAAGAGAGAGCCTCCAACCTCTTCCTAACCACCACTGGAGTATTGGACAACTGTGCTGAAGTGCCCACTGAACCTCCTGTAGTATGAAAAAATCTAACTCATTCTGTGTCGTCACAGGGCAGGGCAATTTCCCTTATTTTCCAAACATGACGTGGGAAAGACCATGGTTATGTAATTTAAAAAAAAGTTCCGTAAGTAAAAGTTACATAAGCCTATTGCCAAGAAAGAAGCATTGCTTGTATTAGTGATAAGTGAACATCTACCTTGTATTTCTGTATGTTTCAGTATGATTCTTACAGTAGTTCCAGGTGGAAGAAAATGTAATGCTTTCTCTGGATGTGCTCAGTACAAAACCAGAATTCTAACTCTTGGTAAAAAAAACGCCAAAACCAGACAAATCCAACTGCCTGGGTTGAATTACTGAGGCAGTGTTTGGTTTCATCTTAAGGACTTGGTGGAAATCCTGCAGTACTTGGTTCCATGGGGCTTAATGCCATTTGACATCACAGGGCAGTTTGTCACACACTGATATGATACTTTATAGAAACATCTTCAAAGAAGAGCTTGTTTTTGTATATAAGATCTGAAAGAGAAGAGCTGAGATTCTAAACAAGATAAGACTAGAAACCGACATCCTACCCTGAGATAACTCACTGTTAGATAAACTGGTCAGAGCTAAATTAGCAGGAGATTTATTTTGGCATGACTAAATTATTTTAAAGTTCATGGCAGTAACCCAAGCATGGTTTGAATTTCTAGTTGCTGCTTTCCTATTGCATGAGCCATTATAACAGTCAATATAACTAAATAAGTAAAAAAAATGAGCACTTGTACTTGAGTAAGGGCTTTCAATGTGGACTTATGGTGTCTAAAGGCAGTGTTTAGTGAGCACATAAAATATTAATGCATTTCTCAGAATGCCTAAAGGCTTTTACAATATAGTATTTACTAATTTTCAAAAATAATTGATTTTTGGACTTTCATTAACTTAAGTAAACTATTTTCCTGCACTACATCTGCTTGTGGATCCTAGTAATGAGCATTCTGAAATGCTGCAGTAGTGTGATCCTGGGTGTACACAGTACTTGTAACCTGGTGCTGGTGCTGTGTTCTGGTAGCTGTAGTGTACCGTCTTCTGTCCTGGAGGGCCTGTAGAAATGGAAGGGGAAAAAATTCCAGCATGCTCAGGATAGCTGGCTGTGGGTAGTGAGGGAAGCAGGATAGTGAGGGAAGCAAACCCCCTTTCTTCCCAGCCCAGATATTCTTGGTGTCGACAGTATTCTGTGCTTCAACCAATATTGTGCTACTGTTATGGTCCTTTTTCCCCACTGTCAGTATTATGAAAGATTCAAAATGCATTAAAGACTGGACATAAGTGCCCTTTTTTCTTGTCTTGTGTATTCAGTGTTAGGACACTCAATGCTGTCATACATAATTTTCTATTAACTTCTTAAGGCTTAGTGGGTGTGCCGATGGTACAGAAAGGCAAATCCATATTGTGCTGGTTAGCAGGATTCTTTGAGCCATTTAGGTTTGCTGTATACACAGTTTGCTCCTGTTTGGCTAGCAGGATGTTGCAGTATCAGTCAATAAAATCCAGGTTGACAGAAGGTGTGAGCGTGCAGATCTACACATTCCCACTAGCTTTGTTGACCCAGAGTGAAAGCATTGCTTTAGTTAAGCTGTTATTCTTCTGTATAGATAAATCTTTGCTGAACACTTCCTACTACATGAAAAACCTCAGGGACAAATTTAATGTAAGGAGAAATATAACTTCTATATTTACACTTCTTATTATAAGAATATTTATGTGGAAAATACTTTGTTGTGCTTACAGATGTACCAGCTGCTCATTACTTGCCTTTAGTCACAACCCTTCTTCTCAGGGTGACAGAGACTGACATGAGGTAAAGGATGAATAGAACATCAGAAGATAATTTGTTTCCTTAGGATTTTATTATATAAAAAGAATTGCTATTTACAGTTTTGAGGTGATGGAATATTTTATCTGATGGAACTCTACAGGGAAGATTCTTGTTGTTCAAAAGGTCAGCTTGCATTCAAGGACATCAAGAACAGACATTGCTATTTAAGTATATTATGTTTGGCATACCTAAAGTACACATTACTCATTTGTATCCACTGATTTTTTTTTTCCTAAATAAACACTGCAGCATCTATATAGCACTATAGCACTTTCTTTGCAAATATATTTGTAAATCCTTACCAATCTGCTATAAAGAAAATCCACTAAAAGAAGCGGTTTCAGAGTTTGATATTCTTAAGTCTTGAAAGATGCATTCCATCCTGTGTTTCCTTGAAAGTTAGGGGTATAGTTATATATATAATCTAGTAATTTACTTTGCTGAGACTAAAATTTTAGTGAGATAATCTGCATCATTCTGGAAGGAAGTATGTATTAAAAAGGAAACACAGATCAAAAGTAGCAAATGTCTAAACTCTCTGTTTACATTGCACCACAGACTTGCCAGTGCTGCATGGGAAGCCTGCATTCTGAGGATTAGTATGGAAAAGGAAATCTCTGACAGTTTAACGTTTCTTATTCATGTTTAGTTCAGTGGAGAGATGAGCTAGTTGTCTGTTAGCTATTGTGGAGCAGCTTTGGTACACTTGTAATATCATTTCAGGATCTTGGGCTTAAAAATTACTTGAATGGTTGAAACAGCAATGAGCAGTTAATATCAATGAATTAATGTGAATGGGCCATTGATTCTGAACATGTATTAGCAGTTTAAGGAGGATTTAAATGTCACTGTGTTTTTTCACAGCAGTTACGAGAGTGCTCAGCTTGCTTATCAGGCCTGGGAAGATGTTGCTTCAGATTTTTTTAGAATGTAGCAATCCGAAAGACAACTGTCTTGGTCTTGCTCTCCAACTTAGCTAAAACTTTCAAAGATCTCTCTGTGTGAACCAAGATCTAAGTTGTTTGCTCATTTTACTCGAGAAGACTTTATTCCCTGATAAGTGTTTAAGATGCTGTCTGGTCTCCTTCTTGACATTATAGGAAAATTATTTAGGAGAATTAAGATAACACCTGATTTGCTTGTGCATGATGTTGTAAAACTTAACCAAGGGGAGCATCCACAGTGTTTTCCTTGCATGACGTAGGAACACACTTTTCATAAAAAGTATATCTCAAGTTTCACAAAATCAGTTCCATAACACAGGAATTGTTACTCTGGCATTTTATTTAGTTATTTTGTCACTGGTATTTGGAATAGACTTAGATTTTTAAAGAGTTTCTTTTATTTTAAAGAGTTACAGTTACAGAAGCATGGATGGTATCACCCACAGATTTAAAATTCATCATGACAATAATTGAGTCAAACCTGAAAGAACTCAAAATAAAAATTGGAAAGGAAAGACTGAACAGATTTGTTATGTGAGTTCACACAGGATTTGACTCTTAACCGTGTGTTTATTAAGAATATAGGAGGAAATAAAGTAATGACTGTCAAGTCTTCAGATGCCACAAAACTTAAATACTAAAGAGCCACTTAATCAGAGTAAGATTAATTGCTTGGTTAGGAGCTGTAAGCAATTTGCATTTCACTCTAGCCTAAAGTAGACCTGTGTTTTTAGGAGCATAGAGGTTTGAGATCATACTTATCAAGTTGAACAAATTGTGGGAGGAAATGCTGACTTTGAATGGTGTCTGGAGATGATGTGCATTCCCAACTGAGCATGAATTTTCAGCATGCCTTGTGGCCAAAAGGACCAATGAGATCCTGAGGTTAGGAATGGGAATACTGCCAGGGAAGAAATACTGCTATCTGTATTTGGCTTTTGTGTAACCTTTTGGAAGAATATTATGCCCAATTTCAATAGTCACAATTTTCAGTAATGCTGGGAAGCTGGACAGAAAAGAGTCATGAGAGCAATAAAAACAGAAGCACTGGTGTGAGAGGCTCAAAAAAGAGAATCTGCTTAGTTTAGTGAAAGAAGATTCAGCCTAGATGAACCATCTTCAGAGAAAAATTGGTAATAAAAAACTAGCAAAGAAAGAGTGATCTAGCAAGTCTAAGCAGAAGTTGGACATGTTACAAAAAGAGGTAAAGGTATGTAACAGAA
Source organism: Prinia subflava (assembly GCF_021018805.1). NCBI lineage: Eukaryota > Metazoa > Chordata > Aves > Passeriformes > Cisticolidae > Prinia > Prinia subflava. The sequence goes on from NC_086247.1 coordinate 136,973,314, forward strand.
CAGTAAGGGCATCCCTAGTCTGGTCATATTAGAGGATTTCCTGAAAAAATGTGATCTGATAGAAAGAGGGCTGATTCAGACAAGTCAGCCCCATGTTACACAAGAGGTCAAACCAAACAATCACGAGTCATGTTTGGCTGCCCCAGGAGTAACAAAAGCATGAGCAGCATTTCACAGAGATGAGAGATAGAGAATCTCTATTTGAGAGATAGAGATTATGAACTAATTTCAGTTCTGCTGTGGGGTGATCAGTATACAGAGCAAGTTCTGAGCTAAATAAGCTACTGGATATGTTTAGCTGTGTTCTTTCTGTCTCTAGAGAATTGCAAATGGACTACTAATGCATACCCCGACTTGACTCATGGCTATTAGGATATGGCTCATTAGTTTTAAATTTCATTATACAATACGCCTTGTGATGGTTTGGGCTATATATACTTGCATTATGAAAATGAGGTGAACAGCACAGGAGGAAAGTGTCTGGGTAAATGTCAGCTTTATTGAATACAGCTAATTATTATTTATTTTTTCAAGCTTTTAAAAGTTACAAATCTTTTGAAATTTATTAGATGCTTTTGCACCCCTTTTTTCTCTGTTTTTACAAGCAACTTGCAAGCCAATTTCAATTCATTTTCAATTCAATTCATTTCAAGCCATTTTCAATTCATTTTCAGCTCGTAATAAGACTTATATGACAAATGGAAAAATCCAGTGTTTCCTTTTTATAGTTGAACTTGAACTTTTATATTCCAGTTAAAGCTCAGAGAAGGTAAAATGTACTCATAGGTTCTGCTTTAGCAACATATTTTGATTAAAATGTATTTTTTCTTTACATTTTAAACTAATTCACTAAATTATATCTAAATAGAGCAGGCATTTAGTGGACTATTTTTCTAAGTATCTTTGGCAATCTGATTCTGTTTAAAATGCTAATAAATGCATCCTATCTCCTAATAAAACCAATGCTCACTGCATGATTAATTAGCATTTTATACAGACGAGGATGGGAAAGCCATATTCACCATAGTTTTCTACCAGGAAGGGTAATAAAAGAATTCTATGCAGTTCGGAAACACCACAAGAGTGGCTCATTTCTGCAAAACCGGTATTTTGCAAGTAAAAATTTTAGTGACATTTACCTGGAATCATTGTTCCATACAGCCTTTATCCACAAGGTGGCATTCCTAACAGGAGTTTGCTAAACGTGGTCACTTGCAGTTTTTGAAGGACTCTAAGAGAGAGGCAGTCATAAGCATTTGTAATATTATATGAGCTTTTCATGTTTTCATTTTTATAAAGTGTAACTAAGAGTAATTTAGGTCAGAAACCTTAATGATAATTAGGTTAATACTTACTGATCTGTGGAGTATCCAGAAATATTGTGATGGTTCCAGGTTACAAAACAACACATTCATTCATGGCATTATATGCTACTAGAGACTTTTCAATTGGAAAGCTGGAATCCCTTTTGCTTTAATGAAAGAGTCTAAAGTAATAATTTAAAAATTCTTTAAATCAAAAGCACAAGTAATACCATGGTCTTGTATGAAAACCGCAGTGTTTGTTGTTTTGAACATGATGCAGCATATGGAGCTTGTAGTGAATTCTGGGTTAAGGAAGGGCAGCTAACAGTGTTCATGGGGAAAAGCTGTTTAAATTGTGTCTTGCTCTGCAGGGGAGGATTTTGCATACTTTAATGTTACAATGACCAAGCAACTTATTTTCATATGCCTGTCCTCCAGGTTGATAACAGCCTGCAGGCAGATATGCTTTTCTTTAGGCTTTATATATTTTTCAGTTTCTTGTAGTCCTTGTATGCTAAATTCAAATGCCTTGTTACTCTTTTTCTTTAAATACAAGCATGGAGGGAGTATAATACAACCTGCTAAAGCAATAAAAGTGCACTAGATATTATATAACAGGGATGTGCATATTATATGCACATACTATATTTTCTCTCCCATAGTTAAGGTCCTGATCTTACTTTGCTTTTTTTGCTGATTCTGTAAGATCAAGACCTTAGCTAAATAATCATTTATATTTCCATTCTAGCTAGTGCCCTACTTGCGTTTTGGTTTGCAAAAAAGTGACATAACCTAAAGTTTGTGCTGAAGTTGTAATCCAATATAAATTGAGGATTTTTTTCCAAGTCCATTTTGAGTCAACAGAAAGGAATATGAGATGTTTGGGGTTTGATTTGTTGTTTTGTGGTAGTAAAACCTCTGTGGGGTATTTTCTAATGCGTGTGTACATTTCCTGCTAATCTCTCTGCTCCTTGGGCCGACTCCCACTGATGCCTCAGCCCTTTGGGTTTGGTTCCTCTCACTTAACACAGCTGAAAGGACAGAGCAGCGGCTGCACCAGGGCTGACACTAATGACAGCCTTTGCTGAGTTAGTGGGCACTTTTCTGACACTGAGCAGATGTTCTTTTTCTTGACATTCTGTTATACCTCTATCATCTCTCAAAGATGGCTCTGCAAAACAGAATACGAATTCCTGTTCACTGAAAGCAGTTGTCAGTCAGAAAAACCCCACTTTCAGAATGATCAAGGTGGTAGAACCTACCTGCTGCTTGAATCTGGCACAAGGACAGTAGAGGCAAACCTTCTGAGTTGCTAGTATCTCATGCTGACTACCAGTAAAATTTGAGGGCCTGAACATCTCCCACATGCTCCAAATTTTAAAGAAATGTGGGGAAAATGACTGTCTCCAGGGTATGGAAATGGCTGGATAGAGAAAATTATATATAATAGTGATGAAATGCTAATGGGGAAGTAAATGTTTTGTTGTTGTTGCCTTTCAAGTTAAGCTACACACTGAATTTTCTTTATAGTAGTTAAGCATAGCACTAGGTGCTTAAATAAGGGCAACATTCCTCTGAGAAGAGCAAGAAATCTGTCTCACACAGGAAGTTTAAAAATGGGAAAAACAAATCTACAAAAAAGAAAAAACAAACAAATGGAAAGAAGCATTCTCTGCTCTGATGTCTGCCATGTGGAAAGGGCTTATTGTGAAGGATGGTCTGTAGATAGAACTGTACACAGCTATACAAGGGAACAGATTAGTCAAGGTAATGGCAGGGTTCAGGGTCCCCAAAAACCTGTAATGTGTAGGGTATGATGGACATCACCAGGAGAAGTCAGTAGTCTGGAGCATCACTGATGTTGCTTCTCAGACATCTCATGATGTCGGATCGGATGGATATGTACTCCAGCTCCCAGAAATGGGGGAAAGAAATTACTCTATCTGTTATCAAAAGCATATGCTGGTTTCTCTGAATTTATATTGGGTACTAATGATACACTGATGATTAGAAAACAGAAAAACTGTCCTCACTTCCTTTACAAAAGGCAAAAAGATGTTACATTTTCAAACTGTTAAATCTAGCTTTTAAGTCCTGATTCCAGGAAGTGTGTAGCACCTGAATTGCCAACATGGATATGTACTCCAGCTCCCAGAAATGGGGGAAAGAAATTATACTGAATTTGTCCTTTTGCCTAAGGGTATCTCAATTATATGAGAGCAACTATAAGTTCACATAACCCAGCATTTGCAGGTAACACTGTCAGAAAAAACCAGCTGTACTGACTGTAGGCAAATAATAGTCCTGATACTTCATGATGGAGCTGCAAATTGCTTTGCTAGTACAAAGCACGTCAGGGGCTAATTTGATGCAGTTTATTGTTTGCAAGAGGTGGATTATAAATGTTTGGAATTGCATCTTATGTAACTGCTGCTGGATAAGCATACATATGAGTAAGTGTGAACTGGGAAAGGAAAGTGTGATACTGGGAGCTGTAACCACAAGTATTATCACTTCCCATATGTAACAAACATGCCTAGGGCAAGGAAGCACAATTACTGACAGAAGCTGTGTTTGCTCATGCAGGTGATTTTATTGTTCTAAGTGATTTATCACTCTGGCTAACATTTTTGATTAAAGACTTTTCTGGAATGATTGTACTCCAAAAGAAATTTGGAGTTGTTTACCTTCAATAGATGACCAGGTCTGCTTATTGGAAATGTTAGATTTGTAAAGTACTTTCATGTGGGTTTTAAATTGGTGGAAGATAAAGGGTCAAGGTTTGCTTCCCCAGGTTACGCACATAATCTCTTCCAGCCTCTCTCTTTCACTTCCTGAGTCTCAGAAATCTATAACTACATGTTTGAGAAACTTATTAGATACTTAAATATTTAATGTACTTCCAAATTGTATTATTTTACTTTATCTGTTATCAAATGCATATGCTGGATTCTCTGAATTTATATTGGGTGCTAATGCTACACTGATGATTACTGAAAACAGAAAAACTGTCCTCACTTCCTTTACAAAAGGCAAGAAGATGTTACATTTTCAAACTGTTAAATCTAGCTTTTAAATCCTGATTCCAGGAAGTGTGCAGCACCTGAATTGCCACCATGTTGTTCATTGTGCTCCTGGATCACTGGTGGCAAAGCTTTTACTTTCTTATGCACTTATGTTACTGTGAAAAGAGGCAGTTGTAAGTCCAAATCCCTCCTTCTCAGAGGTATCTGATTGTAAAACAGAGTTATCCACTGTGTTATTTTGGCCTGACACTAGAATTACTTTTAGTAAAGACAAATCAAACCTAATACCCAGTCAACCTCTGTTCAAAATGCAGAGTGATGAAGCTGAGCCAAAAGATATGGAGTGCAAAGTGAGCTTTTCAGCACTGAAAAGTATAAGCGAGTATAAAAGCTGGTTAAAAACTACTTCACAAACCACTAAGATCCCCCAATATCAAACAAAGTGTTACTCATTTCTGCAAGGCACAGCTGACAGCAGATGGAAGGAATATAAATCACTTCTTTTTAAAAATCTGTCCAAAATAAAATTTGCCTTCTGTGAGGATTTAGCTTATTGTGCTAAGCCTCAGGGTGAAGAGTAGATCTCCCACCTCCCATGGTGGAGTTCAGTTCTTTGGTCAGTTCAGGGGCAGAGAAGCATCATCTTCATTTGTGAGGTTTTTGCCTTGTATTAATTGCATGATCTGCTTCATAAATCAACTTATATTTAAATGGAACAGCTTAAAAGTAATTGTGCAGCTGAGCAACTGATGAGTTATTATGCCTTATGGCTCCTGTGGCTGTGTGGGTAAGAACCAAAAAGACAAAAATTGGTCTGTTTAACCTCCAGTGTCCCTTAACTATCCTCCAATGAGTTTCCTGTCATTTTAATTTAAGAAGTATTTTGATCAGCTTATGAAAGCAATTCTATGATGCATTTGTCTCCAGTTCCCCAGAAATAATTTCCCAGTCCCGTGTTCCTAGATTCCCTTCTGGATGTTGCCTCTCCTTTTTTCCTTTTTTGATAGCTGTATTAGATATTGTTAGGGATAATGCTGTACATAGACCTGGTTTTAGAGGATAGACAGATGAAATAAGGAACATTTGGAGTGCCATTGAGACCACCTTGGTAATCTGTTTTGTTTGCAAACCAGATGTCTCTGTTATGCACTCAAATTCTTCATTGTCACCCATTATCATAAAGTCATTTTAGCATAACTATTTTTTAATTCTCTAAGCCTTTTCATGGGACATTTTAAAATCAGTCTTTGAAGGATAAATTTTGCTTTATATTACAACTCAAAATACCAGAATCTTAAAAATAATCTTGTAATAAGCATTGTGTAGTTAATGTAATTAAATTCCTTTCAGGCTGGTAGTTGGACTGCAGATCAAGAGTTTTATTTCCCTTTTGGAATCAGGTATCCTTTGAAATGTTCATGCTGAAGTTCTGTAAACTGTGTTGACATTTTGTGTTGTGACACTGTGTTGTCACTGTACTTCTTTTAGCAGAATTTTAAAAACTGCCATGAGTTCTGACTGGAAGGAAACGTGTATGTATGCAACAATTTTCAGTGGCAAGGAAAACCAGAAGACATGATTTTGTTATACTAACGTTACTTAAGAGGAGAAGAGATGCATATGTATGAGTGTGCGGATATTTGATGAGTTTATATCTTTCTCAGAAAGCTTGAAAGTGGTGATTTTTGCAAGATTTCAAATTGATTAGGAGATGCTGTTTTTTTTGCTCGACCTTACTCGTACCCAAATTCATAAATGAATGATACAAAAATTTTTAAGATCAGACTTTATTATGTAGAAAGTAAAAAGTGGGGGGAAAGAGCAGCAAAAATCAGATCCAGTACACACTCAGAAGCTGGACATAATTCTGCTGTGTATGTAAATTAAAGCCCAAGATTGCAATTCTGACCCTTTAAACAACTCCTTTAACCATGGCCATGACTAAGGCTCCCTAGAGCCTTAATATCTTACTATAAAAATGGAGCTGTGGTTTTCTTGAGAGATTTTTGTAAAAGCCTGCTGCAGCGAGGCTAGGTACCAGGGAAACAGCTTTTTGCAGGGGCACTGAGAGGAGTGGTTCTACTTTTTGTCTGGCAATAATTCTGAGCTAAAAGAGGAATAAAGCATTAAAAAAATTATTTAAACTTTTTTATTCAAAAATTTTGTTTAACATGGAATGAGGATTTATAGTTAAGCAGTCTATCTGAAGTTGTATGATTTTATCTATTTGCACATGTATATATAATGTGCATGCCTACAGCTTGTAGATGTATTTCAGTTTGTTGTGTGCATCGAATATCATGCTGGAGTTGTAGCTTGCTGGATCAGTGTGAACCCTCTTGACTGGTGCATCTCAGATCACATGGTGAAAGAGATGTGCATCCCCATGAAGAAGGAGATCCCTGTGGTACCAGTCTGCTGCATCATCACATCCAGAAGGGATCTGACCCGTGCAGTTGTCCTTCCTACTGAATGCAAGTTTCATGTCCCAGAGGGACCACATGACTTCCCTGAGCTGCTGTTGGGTTCAGGGCTTTGCAGCCCAGAGCTCCAGCTGGCCTTGACCCTTGGCTGGTTCTGTGCAGATCGGTGCCTGACCTTGGTTCACTGTCACTGAGGAAGCTGTTGCTGAGCTCTGAGAGTCTGTAAACTGAGACCGTGCAAGATAAGGAAAGTAAAAACAAGCAGAACTGAATGTGCTGAGCTGGGAACACTCTCTTGGGGACTGGGGACAAATACTGCCATGGGATCTAAAAATCTAAGGGAGAAAAAACAGAAGATGGCATCTCTGCAACTGTGAGGACTTCTACTGATTTACTGGGATATTTTGAAATGAATGAAAGACATCTCTTATTAAAAATAAAGTGTGCAACACCAATAAAAAGCAACAGAAACCACTTCATATGCTCTTCTTTTGCCTTCTCCCCTTTCCTTTTCCATATGGATCCTCATCTCAAAAGCTCCTTCCTGATCCATCTGAAGGATGCTTCTCTGTGCAGCCTCTGGTCAAAAGTGCCTCTTTACTGTTCTCATTTCACTCTGTAAACATGCAACCCCCAAGGCACACTCGGCATGTGGTACCGTTCTCTCACTGCTCTTGACCCCGATGTCCACACTGGCATGGTGCTGTGACCCTGGAGCAGCTACAGTGACCAGCCAGCCCTCTGGCCACCCACGCAGCTTGGCATCAGGGCTGGAGGAGCAAGAATGACATTCTCAGCCCTGATGTGAGTGTCTGGGGCTGGGATAGGGACTGAGCACCCAAAACGCTTTGCAGTATTGCTTATACAAGCACCAAGGTAAAAATAACTCTGGTTTCCAGTCACAGCAGTCACCAGTTGCTGCTGAGCCCTGGCAGAGGTTCCCCACCTTGCTGTCACAACCAAAGTCACCAGCTGTCCCCAGAAGTACACTACATTTATACATCACAGACTGTGCTGCCTTCAAATCCCCCTGATTAAAGAAATAATCTCATTTTGGGAGTAGCCTTTATAGGCTTCATGTTTGGATGTACTATTTTGTAGATGGCATTGATATGCAGCCCATGCCTTACTGAACTTCTGTTGGTTTTCACTTGGTGTGGAGATGGAAGAAATGTGTGTGAGGCTTCTGGCATGTGCTCTGAAATCCTCAGACCAAAGTGAAGATTCTGCATCTCCTTGTCTTTTGTATCCTTCAGACCAGACCCTTTTCTACCAGCACCATGCTTCTTAAAGCCAGTTTCTTCATCTCACTTCTGATGCCAGGTAATTAAGCTAGCAGAAGGGCATTGGACATAACAGGCTGGACAATTCAAGCTGGAGTGCAAGTATACCTTGATTCCATACATTTTAATCTGAGAGGATTTTGTTTGATTGGTTTTGTTATTTGTTGATTATTTTTAAATGAGGATGCTAACATAAAATGTTTGGCAATTTAGGTGTCTCTGAAATGTCAGTTCTGAGGACCAGATTTGGAATGGGATTTGTGTCTGGTTTTGTTAGAGTATCCATTTTGGCATATAGTGGAAGTTGCATCTACTTCACTAGTTGCAATCAGACCAATCAATACCAATGCCAATCAAATTTTTATTATATCCACATTGTGTAGATTTCAGCTGTAGCTTCAAATGCATGAACAATGCCTGCTATTTCCAACTGACATTTAAAGAAAAACCTTAGAGGCTGGAAAATAGTAACATTCAAAGAAATTGGAGATATGGTTTTGTACTTAAAGTGGTTAAGAAATCCCTTCAGTGGATTCTTGACTAAAGAGAGGAATAAACAAGTGATGGAGAATCAACCAAGAGGCAGAGGCAGAAGAGAGAGAAGTGTTAAGTAGTGTAGTGTTAAGAAGGAAGTTCATAGCTCTTTAATGTAGGAGAATTATTTGAAAATATTAATGTTATGGTGTACAAGGGGAAGTACAATAGCTTTCTAGCAATAGCAAATAGCTTTTGGCAAAATTTCAGATGCGAGTACAATGGCTGCAAATAAATGGAAGCTTTTTCATTGAGTTGATAATTAGGCAAAAAGCAGGGGGAAAAAAGCTGTAAAAAGGAGAATCTTTAGTCTGGAAAAAAATTACAGCCATGTCAAAAGCAGTTTATTACAGAGAAAAATATTACCTCAATATGGCCTATAAACTTTATACTTGGATGATTTTCCATACAACAAAACCCCATGAATGTTAACTTCAAAGTAGCAGTGAGACATGATGCTATTGAGACGTCTCCAAAACTATGAAGTGTGAACTAGATATAGACAAAATATAAAATATATCCAGTGACCTAAACTGCCCATGTGGTTAAATCACTTGGGAACCTGGAGAAGTAGAATTTCATACACCAGAAAGAGACAAAGGTGCTCAGGAATAAAAGGCTTCCTAGTCACAAGTGAGCTTCTGTTGTGTAGAAATTGCTGCAGCCCAAATTCCTCTAAGGAAACCAGTCTCTGGTGTAAGCTGAAGGCAGAAATGTTACTGCACAATGAACAATAGCATTTACCTTTGGGCACTTGCTAAAGAGGCAAAAGATACGTTTTGGAGAGAGACTCACAGCAGTCTATCAACTGGAAAATAAATTATCCTCTTCTGCAGCCCACTCCATTATACCCCTCTGCCCTTAGTTGCTTCCTTTGAACTTGGATTCACTAAATTTCCAGGCACATCTGAGCTTAGAGAACACATTATGTAGCACAAGGGAGAGCAGGTGGTCCTGTGCAGCTCTGTTTGTGTTCGGCCTAATCTGAAATATTGGCTTTTGGAGGAGGGGCAGGGATCTGGGCGCAATATATGCAATTCATCATCACTCCTTTCACTGACTGTGAGAAGCTGCTACACCTGCTGCTCTGCTTCAGATGGGCTTTGAAATAGTGGCAGGCTGAAGGACATAGGAGTTTTTCTTTCATGGTAACAAAAATAAGCACTTTGTTCTGGTATCTGTAAAGCTAAGGCAGTTTCCTACAAGCAGCGATAATTCAAAAGCAGTTTCTGGCTTGCAATTGATACATAAACAAGGGTATTTTTGGAAATGCTTGTTGCTTTTATTATTAAAACAAAGAAAAAGAAAAAAATCACTGCTAATTTTCAGTTTGCTGAGTCTTTAAAAATACAATTTCCAAAAGAAACATTTTGAATTATCAGGCAGAATGGAAATAACTCTTTGCTGTGAGACAAAATCAGCAGTGCTTAGTATAGAGTAACTACTAGAAATCATTTTGTTCTCGGAAGGAATCTGAGTGCCTTTATGACACAAAAAGTTCAAACAGCATTCATCTGCGAACCAAAACCCAGAGTATTGATGCAAAGCAAGTGTCCAGTGATGTACACAACTTGTCCAAGGGGAATCAGAGTGTGTTAGAGGACTGGCATGATGCCTAAAACCAAACTGCTGGTGTGGCTGCCCTGATGGAGAAAAAGACCAAATACAGAGTAGCTCAGACTCTGCTTTGGAAGATGCAAGCTGTGAGTGCATTTTCTGTGTTTTCCAAGCACTTTTAGAGATAACTGGGAAAATTCACTCCTGATTCATGAAAGTTTTTCACAAATCTGCAGATGCCAGGCCTGAGTGTGAGGTCCAGGAATGGCCACGTACTGCCTGTGTGACTGCTGTGGCAGCAAAATGAATGTGCCCTTCCTGGAATGGAAATTGGGGAACTTGGCTGTCATGCCTGGGTGAGCACAAGGCTTTGGGTCCTGTTGCCAGGGCTGGCTGCCCCATCCCATCCTGCCTGCCCCATCCTGCCCTGGCCCACTTCACCCTCTTCCCTTGCTGCAATACCACAGCTCCCTGCAGTGAGTGGTTTTACCTGCACAGGGCTGAGAGCCTAATTTGGGCATTTAGGGAAGGCAATAACAGATATGCTAACAGTGCATATAGATGAGGTAAGATTTTGTTTGGGAAAAAAGAATTGAAATACAGTTTCCAAACAGCATTTAAAAATGGATTGCAAGAAGAAGCTGAACTTCTCTTGTAAATAACAAAAATTAAAAATTGCCCATTGTAGATACAACCAGTAACTTCATTGAAGTTCATTTATTTAAGAAGGTTATGAATTATTCTAGTTTTGTTCATCACCTGGCTATGTGACTATGTAACATTAGCATCTACATCTGTGTAGGAGTAATATTACTGTGCATCTTTGAAGACGACCCTGGAATTTCAGAATAAAGGGTTTAATTAAGTGTTGGATTTTACTTTATGGAAACTCTGCAACCTGATTAATTTCAAGTGAATCACAAAAGTGCCATGGAGTCCAGTGGGAGCAAGATTGGATTATTGCAAAATGCAGGCTTAAAATTAATTATATATTTATTAACTTTAAAACAATTATCCATGACATTCCCTCTTAACCTTTTCATTATTGTTTTACACAGCCTAAAATAGCTACCCATGAAATGTAAATGTGAACCTGAACAGGACATCATGCTTTCCAACACAATTAAATTTCTCATTCACTCTTTCCATCTCCCTCATGCTTGCTGTGTGTAATGAAGCTGAAAGACAACAAGGGCCATGGTCACTGGAGATACTTGTCAAGTCTGTGATTGAAGCTACTGAAGTTCCCTACTAACATGGCACATACTAAAACTTAGTTAAAGAAGTGCTACAGTTCCCAGCTACAGCTACAGTAGTTTAAGCTACAGCTGAAAGTCAAACTCTCAGCTGCTAGAAAATAAGCAAGTCATACCTTCAAAGCGCCTTAGCTCAATTTCCCTACATATACCCTTTATAATATAGCATTTAATTACAACATCACAGAAAAGTTACTCCTGATGTTTCCTCCTAATACCTTCTGTGAGCACCTCTGTAGCCCTATGAGCTGGGTCTTTCAGAGAGCATTGTGTTAGAACCCAGCAGAGAGAGATTTGATCTAAACTCTTGATTTCCTAAAGTTTCAAAGCAAAGTCAGCCTGGCATGATTACCTTGACTGAGGAGAGCTGTGGGGGGCCCACAGAGGAGAGAGGAGCCTCTTTGCCCCACCACTACTCCTTATAGTATGCTAGAAGTACAGTGATCAAAGTGACAGTGCAGTGCCTCCCTGGCAGTACAGCCCCACTGATTACCCAAAGAAAAAGCCCCTTGCCCAGTTGGAAAGCTCATCCATGCTATGAGCATTCAGCGTTTTAATTTGCCATAGAGAAAGGAAAACGCAGTGTGGTTTTAAATTCTGCCACAGAGGAAGGGTACACAGCAGGTGGGCAAACATGCCAAGGAGGAGTTTGGAATCAGGTTGGTCAGAGATTGGAAAGGGTCAGGAAACACCTTGCAAATCACTGGGAATGAGAGCGGAGGAGCAGCTCTGCAAGTCTCCCATTTCCTTTCGGCAGGAGCTGATTAGTCTCTACGTCAGGAACAGGTTTCCAGTGAAAAGCAAAGCCCTGCAACTGGCTGTTACCCAGCAATTATTCTTTGCCATTCAAGCAATCATTGCTGCCTCTCAAACAACAGCTACTTTCTTCTTTGAGAAACACAGGAGATGACTTTCCACGAAGCAGTCTTGTTTACAGGAAAATTCATACATAAATAATAGAAATATTCTACCAAGGCAAAACTTAATCTTTTTGATTTTTAAGTGAAAAACCCAAGGGAAGCCACTGATGTAGAAAACAGTGGAGGTTTTTGACTCTACCTGGGGAAAAAATAAAAGAAAAAGCCCAAATAATGTAAAACCATTTTTGTAGAAGATTTACCTTATGTTTTCAAAAATTGTGACAACCTCTCCAGTTGGTAAAAAAAATATCACAGCTCCCAAGTTGGTGGAAAAACAAAGAGTTTGCAGTCTTTACTATCAAAGACTTAGTTGGTTTCACGTGTTCAGATTCCTGCTTATTTTGATAGGAGGGCTTGAAAGGATGACTATGTCTGTCCAATGCTAGGTGACACTCTAAGTGGTCTTGCTGTGCAGTCTCAGGGTTGCTGAAGGCCCTTATCTGAAGGCACGTGAACAGCAGCCAGGTTGCACCTCCAGAACCATACCGAGCCATCCACAGTTTAACAGGCATTTCTTTATCTGGATATGAGCACTGTATATGCCTAGGTCTCCACTGTGCTCAATTTCAGGGTTTTTTTGCAGGACACTGATTTATAAAAAGCTATTTAGAAATAATGAACGGGATCAAGTGGAAGTGAGTGGCACAGCAGTGAGAGGGGCTGTCCTTTCACGAATGGTGGCAGTAACAGATGAATCAAGCTGGCCTTCCCTGGCTCCACAGCTTGGCTGGGGAATTCCTCTCACATGAGGGCTGAGCCCACAATCCCGTGGCAGCACAATCGCTCCTAAAACTCGAGATGCTGCTCTCCCGGCTGAGAGTGGCATGGCGTGGCAGAGCTGCAGAAATAACTGGCACATTCCTTTTTCAGCCTTACAAGAGCATTAGTAGGCTTTTCTAGGAGTTTTGCCGACTTATCTCGTCATACTTTTGTAGCCTAGGGCAGGACGAAGGCCAGGAAGGCGGCGCGGCAGCCTGGGCTGTGCTGGGGAAGCAGAGACAGCTCTGGAGCGGCCGGGGCCGGGGCCGGGGCCGGGGCCGGGGCCGGGGCCGGGGCCGGGGCCGGGGCCGGGGCCGGGGCCGGGGCCGGGGCCGGGGCCGGGGCCGGGGCCGGGGCCGGGGCCGGGGCCGGGGCCGGGGCCGGGGCCGGGGCCGGGGCCGGGGCCGGGAGAGCGGCACTAAGGGCTGGCTGGGCTCGGACACGCTCCTGTCAGTGCCGGTGCTCCGGACAGACAGGCATCCCCAGCACCATCTGCCGGGCCCCCGCTCCCAGCCCGCCTGCGGTGCTGGCTCCGGGGGAAGCATCTGACTCATTTACCCTGCGCTGATAACAAATTGCGGAGGACAGCTGAGCTTTTTGGTGCCTTCTGATGCCTAAAGAGCGTTTTGTTCCTTTTGCCTTCACTGCATATGCCGGTTCTTTGGTGATGTTTTGGAGGGCAGAACGTGTCATCCACATGGTATTACTTGCGTTGGTACATCTGCCTCCTCTGAGAGAACTGCGGTGTTGGTCCTGCTGAAGACACCAGAAAATCATCTGTCAAAGGGGCTCTACTTGCCAAATAAGTTACTGTTTACCTAAGAGTACACAACCTGCTATAAATGTTCATAAAACTTTGGATTAATGCCTTAAAATCATCTAACATTACTTTATTGTGGTTCAATTTTAGTCCACTGCTTTCAACTCTTTATTTTTATTTTATTTTATTTTATTTTATTTTATTTTATTTTATTTTATTTTATTTTATTTTATTTTATTTTATTTTATTTTATTTTATTTTATTTTATTTTATTTTATTCTTCAGCTTGCTCGTTAGACCCCAACGTTGCTCTTATGCATGCACACATGTTGCTATTTGTACATCAGGATCAAAGGAAAAAAAGAAGGACACTCTATTGCTATCTCTTTTCATCCTCCCCTGAGGATGCTGTGATTTAGTCTCTAATCTGGAGGGCGCTGGCGTTGGGAACAATGCCAAGTCCTTTTTTCATAGCACGTATGAGACTCATTAAAATTCCTGCCCACCTTAGTGCACAGTGTTTGCTGTGGGCTGTGCTGCTGTTCGACTGTCTGTGTCAATACCGTCTGGCCACTCAGCATCTCCGGCCTGGGACTGCCTTGTTATCCCTTTCTGACCCTGCCTTGCAATACTTGTAGGATTGTATTCGGATACCTTCCAAGTTTCAGCATCTTCCTTTTATAGATTTAATGGCCTCACCAGTTTTAGCTGCTTCTGGTTTTTTTCAGCTCATTTATCTTGGTTACATTTTGTTAATTGAGACTAATGTTTTGTTGAAAAATACCTCTCTTGGTCCCCAAGCTGAGCTTTTGAAGTGAGTAGATTTGAGTAAAAATTTTCAGATGAGCTATTAATATCATCACTGCAAAGATACTCTCTCTTCACCCATGATTTCCACACTGGCCTGGAGGGAATTCCATTTCCTGCCTGGTAGTCAAACAGTTGCCAGCACGTCTGTAAGCCTAGTCTCCTGCTGACTGCTCTACAAGAGCCAGTCTTACTTCTGAAGGTGAGACTGGCTTATTTTATTCCAAAAGAAAGGAAAAGATTATATTTTATCTTCAACTCCTTAGTATAATTTTATAAATTAATCTGAATCCTTGTTTGGCTAATAAGTTGGAGTATCAGCAGGTGCTGCCTGGGAGCAGGAGGTAGAAGGAGTTACACATGCTAAACCAACCACTTCTCATTTGCCTTGCTTTGGAACACGTGAAACTGCAAGAGCTACTTGGGACATCCCAGCACTGCCAGAGGGTCACCTCCTGACACAGTTCAGCAACAGGGAAGCACCTGGCAGTCTTTTTAGAGCTTGTCTGTCTTCTTGCTTATAAAAGGACCTGCAGTTTTCTCATGTTTACAGGCTTAATGTTGCAAAGGGCATAAAGGTGCATCCGTTTTTCTGTGTTAGAAGTAGTTTTTGGCATTCCTTTAAAGTGGGGGAACTTAAACTCCAGATTGGTGTGGCTGGGGATGCCTCTACCCTGCCCTTTCCAACCTGTCCGACCCTGTGACACACAGCCACTCTCCAGCCACTGTGACACAACTGTGCCAGGTCCCCATGGCCCAGGCACCACGAGGCTGGGTTGCTCAGCTACTCTACAGCATTCTCTGTCCAGCTGCAGAAATGCCACCTGTACCAGCTGAAGGTCTTTCTCTAATATTTAGTGGTCACACTTTTCACAGCTCCTGCCCATTTTTGTATCCTTAATGATGTGTGAGTGAATGATTAAAAATCTACTAAAAGTAGAACGATGTTTGGAAAAAGTTGAATCTACACCCCATAGAAGGAAGAAAAATGTCATAATGTTTGGTGTTGCATTTGGACTGAGAAACTGGCCAAATTCTCAGAAATACAGATCAAGCTGGAAAACAAATCTAATTTCCTAAAACTGGAAGAAAACTCAATAGACTGTATCTTTAAACCAAGAAGTCATTTTATTATCTGAGAACGAGGAGACGGAGCCAGTCCAGGAGAGGAACAAGCTCCTCTGTGTCAGTCTGCACGGCACTGCTGGGGCAAGTGGGAGCTGAGACCTCAGGGGGGCACAAGCCTCTCCCTGACTGGGAGTGGTGGCAGCATCCTGAGCAGGGGTACCAGATGATTTTTTTTCTGCAAAGTGAGGGTGAGAATGTCCCATCAGTGAATTCTCAGGCTGCATTTCAGTGGACTGCAGAGGTTAATGCCATGCATGGAGACAGGGAGACGAACAACCACAAGACCTAATTGCACCTTCAACCACCACCTATCTAGTGCAAGAGTTATGTGAGAGAGACCAGCCTGGAAGTGAGTTTACTGCTCTTCGTGGTTATATTCTCACCAAAGACACATTAGCTGAAAAGCTGCGAGGCATTTCTAAAACTTTATCATGACTTGTTATCATGGCTGCTTTCTGCTGGATATTTCTAGCCTCACAGGCCTCTTAATATTTATAGCAGCTATCATCAAAATGAGTGCAATATGTCTTCAGTGTCTTAGACCAGGATAGATGGGATGCAAAGAGCAGGGGAGGGGAAGGTGTTTCTCCTGGAGACCCTCATCTCCTGGTGATTTAGCCTGTACTGAAACTAATCAAACAGGCTGTATCATTTAAAAGGGATGCTCCCAGTTGGAAAGGTAAGCACATGCTTCAGAGTAAGGCTAGGTTAGAGGGTAAATAAACATCCCTGGTACTCAGGGGCATTTAATGTGAAATGTTAATTGTGTTACAGAAGGTTTAGTTTTGGCAGGATAAAATAGCCAGCCAGCATTTCTAGATTGCACAGCCAAACTGATAACAGGTATTTTCCTCTGTTATAGTCCATGGATTACCATCTAGTGACAGCAAATTACTGCTAATCTGTGGCAGGGAGTTCAGAAACACAGCATTGCACAGGCACGCACAGCAGAGGGGCATCCCAGTGACCACGGCAGGACTTGTGCTGAGCAGCACAGTTACACAACACGTGTTGGCACAGGTGGAAAGCCTTCAGGACAAAACATTTTTCTTTCCCTTTGAAAAGTACTTTCTCCAAAAGCACTGCTTTGCCTTTAAGTCAAAAAAAAAAGACTTTATGTTGCTAGGAGGATGTGTTAAATGAACAGAGTGGGATAACCACATTATTACTGGATGTCTTGGTATGATATTTATAAGGTAATACTGTATGATATTAATACCAAGAAAGCTCAGGGTCAGTGCTCCCTGATCTTTCCTTCACAGCCATGGAAGAAAGTAATCCCATGAATGACACTTGAAAGAAAATAAATCTCAGTATTTCCATAAGAAACTTGTGTTTGCTTGAATTTGCTTTTTAGTGTGCAAAATTAGACATCACAAGGATTTTTTTAGAAATTGTTGATCATATTCTAGCTCTGAACATAAAGGCTCCTGGCAATTCTGCCATGGTCAGTATACACAGTTCTATATTTAGGTATCTGAATGCAGGGACCCTGGCCATGGTCTCCAAGACAATTTCATGAAAGCACATAGAGCAGCTGCAGTTCAGCTTCAGTCTTGCTATTTTCATGACCTTTTCTGCTCTGTAGGTGTATTTGTAATGACTGAAGGGAAACAGCCCGGTTTTATGGGAACTTTGGGAATGAAATAACCTTCCTTGAATATGTTTTTGGTTTTGTTTTTTATTTTAAATCTGAACAGAGCACTGAAGCTTTTGGCCTCTGCAAGTTCAATAAAGTGTTTCAATACTGAAACATTTTCACTCTTGCCTCATTACTTGGGGCTTTCAGCATTGTTTGAAAAGGAGCTATTTATGGGTTATCAAACAACTGTGCTGGGAGAAAGGAATTTCAAGAATGTCCTTGAGCCTTTGGGGAGCTTTGCAGAACAGGAACAACAAAAACTTTTGCCAACCCTTAGTGCCTTCCCAGCCAGGGTGCCCTTTTGCACCTGCCTGCTGCCACAGTGGGATCCTCCCCACAATGACAGGGTTCAGGAATGGAATCACTATATCCCTTTAAAGATGGCTCAGGTGCTGTTCTTGTAGGGATTTAGTTGGGATGAATTCTATGTAGGACCAAAATAAAGAGTAGATGTCCCACAAGAGAAAATTCTGATCAAAACAGAGCCTTGATATTGTTTTTTCATACTGGGACCATATGCAGTGATGTTTAAAGCATGTTAATGAAATATTTGTATGAATCTCTTTAAAACATAGCATATTTTGTAGATGACAATGACAACAAGAAAACATAATAGAAAACTCACTCTTTTCTCACCATTAACTTGAGTGATGGGCAGAAGGAAAGTGCCTCAGCCACAGTGCAGGCTCATATGCCTATCCTGACCCTCTTCTGGCTCCTGCTCTCCTTCCCCATCAGGGCAATTTAATCAGGGAGACACGGATTTTGTCCCATTATCATGGACAGGAGAGCAAGGATGCTTTGCCATTTCAGAGATGGCTGCACGGACTCCTTGCAGAGCTCTGTTAGCAATCTCAGGGACATGTCAAGCCCAGCAAAACACTGTCCCTGCCTCCTGATACACCAAAGGGAAAAGACTGAGAAAGAAGAGATGTATCTACTGAAAGAGCAGTACCAGCCTAAAACTGGCATTCAGACAGGACATACACAGAGTACATTTCAGTCAGAAATCTTCTAACCCCCTAGACACTGAGATTTTGCAATAAATTCTCTAAGATTTTCACAAAGCAAATGCTTTCCTATTTTGCCAAAGGAAAGGAGCTGGCATCTGGAATGGATGACACCATCTGGGCTGTGGGACAACAGGAGATGGGACTTAGTGACCTGGCTGGCTGTTCTTGTTCTCTGTTGTTCTCTGCCTTCAAGAACTTTCCCTCTCTGCTCTCCCAGTTACTCAGCATTTCTAAACTTGCTTATCCTCAAGTGGGTGTAAATCCTACACTGTCTGTAGAACTGGAAAAAGAATTATCTTCATCAAAATCAAATAAATTAGTATCTTATTGCAGCACAGCAACCTAAACTCTTAGACAGTTGATATTTGTGTTATCTTGGTGCTTTGTAGCTCAATAGGAAACAGCTACTGTATAAAGCCCTCTCTACTGAACCCAGTATCTCATGCCTAACATATGCTCAGCAGTGCCTGAGGGATGCACTTCCCACTTCAGACTTCTCTGTGCCCTGGATAATCACTTGTGGACAGCCAGGAAAAGCAATAGCTGCTGGCAGAAATCAGCTCACCAAACCCTGTAGTCCTGCTGTAAATCTTAGGAGATATAAGAGGGATATGTCAAGAGCTCTGCTTATGTCCTAAGTCATCTACTGATGAATAACAACAGAAGACCTTTCTCCCATCTCCTGCCCAGCCAAAACCTGACACCAAGGAAGGGCTGTAAATCCAGTACATGAATTTTGGATT
Organism: Prinia subflava; assembly: GCF_021018805.1. NCBI lineage: Eukaryota > Metazoa > Chordata > Aves > Passeriformes > Cisticolidae > Prinia > Prinia subflava. The sequence goes on from NC_086247.1 coordinate 136,992,469, forward strand.
TGTTTTACCAGCAATGACACTCTCTCCCGAGTAGGACGTGACAAAATAGGAAAAGAGTTTGAACTCCAACTGGCTTCCCATGAGCCAGGGAGACCATAGAATCATAGAATGGTTTGTGTTGGAAGGGAACCAAAGATGATCAAGTTCCAACCCCCCTGCTGTGGTGAGGGACACCTTCCACAAAACCAGATTGCTCAGAGCCCCATTCAATTTGGCCTTGAACACTTCCAGGGATGGGGCATCCCATCTTCTCTAGGCAACCTCTTTAGTGCCCCTCAGATCTCACAGACAAGAATTTCTTTCTGCTATCTAATTTAGGCTTATTCTCTTTTAGTTTGAAGCCACTGCCCCTTGTCCTGTCACCACATGGCCCTGTAAAAGTTCTCTCCATCTTTCTTGTAGGCTCCCTTCAGGTACTGGAAGGCCACAATGAGGTCACTCCAGAACCTTCTCTTCTCCAGGCTGAACAATCCTAATTCTCCAAGCCTTTCCTCACAGCAGAGATGCTCCAGCCTTATGGTCAAGTGGTGGCCCTCATCTGGACTTGCTCCAACAAGTCAATGTCCTTCCTGTGCTGGGAATCCCAGAGGTGGATTCAGTGCTCCAGATGGGTTCTCACAAGAACGGAGTAGAGGGGCAGAAACGACTGCCTGGACTGGCTGCCCACACTGCTTCTGATACAGAAATGTACTGGAGGAAGTTGCCTGACTGAGGAAACAGGCAGGCTGCTCCTTAAGGGCATAAAAAGATCAGTGTCTGAAAGAACAGATCTCCTGACACTGTAGGGATGACATTTGCTGTATGACATTACAGGAATTTTCAGATCATTTACAATGAGGTCTCTGCTTGGCTTTTACACTTCCATAGCACAATGAGGTACTTAAAAATGTGCGGAATCTGGCACTTAGGGACGTGCTTTAGTGTTGGGCTTGGCAATGTTAGGTTTAACAGTTGGACTTGATGATCTCAAAGGTCTTTTCCAACCTAAATGATTTCATGATTCTATAGTTGCTCAGTTGCTCCTGTTGGATAGGAGGGGCGCTGCCAGGGTCCCTGCTGTACATTCAGAGCTGACAATATTCATAGGCATTTTCCAGATATCTTACCTTAAAGTAACCTGAATTTATCACCTGGCATACTCTGCAGTGAAGTCTAGTTTTTATCTGTCACAGAGCAGACAGCAGTGGAAACGAAGGTTCATTACTCTCCCTCCAGGACCGCAGTGCTGCCCGTTTCACCCAGCGGCTGCCGACTGACAGACTGGCGGCTCTGTCTTCATGCCAGGGGCTCCTGCAGACACCACCTCACCACTGATCTGATTATGTCGAGATGAGGGAGGATGTGGCTTTGAAACCTTGAACGCCCTTCACTCTCCAACTGCTCTGCCGAGCAGCGGCTGCTATGCAGCATGGGCTCTTCAGTTTGCTCCTGGATGAAATGATCTCATTAGGTGATTTCAAAGAGCTGGATGGAGCAGAGCCACCTGCTTTCTCAGAAGGAGAGTCTCATCAGCTTTCCTGGAATTGATAAAGCGAAAGGGATGGCTGCATCCCATGAAAACCTTACTTTAAAGACACAGCTCCAAGATTTCTTCGTTTGGAGAGCAGTGAAACAGACCCGCCCTTTGCCTCTTCTCCCTCCAGTCCTTTCCCTCTCCTTTATCCAAGCTTTTTTTGTTTACATTATACTTCCAAACAGCTTAGGGATATTTATCAGTCACCAATATTTTTATTCTAGTACATGTAATACATGTACCCAATATGGGTACACAGGAATAAATCCCCATGGGGAAACCCCACTTCTGGAATAAGAGAATTTTTGATTTCTAATCCACAGTGGTAAAAACAAACAAACAAACAAACAAACAAACAAAAACCAACAAAAAACTCCTTGATTCTGGAGTAAGACCATGTCTTAGGGTATATTACCAACATGGTTGTAATCATATGCAGTGTCATGTTAGCACATGCTGGTGCCGCTCTTCTACCAAAAAAGCTGCCATGGTTCAAAGTGCTGCTCCTGAGACTCCAGGAAGGTGAATTCCAGAGCTTGCCAGTGGAGTGGAATGGGAATGGCACTTGAGGAGTGCAGGCTGGGCATCCACATTCCTGTCTGTCCATGGGCTCCACAGAAGAACCATTTCTGGGAACAGATAGAGGCTTGGGACTAAATTGCCTCTGGTAAGAAAAACGATAGCTCTGATGGAGATTTTTCTAATGGGAGTATCTCCTCCCTCTGAAGTGGGGTGATATTAGCAGCTCATTTCATGCAGATCATAACGTAGCTACCTAATCTGCCTTTAGATGGTGGCCTGCCTGGTTTTGTGTTGCAGTACCATTTCCCAATTCTCTTTCTGTCCTGTGAAACACGCAGTATTAGAGCCATAACTGAAGCTACCAATTGCAGTGTGGCCTGTTATCTTTTTGATAAACACCATAGACTATTTGCTCAGCTTTCAACTGACATTTTTTCATCGCAATCCTTTTATACATCACCTGTATGTAATGCCAGGCTGGCTTTCTGCTGTGTGTGCACATCAGTAGCTGAAAGGTAGAAAGCAGCATTCAGTTTTCATGATGATGCAAAGGGCAGACAGAATCTGCTGCTCTTCTCTTGTATTACTGCCTTTGTGGGGCTGGCAGATCAAGGTTTTTTGGGCAGGAAAATGTAGTTGGGTAAATCAGGAGAGATCATGTAAGTGCAGAATGAAAGTGCCACTCCATGAGGGTTTTTATCTTAATGGAATTTTTAAAATTACTGTTGGTTTAATCTTCTATATTGCTTTTGCTTGAAAGCTGAGGGGTTGCTAGTTAGATTATGGGAAACATGCACTCTCATGAGATGGTTTTCTAAGATATTTGCAGAGCTGTAAAAGAAAAATACCTTTTTCTCTCAGCATCATAAGTATAGTCTGCTGTCTTCTCCTGTGATCTTCAGAATGGTTACTGTTTAATTATTGATATTTACAACATGGCAGTAGTTAAATGTGGCTGCTGTTCTGAAGGTAATCTTTATATGCCTACATTCAGCTAGAAAAATATTTGTATTATGATGAGTCACAGGAACTGATTTAAAATGCTGCATGTAAACATCTATGCAACCTCTATCTGCAGCCTGAGATTCTTGGCGTAAGCAGTGGGTGCTGAGTGAAGTCTGCAGGGTTTAATGTGACTGTTGTTTCCCTTTGCTGACACGCAGGGAGCTGTGTGCTCTCTCCTGTCTCTCCCTGTTTGGTAGTGCCCATCCTGGATCAGTGCAGTGGGGGAGCCAAGGCCCCTCAGTAGCACCCCTGCAGCCAGACCCTCCTGCTGCCTGCACCAGATGCATGAGACACTGCCTTAGGGTTGCCAAACTCACTTTGCTTTTCTGCCTTTAGCTTTTGTCGTTGCTTCCCTGAGGGATTTGCTTGCAGAAAAGCTCTCTGCAGTGGCAGGAAAGGCACTGCTCTCCTCCTGAAAGGCATCCCCAGCCCTGGCCTTCGCTGCTGGGATTTCTCTGGGTGCTTGAACTCCCCCTATCATGTGCATTAGCAGCAGTGCTGGAGAACAGCAGCGGAAGGCACCAAGAGCAGCCATGTAGCTGGATGGGGACATTCTGAGGAAACATCAGTGAGAGCAGCTCAGGCACTGCCTCTCGAGTACCAGAGGCTCCAGCAGCAGGCGCTGGGGTGAGGATGCTTTTGCTCTCCCTTCTGCTGAAAGCAATCTGGCTCTGGCTGCTGACAGCTGACATTCCTCCAGCTGACATTCCTTCTCCCTGGCCATCCAGCTGGATGGTAGGTTTAGCTTTCAGTAAAAATCAGACCAAGGGACCCATTAAACAATCTCACCTTAGGGCTCAGCAGTCTGGGCAGTCTCTCTTGCAGGCAGGTCAGTCATGCCAGCATTTTACACTGGTGGATGGATGGGGACCCTCTGAAAGTGCCCTGGGTGCCAGTGCACAGTGGTTCACACTCTGGGGAAAGTGGGCTGTTGTTCAGAGCCTGGTGACCTCTGCTGATCTACTGCTCTGGGGACAGGCTGATGAGGATTAATTGATTCATCTGGGGCCACCAGCTTTCTCAGCTACTTGCCACTCCCAGAGAAATGGTATTTTCCTTCATCAGACTTGACTAATTGTAAACCTTTAAAAATGGCACTTCCAAAATAGAGGGACCTGCTGAGTGAGTTATTAGTCATCCTTATCTGGGAGGGAAGCTGTAACAGCTTCTTTATCTCTGCAGCACCATGTTCTCCGGAGAGGGGGCTGTGGGACACCAGGTGAGGGAGCTGCCAGACACCTTCCTTCAAGGGGAGCAAAGGGTAGAACAATGTGTTTCTGAGGGGCTGTCTCTTCACTCTCCAAATCATGGCTTTGTTTTTAAAAGCTGCCTATTTTTAACAGGTTGTAACTAACAAAGCCACCTGTATTTTTCTGTCAGTGTCTGACACAAGTCGGGTTTGGGGTTTTTTATGCAAATAGAGGAAGCTCAGTGGATGGATAATCCAGCTCTGTGTCTCAGAGCTTGCAGCAGACTCCAGTGTCTGAATGGGAATATTCTCACTCTGCAGAAGTGTGATCCTCAGTTTGCAGGCACAACAGAGCCCAGAATATATTTTGAAGAAGGGTTGAATTCACTTCCGTACGTCCTCTGATGCCCTTCCTCTTGGGTTTAAAATGGTTTCTCACATACTTTCCAAGCCTGACTGTGTTGTGACTCCTTTTCTGTGCTGATGAAGAAGTCTCCAGAAAGCATGTTGAGCATGTTATATATGTATGTGCATTCCACTGCTGGGGAATGGCTAGGGCTGTACCAAACTGGTCTTGTCCTAAATGGGAATGTGAGAACATCACTGTGTCCTCTCTCTTTAACTCCCATATGTCTTGAGAAAGAAGAAAACAGCCTTGCTCAAAACCTCTCTTAGCTATGCCCTCTCACCCTCTCCCTCCCACAGCAGCCCCAAGAACCCCTGGAGAAGGCTGCGCACCACAGCCATTCAGTGGAACTGGTAGATGTCTTCAATTGAAGTTTTGAGTTTGGTCTGTGATTCAGCGGTTCACTCATTGGCATTTCCTATCAATTAGCAAAATACTTGTACTCCAGAAAAACTGGCAGCGATCTGCCTGTCTGAAGTAACTGAATTGCTGTCAAACTGTCCATCCTTCCTCTCCTCTGCATAATGCACTCTGAGACAGAGCCTGTTTAATACAGCAGCAGTGCCTAAGAAATGACATTTGGCTTTTGCCTTGACAGAGGTTTGACAGTATCTTACCACCTTTCCCATTATTTTCCCATTACAAGTTGTTATCCCTGATAAGGCTGAGGACAGGGGCTGCTTTGCTCTTCTCACAGAGATTGCCACACAGGAATTTACCCCCAGTTTCTTGGAAGGACTCATCAGCACCCAGTTTACTGCTTAGACCCTGGGAGTCTAATCAGCAAATTACCCTGGTGCAGAAGAGAGACGTGTCTCTGCCAAACCTTGGCTTCTGCAGGCTGAGGAGCTGCTCTGCTGTTTTCATTAGCTGTGAGATCCACATAGGCATTAATGGGTCAGGTTTTGCTCCTTATCAGTGACCTTCAGTCCTGTTGTTAGGACACTTCTTTGATAAACGAGTGTGCCTCCCAGGTTGATAACATGGTTTGTTTTTTATGGGACATGTATTTGCATACCAAATACACAGTATTGCTTTAAAAAATAAAAATAATTCTAAATTTAGTATCACTCTTGTGTTTAAAACATTACAGACAAAGTCTGTATCAAAAAGTATTCACAATTTCTGTATCAGAAATTTTCTGAGGTTTTTTCCATCAGCAGAACTGACCTCATCTGGCCACACAGAGGGGATGATGTCACTGTCAGGGGCTGAGGTTGACATAAGGTTCCTAAGCCTCTCATCCTGTATGCTCATTTTCCACTGAAAAAAAGCAGAAAAAATGCATGAAACCATTTTAGAAGTCAGAATATCTAATCCAATCCCTTCAAGCCCCTCAGTACAAGAAAAACATTGAAGTGCCGGAGTGAGTCCAGAGAACTGCAAAAAAGCTGGGGAAGTGTCTGGAGCACAAGTCTGATCAGGACCAGCTGAGGGAGATGGGGGTGCTCAGCCTGGAGAAAAAGAGCTCAAGGAGGACCTTACTGTTCTCTACAAGTAACTGGAAAGAGGTTGAAGCAAGTTGGGAACTGGTGTCTTCTCCCAGGTAACAAGAAGAAACAGCCTCAAGTTGTTCCAGAGAAGGTTCAGACTGAATATTAGAAAAAAATTCTTCACCAAAAGAGCTGTCAAACCCAGGAAAGGCCACCCAGGAAGGCCATGCAGTGACCATCTCTGGAAGCATGTCAATCACGTGTAGCTGTGGCACTTGGAGACACGGTTGACCAGTGACTTTGGCAGTGCTGGGTTAGTGGTTGGACTCGATGAAGCTGAAGGTCTCTGCCAACCTAAACAATTCTATGATTCTATGAAATGTCGTCTTATTCAGAACACACCACCTACTTATTGATCCTGCTACAGAGTTTATAATTTTCCGTACATTGCAAAAGGTTGTGAATAACTGATGATGTAATAAATTTTGCTTCAGCACATGCTTCTGGTTAGAGTCATATATGAAAATGCTCACAGTTTCCATTATGGTTTACAAAACAGAACATGTCTAATGGAAAATTTAGATCACTTTGCTCAGAATTTAGCTAGGTCAATTTATACACAGACAAATTCAGAGAGATTTCCCTTTTAATGACAGACCAGATCTGTGTCATCACAGTGACAGCTCGCTAAGTCCCCTGGCTGATACAATACTGTTTGTCAAACAAATGGCAGGGAGAGCAGGCTGCAGGAGCCTCTCCGCCAACGAAGCGCCTCCTGCCAGCACCGTGGGTGGCTGACGGACAGCTCCTTCCAAACAGGGACACTTACATAATGACAACTCCACTCTGTCACTGGTGATGCTCATGTATGCAAATACTGCTGTAATGAGTCCAATTAGACTGCTCTGCACACAGAAATATGCCAGACTACCTGTATCTCATATCGTGATAAGGACAGAGAAGGGGACTTCAGCCTTGGAGACACCGCCCCTGTCTCTGCTCCTGGAGCTGCTCTGTGCTGGGCTGGGGTCCTGGTGTTGCATCGTGGGGCAACAGTGACCATTGTGTCCAGGGAGGTACAGCCCCGGCAGGGAAAACAGACGAGACAGCCTCTATTTGTTAACTTCCAGGACCCATTTTATTTCCCCAGGACCAGGGAGGGGGAGGAAGGCAGGGGAAAGGAAAGATAAGGTTGACAGGGGCCGTGTCGTGGGGTTTTACAGGGTGATGAAGGGACAGAGTTTTAGGGTTTGGATGAAAGGAGGGGTTAACACAAGGAGAGTAAGATGAGATTTCAGCCTCTTAGAAAAGGGAGGATTCCACATCCTGGTACACAGCAAAATTCCCAGCTCCTGCTGAGTCCTGGTGGCTACTGCAGCTGCCTGGAAAAAGAGGCACTGCAGCCGAGGGGACGCAGAGGCTGGCACTGCCCACTTCACCAGCCTGCAGTAGGCTCAGAGGTACAGCTGGTTAAGGCCAGCAGAGTAACAGAGACCTGTGGAGCCTCAGCCCCTGCTTTATATTTTCAGGAGCTCACATTCACTTCTGTTACAGAATCATAGAGGAGCCCATGTTGGAAGCAGCCACAAAAGATCTGGTCCAGCCTCTTATTGGGAAAAGGAACCCTATCTAGCACCCTGGGACTGCCCCAAATTGGAAACCAGTGATGGGGACTCTACCATATTCTTGGGAAGGTTGTTCCACTGTAAAAAACTCTTTATTCTACCATGGTTAGGTTATTGCTTTCTCTTGGTTTCATGACAAATCTCTTTGAGTGTTTTCAGCATAGTGAACAGACTCTGCTGTGCCAGGGGCCTGGAGGGGAAGCTGCTGGCTCAGTAGTCATGGATGAGACACTTCCAGACTTCATGAAAGTGAGGTTGTTATTTACTAAGGAAATCTTTCTTTAGGGCCTCCTGTATACTTACTATGTTCTGGTTCCTGCTGATCAATGTTTCTGTTGTCTTGATTAATCAACTGATCTTGTGAAGAGTTTTAATCAGCTTCAGTGTTGCCAGGAACCCCATTTCAAGTGAAGGAAACACAACTGTCAGCAGCTGACAGGACATGCTGCTCGCTGGGCCTGAGGCTGGATGCTTGGGATGGTATAAAGGCAGATTCTGGGAGAAGGAAAGAAGATGCTGGGAAAGACAAGAAAAGAAAAAAGGACAGGTAAAATGCCAGGAGGCCATTGCTGTGAGCTGTGAATGTGGACAAGGCACTGGCACCATGAGCATGGCAACATGCACATGGCCAGAGTGGTGTCCAGTGAGAATATCTACTGCTTGGATTTTTAGGTCATGCAGTGGAAAGTGAGTAAACACTGTATAGACTTCATTTAGCTGTATTTATACCATTGGCCCTGATCCCTAGGGGACAGATTGACTTAAAATCACAAGATTTGCCATGTAATATATTTGTATTCTTTCTAGCTTGTTTTGCAAGCTGTGGATTCACCCAAACTCATATGCTAATACTTTTTCCTTGTGATGACGGGAACCACAGCAACGAGCACTGTGCATGTGTGAGTTTGTCCAGCTGTTCAAAATTCAGTGAACCTGTGGGCACTGCTTCAGAGAGACAGAACATGCTGCAGCAGTCATCTGGGCAGGGCAGCTGGCTCAGACGTGGCAGTCAGCAAGCTGTGGCCACACTTGACAGGCTGCAGACAGGCCAAAGCACTTGTGGGGCTCTCAACTTCATGCAGCTTGTGCTCCTTTAGATGGTCACTGCTGCAGTAGTTCATGTCAAATTCTGGCTCCCTCTCCTCCCAACACAGACATCAGGGTCCATCTAAAAGATCCACTAGTTTCCCTGTTCAACTGGAGCACAACATAAACGGGGTCAGATTACCCAGGTCCAAGCTGCACCAAGCTGCTGGAAATACTTGCTCTGATCCTCAAAGGTGCAGGGTTTCTGCAGTGCCTACCAGGGCATGCTGGAGCAGCTCCCCTGCACTCCCACACCCACTGGAGGGTCACACCCCATCCAGTGGTCCTCTCCTAGCACCTGGCACTGATGCTGACCTGATGGCTGCATTTCACAATGATATTTGCTTTCTTTGCACTGGCAGGGCAGCTCCAGCCTGGTGTTCACTTGCTCTGGCTGCAGCTTTGCAAGGCACAAACTGTCTGCCTCACACATCTCCTGGCACATCTCTTCCCTGAACTTTAACTACTGGGTGGTTAAGTTTGTTTTACAGGGTCAATGGATTTCTATCCCTGGCCTCTGGATACCAGCCAAGGTGGTGAAGTGGCTTCTTTTCACCATCTTGACTAAAAAATGCCCTTTCCAGGGCTGACTCCTCTACCAGCCACCAGTGACACTGCTCTCCCACCATCTCTGGCAGCTGTGCTGGAACCCACTCTAAAGCCACATCTTTCCAGGACCAAACTCCCTCTGCCTTCAGCCTGATACCAGAGTTGCACTACAGATTTTTACCCTGATGAGAGCAGAAAACTGATCAGCCACGAGGTGCAGCCAATGATCATCCCTTCTACAACCCAGTTCCTTCCCAATACATTCTTTTATGAATTTTCATATTCCTACAATGCTTTTTTCTTATGACTTCATTATATTATCTGTATACTAAATATGTGCTAAGTGGGACCCTATTGTTTGCAGCTGTTGATCTGTAAACATGAGCTGAAAGGAAGGGAGTCTAGGAATACCCTCCACAGAAATGTTGCACTCATAGTTGTGGATGGAAAAGAGTAGAAAAAGGACAATCTGCTAAAGCAAAAGAATTTCTATAAGGCTTCAGTACTAAACCTCTAATAACAGGCCCAGGAGTGAGAGTTACAGCTGGAAGCTCTGAGCCCTCCCTTGAAGATCACTCACTGATAGAGGCCAGTTCTCTGGCAGGGGAGAATCCTTGAATTTACCTGAGCACTAAGGAAGCTCCAAAGCCATTTGCTGATAGGAATCTTCACTTGAACATAAGCTAAGATATGGGTTGATTCCTTCCTTTAATAACTTACCTCTGATATGAAATTATCTCCCTTTTTAAGGCCAGCAGATATCCCTCCTTGCTGTTTGAAGTCCAGCTTTCTGTTAATCCAGCAGATAGGACGTCATGGCTTACCACTCACATCTGACACTCTTTGCTTTCCTGTTAATTTATTTCCCACTAATGTTGATTAGAATGATCAAAGTCAGGCTGAGGCTTGTGGTATCATTCACTCACATTCTTCTACCTCTCCTACTTTAAACTATGACTTGGCATACAAAGACTCACAATGATATTGAATACTGAAATATATTGAATAATTAATATTATCATGCTGCATGTCTTGTAATGCCATATGCAACCATTTCCTGGTTTGTGTGTCCTGCTCAGTGCTCACGTACCACAGTTGTCTCACCTCAGCTTCTGTCAGTTCTTTGAGGGATCACAGACAGGCACAAGACCCGATGACTTACCTGCCCCATGCTCAAGCACACCACTGCTTCACTGGTGCACATGCAGCAAAAAGGCTGCACAGCTCTGGGGCTTTGAGGCTGCACTTTCACCTACCATGGCCTTGATCCAGGCCACCAGGTGTTTCAAGTCATCACAGTGTTGAGTAGACACTAGCTGGTTTTACTCACCTGGCCACATCCTCTGCTGAAGAAGGTTTTCTTTTGAGTAGGAGGTACATACAGCTTTAGCAAATCTTGAATTTGCCTTTTGTCATTAACGTTGGCATCTGCTCCCCAGCAGAACTGGAAAGACAGTGGTAAGAAAGGCACATTAGCCTCACAAACTGAAGTTTGTGATTTAATATGTAGTTGCCACTGCATACTGAGGGTTTGTAATAGAAGTTTTTAATTGAGATTCATGAATTGCTGATAGACAGATTTCCAAAACTATTCCACTTCTATCAATCTGGCAGCACAAATGACTGACAAGGTACACAGTTGGTATAAAAGTCCTTCTTATATCCCTTTTATCAGGCTTGGCTACACAAGTCTGTCCATTTTCCACAGAAAATCAATAGCAATAAATAGCTGTCGCATCAGGGCCATCACAGTGTTACTAATACAGATTCTTTCCAGGGCCAAAACATTGACTGGCCTAGTTTTTCTTTCACAGAGACCATATAGGGATCTAGAAACACCAGAAATGAAAGAACTGTTCAAATTACTTTTGAAAGATTTCTTCAAAAGAAGTCACAGCCTTCTTTATGAGCAGCTGGGGTAATATTCCAGAGACCAACAGCTCAACATCTGTTTTTGTGCAGAAATAATTTTCTATCGGGAATCTGGCATTTCAATTATCTTGAATTTTTCCAAGAAAATTGATGATAAAATTAAATAAATTAATTTTCCTATTTTATCTAAAAAATATTCACTCAGGCTCCATAGCTAGGCCGCCTTATAAGCTAAAAAACACCAGAACAAGCCTTTCTTCTCTATGCCTAGCCGGGATGCATGGAAAAGTCTCCAGGTAGGATGGTGCATCTTGAGCTTTCCAGTTATTCCTGTTCCTTGGTGGGGAATTACCTCCCTTTGTGCCCGGTGCTCTGGAAGTGCCGTGTTCTGGCACCGAGCTCCCTCAGCACCTCCTTTCCCTGGCCCAGGGTGTCTGTCCTTGGAGGAGGCTGCTGTGCACAGGGGGTTGAACCATGAGGGGTCTGCAGAGCCCTGGTGTCGGCTGCCCTCGCTGTCTGCAGCTGCTGTGAGGGTGGGATGTGGATTTATTTCAGTGGTGCCCTGGCAGGGATCAGCCAAGGGCCTGTTCTGAGCAGGAGTGACCTGCTGTACTGGTTTGAAAGCAAAACCAGTGAGACTCCAAGTCAGAAATACAATTTAATAGAGAGAGAAGAAACAAGCAACAAGAAAGATAAAAATAAAATAAAAATAAAATAAGATAAATGCAATAGTACAAAGGACCACTGACAGGGTCAGAATACAAACCTGACACCCTGTTGGTCAGGGTGTTGGAAGGTGTTGGAAGTAAGTCCTCTCAGAGTGACCGTTGTGGCTCTGTTGAAGTAGAGACGATCCTCAGGAAAGGGTCTAGTTGTCCTCTGGGAATCCAGTGGAAACAGGCTCCCTTGGTGTTTGGGATTGCTGGTTTTATCCCCGTGGAAAGGCTTTGGCTCCTCCCACTGAATGGAGTATCTCCCAATGGAATGAGGTGATGTTATCAGTCATGCCAGAGGCCTTAAATGGCCCATTCACAGGTGATATCCCTCAGAGGAGGATGGGTGGAGGAAGAGATAAGAAGGCACTGCCTCATCTGGTGTTATCAGATGTCCCATTAACAGAAGGCATCCGCCCTCTTTCCACCCCTAGAGTTACAAGAGATACAGAACAATATCTCCCAACTGACTTCAACAGATGAAAGTAGAATACACATTTTTGGTTACATTTTTCAACCCAAGACACCTCCACAGGAGCCATCGCTCCACAGACCTCACCACTCCTGGAAAGTGTTCTGACTCAGAGAGCTGAGAGGTTTTGAGTGGAGACAAGGACATAACAAAGCCAAGCAGCTGAGAAGGAAACTGTTTTCTGGAAGGAGCTGCTGTTGATTCCACTCAGATTTAAGGATAAAACCAACATGTAATTACAATTGTTTTGAAAACGCTTTTTTTTCAAAATTATACTGCAGTTTGTAACTCGGGTGATTTAAAGGCTCTCTGGAAGGCTGCACTGGGGTTACCAAAGATTGTCAAGTGGTTGTCCTGGGAGGGTCAGTCACGTCCTCACAAAGATCAGCTTGCTTCTGAGTGCCATTAACACGAGGCTCAGTCCCTACCTGGTCCTGAACACCACGTTAGAGAGGTCAGTGCTGAAAGATGTACAATAAAAAAATCACATATTATTGTTAGTTTTTAAAAATGCTCATGCCCTTCTTAGAGAGCTGGCAGCAGGCAGAGGATGCAATAGGCCTTTGGCCAAGGTCACCCAGAAAAGCCTCCTGACAGCAGATTAGGCAGAAGAATCATGCCTTTCCACCTCAGTCTGACCCTGCATGTGCCCTCAACTTTCACGGGGCTGGAGACCTCAAACTATACTGTCTGAATTTCACTGACACAATGAACCTTGGCGTCCAAACTCCAAGAGTGCAAATATTTTCTCCTTTTCCTGTTCTTGTATGTGTAGGCAGAACAGCACTACAGGGTGGTTTTGATTGTGTTTATTTGACTCCATTTGATTCCTGTAAGTCTGTTTTATATCCCTCAAGTAAAACACTGCTGCACTGAAGGCAAGAACAGCTTTTTGCCATTTATCACCTTGCCCTTTTATAAACAGACTCTCTGTTAGAGCTAAGTAGAATAGGAACAGCTCAGAAGAAATATCTATTTTCATGAGGAATGAGTTTGAGATTCTTCTATTCACTGGAAAACCCAGGAGTCCCTGTCTCAGTTCAGACGTGTGCTGTGTGCACGTTTGATCTCCCAGCACTTCCAACTTGTGCTGCCTGTCAGTGATGCTGATGCTTCCAACCTCCCCACAAGTGTGCAAACTGCTTGAGCTATAAAATAACTGCTGCCTTTCCACCCCATACTGGCTTGAATCTGTGGTGATGGGAATATTTCCTAGGACTGTAACTCTGTGATATATTTTTTCATCTGTGGGTCAAGGCAGAGGTTTCAAACTGACCCTGGCTACTGATAAAGAAGGGCTCCCAAAGACACTGCCTTCTCTTTCTAGCAGCTCACAAGCAGAAATTACATAAACCAAAGAGATTTCCTAGGAGAATGAATGCAGGAATATCTCACTTTGCTGTTTGCATCTCCAGCCCCTGTCCATAATTATCTTTTTAAGGGATATGGACTCTGCAGAAGAGTCTTGGTGTGTATGACTTCTGCAAGGACAACAGAACTGGAAGAGACAGAAGCTCCCTGGAATAGGTTATGGAGAAGGAGGACATCTGTGTGGCTGACCCTCGGTTGCACTGCTCTTGTCATTGCTGTGCAGATGCCACAGGATAATGGTGGTGGCCTTGTTTGCCTTGTTCTTGGGAAGCAAAGAGATAAGACCTGTTTATATGGAGCATGAAGAAAGGAGAGAATGTTGAGAAGAGAAACTCACTGGCTGAACAGGAGTAACCAGAGATGGAACACCATTACACTTTACAGACCAGGCAGTGATTTGTAAAGCATCCGTGTCATCCTTCAGTGCCAAGGTGCCGAGCAAATGGGTCAAGACTAGAGGTGGTGAAAATAGTTAGGAAGGCAAGACATCTCATTTTGATAATTTCATTTAATAACAATAACAACCTCCATTTCATCCTAAGAGCTCTGAGGCTAATCCAGCAGTTTTATTTCTGAGTGCAACTTTTAAAATCTCTTCAACTAATTCACTGCCTTCTATTCGGGGAAAAGCCTTGAGAGGTGCTGCTAATGAAGACAAATGAAGGAAAAGGAACTTGACCCCCCAGAGTATGAAATTTTGCTCATTAACTTGCGCTTCCAGTTGGCTGATTGATATTATTTGGATGTAGGTGGGGTAATTAATGACAGGAAGTAATGCAGCAGGATATGAGTTGTGCAGAATGCACCTTGGTAAATCTACCTTTTATTATGTCTTGCCTTATTTATGTGCTCTGTATTTGTTATGCCACTGCCTGATGTAGTTACCACCTTCATTTGGAATTTCCTTAACTTAATAGTTTTCTTCATTCTTTTACGCTATTTTGGGAATATTTTTTGTTTATGTTTCTGTAAGTAACAATTTCCTAGTCTGTTTTTAGTAGCATGAGGATGCATTTTCATGGTCATATGGAACATTTCAGCATGTGAAACTGTTCTCACAATAGGAATTGCCATTGAGATGAACTATACTTCCTTCCTTCTTCACTGGACAGGCTATTGGGATTGCCAGTAAATTAATAGTCACAAATCTCCCATGTACTCTCACTCACATTATTTCTCTTCTCCAGAAGGAAATGAGCTAAATATGATTTTTTTTTTACATTTTTGAGGCGGTTGGAGGGTGAAAGAATTCTTCTTAAATGACACGTTCTCCTGGGAAGGAAATTGTCTTATAGTTTAAGCCAAAGGATAAAATACCACTGTGCTTTTGATTTAGCTCCCTGATGTATGAGCAATTTATATCACCAAAGGAAAAGATGAGCTTAGCACAGTGAATGATGTGAAATGACCTCTGGTAAGGTTCTGTAAGTATTTATGCATGTGAATAATTTTACATAAACTTACTGGGTTGATAAGAGAATCGACCCCAAAAAAGTTATTGACCTTAGTCTTTGTCCAAATGATCAGGCTGTTGCTATGAGTATTTTTACCCAGGTTTCTCCAAGAATACTGTGTTTTGTGTTTTTGTCTGTCCACCTGTCTTTTACCACCCCAAACTGCTTTGAATCCTTTGGCATGAACCTGGTACTTCCACTTGAAGTCATACAATGAAACCTTTTACATAACGAATGGCTCATAAAATTAAAAAAATTGAACAAAAAAATTTATTTTATGCAAGATGCAAAGCAGAAGATGGAAGAAAGTGCCAGGACAGACTGAGAATCTGAAATCCAGAATTAGTGCCTGTG
The DNA here is from genome assembly GCF_021018805.1 of Prinia subflava. Classification (NCBI taxonomy): domain Eukaryota; kingdom Metazoa; phylum Chordata; class Aves; order Passeriformes; family Cisticolidae; genus Prinia; species Prinia subflava. Next base: position 137,008,033 of record NC_086247.1, read on the forward strand.
TAAGTGGAGCTCCTATGGCCATTCAGGACATATGAGCACAGGTTCTTAGGAGGCAGACAAAATGGGAGTTACATCTTGGGGCTACATGGCAATTGTATGTGTCTACCTCTCTGGATCAAGGGGTCTGAGACTGCTTATCTGCCAACTGAAGAGGGGAAAATGACCTCACACAAGGTCACACAAATGACTTCCTGCATGGAAGAACATTCAGATGAGCAATTATCAGACAATAGCTGACGCTCTGGAATTTCCTCTAATAACAATAACTTGATTGCTTTTATATTCTCACAGGCACTGAAAAGAGGCGGGGAGAATCAGGTACTCCAACCACTTTGATAGTCTCCATGATTTTATTTAGGACACATTGAAATAAAAAGTTGAAAGTGGTGTTATAGAATTACATTCCTACTGAATGTGACTGTGTGGTTCAGGTCTGTGTTTCTTTCAGATTACAAAAGTATCTTTCTCCCTGCCAGATGTGCCATGCTCCATCCTGCTTAAAATAGGGACATCTGCATCATCCCAGACATAAAGCTGAGACCTTTCCTCCTGAAGACACCCAGTGCTGGCTGCAGGGTCTTTGCTATATACAGAGTGATGTATATTTATTCGTGTCCTGTACCTAGGTATGGCATTTGCTTGTCATTTTGGATCACTATGCAGTGAAGGTTGTGCAAAATTTGCACTTCACCCCAGAACTCTCTGCAGTCCTCACTTTTTATGAATGAAACACACTAGGAAGAAAAATCTCTCTTTTAAAATTTATTAGAACATGCTTGGAATGGTTCAGGTATAGGCTCAGTAAGTGATCTTTAAGTGATCTTGTTCTTTAGTATACTTCAAAGAACTAATTACACCTTTAAAGTTCATAATGAAATACCCTAATAATGAATATTAATCCTTGTGGGCTATTTTTATGAGATAGTAACAATCTGAAGTGAAAGTTCATCTTGCTGGAAATCCATAACATAGCCAAGAGAAAGAAAAGCTCTCACCCTCTCCAGTGAGAACTGCAGAAAGGAAAAGCAGGCTTCTATCATTCAGAATTTACTGAAAACATGTTGAATGTTTATTTGAAATGAGAGGAATGGCCAGCCAGCTGGCAGCCTTCTGAAAGTCTGTGTGTCTCCTCTCAGCAGATGGTGCACACAGAACCCAAACAAAAAGCCTCCTCCTTTTGTCTGAGGTGCTTAAAACGTGCTTCAAAGCAGAACTGTGGGCTGCTGTGCAGCCACTGCTGCTGTCTGCAGGGGACTAGTGAGGGTAGAAGCATTTTAAGATGAGTAAAAGACCATTTAGTGTAAAGCATTTTATTGTTTTCCTGTTGAAATAAGCTTAGAGTCGATCTGTTTGTCCCAGAAGAAAAACCAAAACCAAATAAACCCCACCAAAACAAACAAAAACCAACCAAACAAAAAACCCCAAACAAAGGAAAAGAGACTTAATAACCCCTCTGTGTAATACTAGCAGCCAAGTGCATGGACTTTGTCTCTTCCAGTCTCTCCTGCTCCCCTCCATTTCCCTGGAACACCCGTGGTTACCCTTCCCCACAACTGCTCTGCTGTGATCTGCCCACATTAATTCTCTGTAACTCAAATTCATCCCATCTCCTCCGAATCAGAACTTTTCTTTTACTTTCTCTCCATTTATTCTCTAATGATTATTTATGAAGTAAATTATGCACATTACAGCTTGTATGAAAATAATAAACGTTCTTGCATAATTACTATAGTAAACTGTCTGGGTAGTAAGCCCTGAAAATTGCAGGGAAAATGCCAAAACATTTCATTGTATCAGCGCCTGTGTCAACCTGGGAGCGTGAAGTGCCCACGACTAATAATTGGTCTCATTAACTAATGCGGTGGTGGATGTAAAGACAATCATTAAGTCTGTGGCGTTTCTGACTTTTGGGTCAGAGATGGTGAAGCCATCGCTGTTCTTGCCCGCTCTGAGGATGGGTTTGGCTGGCGAGCAGTTTTCCCGGGGTGAATCGCTGTGCCGGAGCCGGCGGGACGAGGGCCCCGAGCTCCCCCTAATGTTGTTTCCATATCCTACAGCCCGGCTCTGCTCAGCCCCGCCGCTCGGGAGGGACGCTCCGGGTGCTGAACAGAACCAGGGCCCCTCCTGGCCCGGCCCCAGGGTGTTGGCTGGCTCCGCTCTTAGCGCTGGGCCATGGTAGCTGGATCACAGAGTCACAGAATGGTTCATGTTGGAAGGCACCTTCCAAAGGGCAACTAATCCAAGCCCCCTGCCACGGGCAGGGACACCTTCAACTAAATCAGGTTTCACAGAACCCTGTCCAGCTTGACTTTGAACATTTCCAGGGATTTGCCTCTCTGGGCAAATATTAATTAATTAATTAATTAATTAATTAATTAATTAACTGACTTTCTTGCTGTTGAGGCTCCTCAGAAAAGCTCTTCAAAGCCAAGCAGGTTGCTAACACTAAAGCAAGAACAAAGTGCAAACTAAATTTCTAGTTTAAGGATTAAAGGCTGTAGCAGGAGAATTAAGAATGGGACATCACGCCATGATCAATATGATCAAGTGAAATTGTTTATTACAAAGTTCTATTCATCTTTGTACTTTTAAAGGCACTAATAATCACATGTTACATGCTGCTTTACAATTGATCAAGCCTTAAAAGCACGCGTGTCTCTGCTTGCAGTGATTGGTTTAACATATATTGCACACACAGTGGTTTTGCAAATTTTTATATGTTACTTTTTAATCCATTTATGCATCCAGGAGCTCTTTCTCACATCGCTTCTTCCTTTTCTCATGGCCTTGCAAGTTCTTGGTCCAACTGCTTACTTATCCAAACACACTGATTCTCACACGTAAGCTTAGATTGTGCACATCTCCAAATACCCAATGAATACCAAATGAACCTTGCACATAGGCTGGAGTTGGATTGCTCACGTTCACGTGTCCTTGCTCTTGCAGAAGATTCTCCTCTACAAAAGGCAAGCCCCACTCACTGGCATGTCAGAGAATTGCCTCTTGCTCCTGTGGGACACCAACACCTTCTGGGCCCAGCCATCAGGATATTCTTTTACCCAGCAAAACTATTGAAAGGAGGGGAACAGACAAGTTTTAGATAGATTTATTTGACATTGTGTGATTTAAGAGCAAAACTTACAGATGAAGGAATCTTGAGTGCAAGAAATGGCATTGCTCATTCTCTTGGATTTATCTATCACTAAAATCCTATTTCAGATTTTACAGTTCTCTCAGAGTAATGTCTAAACTAATTTTAAGAAGTGAAATAGAGTCTCTGTTGAGATTTGCAAAAAACAGAAGTGCAAATGTTCACACTGTGACCTTGACATACTCTGTGTGTGTCTGTGGATGGACATCAACCTCCAATAGACCTTACCTGTCACTCAGAGCAAATTGTCATCATTTTACTGTGTTGCCCTTCAGGCTATCTTCATTTTCTACAGTACCATAAGGACCCACAAAGTTATTGTAGGGAAGTTACAGGTTTAACATTAGCTGCAACCTTTGTCACAACAAGAAGTTAGACAAGACTCTCAGAAAAATCTACCACAGGCAGCCAGCACCTCATTAGAGGAAAAAATCTGTCCAAATGTGGATTTTTTTATAAGCAGTTTGAGTACTTTGCCCTGAGGATATATGCAAAAGGTGTGAATAAATCAAGGGGTAAAATAACTGCTGTAAAATCTTTTCTTGAAAACATTGCACCAGGGATCCCAGATATTACTTTTCCCTATGCTTACATTTTTCATCCATCAGAGTTTTTCAATGTGATCTAATTCTGCAAATCCTGAAAGGTCACTGGTGGTAGGTGGATTTATATACTTCTGTTATTTCAAATAGAAATACAGCACTGAACTTTGTGTGTTTGGCCCTTTATATGTCTTCAGGAAATTCTAGAAATGAAATACTGATGGATAACACAAATCCTATAACCAACTCCTGCCATTTTAGGGAGAAAGAAAACTGCTAGTGAAAATGAAATTAGCTTCTCAGCAGTAAAGTCTTGCAGACTAGAGGAGTTGACAGTGAAACTAAGGGTGCCCTCAGCCCAAAGTCACTGCTAAAAGAATTAAGAGTTAGGAGAACACAACATACCCTGTGCTGAAAGGGTGGCTGAGGAGTGAAGGAAGCATGTGCTACATGATATCAGAATGATTTCCAAATGCTTCAAACTGTTTTAACAAGCATTCAAACTTATGTTTAGATCATATATACAAATCACAGATCTGAACATTGAGACCTCCTCTCTAATCAGAAGAGTGTAAGTACAACATTTCCTGGGGAATGGGCAGACTAACAAAGAGGCAAAGGCCTCTCTTCAGTAAAGCAGTGTTCGTGTGTTGGAGGAATGATCTGGCAGGGAGAGAGATCCTGAGGGACCTGAGGACAGAGCACAAGAGTGGTCAGAGCTCTAGAAAATATGAACAAAGAAGAAAAGGATTGAAGTCCCTGTGGTAGTTCAGTCCAGAGAAGAGAAATCTGAAAGTGGATATGTGTAAAATCTAAAGGGTACCTGAAAGGGGGAAGGAATGAACAGTTCACTATATTCACTGTGTTAGCACAAGAAAAATAGACTGACATTGCAACAGGGATAAGCAAGGATGGGGAGCAAGGTTACTGGGGCAGGCATCTGGTTGCTAGTGAAGGCTGTGGAAAACCCACCACTAAGAAATTTTGAGAAAATATTTAATCCTAGTACAAGCAATATGCTTTTAGTTGCATTTTAGTGGCAAAAGTGAGTGACTGAGAACAGTGGGGCAAAACTTTAGGGGAATAACCCTTTTCAAAACTGACATAGAGGTACAGACATGGAAAAAGAGAGAAACTGAGGGCCAAAACCTCTGAGCTAGACAGAACTGATTGGCACTAACACCAAGGATGAATAAGAGCTCTTAGGGCACAAACCTTTCTCCAGTGTTCTAACTCATCAGGATCTGGAGAGCTGTGTGCTAAATTTAACAGTGTTTGCAATCTGGTATTCTCTAAAAGAAAACGTTGAAAGAAAATTTCCTATGGAACAGAACTAGCTAACAAGGCCCTTCTGCCTCTGGGATAAAAAGGAAGGGAGTCACAGCACAGAGCAGATAAAAATGATGTGGGAAAAGCCATGAAAGGCTTTTCCATGAAACATAGTTGAAAACTAGACTATCCAAATGCAGACCAGATATAAAGTGAGAAGCTGGGGCACAAGAGAAGACAGGTGTTGCACTGAGATTAACAGTTCCTGGAAAGATTATGAGTGGCCACTGCCTGTGGAAAAGAAGGGAAAAACTCCAAAGCTTGCAAAGCTGCAGGGGAAATACCAGGGTGCCGGTGAGCTCTAAAAATGTGGGAAATGAAAATGAAATGGCTTGAAAATAAAGTCAGTGGAGAAGATAACCAGAGAAAAAGGAATGGGGGAGGAATACAAGATTGAAAAGAAAAGATTTAAAAGAGATGAGATTTAAAAACCTTTACTGTCACGTATTATCACTTTCCAATAAAATATGTCATTATGAAGGCTCTGCCACCAGAAGCAATAGAAAAAAAGGAGAAGAAGGGCAATAGCAAAAATGCAAGAGTACCAGGAATTTACAAATGATTTGGAACAGAGTGTTCAGATGACAAGAAATGGAAGATGGTAAGAGGTGGTGAACTGGCAAAACTGAACACAGGAAAGAGATCAATAAGGCAACATCCAAGAGCTGGCTGCAAGAGAGAATGCAGAGCAGGGGGGGAGAAAGAGAGAGATATCCTGTTTAGAGAGGTGCAGCTAAGCTTGAAATGGCTGCATTTATGGGGCAAAAATAGGAAAGACAAGAGCAAATTCAGATGAGAGTTACAGGCTGTCTCACACTATGAAATGGCCAAGGGACCACTTGGAGACTGACTGGCCCAATGCAGATTTCACCTAGAGAGCTAAATGTTCAGACCAGAATGGGATGGCTGTGACCAGAAAGCCTGGTGGAAATGTTCCCAGGTTGGCATTAATATCCTAAAACTGCTATGAAAGGAGTGCTGGGCAATGCCAGCACCCTCCCAAGGTCTGCACTACCTGTGCAGGCTGGGTGCTGCTGCTCAGGACTGTGCCCTTGCCCCTCCTGTCACAGATGACTCCCACAAGGGCCAAAATTTCAAGAGAGAGGGAAGATTTAAAGTCTATGGAGGGTGTCTTACCATTGCTACTGATAGGACCACACAAATTTCATTATCAAACGTAAGGTGGCTCAAACCAGAAAATATTAGGCAGCTGAGTAGGATCATGAGTTAAAAGCCTGTTCAGGTAAATAGAGCATCATCACGTCACTGCTAGAAACAAAGGTAATTGTTTCAGCTGACAGGAAGATGCAGAATTGAGTCCAACTGGCATAAATATAAAATGTATGCATAATGCATATTCTTGGAGTAGCAGAAATGAAAATAGGGTTGATATCATTCCACTTTGATAAACATGCAGCTTATCTTCAGTTTGCAATAGGAATTTATCAAGTCTGATGGCCTAGAGCAAAGTGACAGGGGAACATCTGCAGTGTAATGAACAGCTGTGGAAAGCACAGGAGAGGTGGCTGCGCACCTTTGTGGAGTTCCCAGTGTGCAGAAAAAATAAAAGTTTTGCAAGCTTCAGTCAGAAGGTGTGCCCTGGAGCTCAGCTGATTTAACCCTTACCTCTCATCACTGCAGTCTTTGTTAGGTGCTACTTCTGGATATAATAGGAATGCTGGAAGGACTTCTCCTCCTCTCTTGCCCCCTGCTCCTTCCCAGCTGTGTGAGGTGCTGCACCTTCCTCTTTCTGTCCCTGCAAACGCTGGCTCTGACATTGCCTCAGCTGAGCAACCGAGTCTCTCAGGGCTAAAAATGTAGATGGGGTTGGAGTATAAAGGAAACATGGTTAGGACAATCCCTTAGGTTTAAAGCATGTGTTGAGTGTCTGTGTACATACATAGTTGAATATATAAGAGTGCAATGGAAGAGACAAAAGCAGAGAACTTAATTAGTATCAGAGGATCAGAGCTATTCACCAGAACAGGAAGGCAAGGGAAGGAATTTTCCTCCCAGTTTTTGATTTTTTTTCAAATTTTGGTCATTTAATGGAGGTGCCGATGTGTTTGGTATGTGACAGTTCACCAGCACAAAAGTACTGTCATTCACAGCAAAGACAAATGCAACAGGAGACACATCTGCAGCACCTCTCCCTGACACCAAACCTGTGCTTGTATCACACTGAACGGTGCTGCCTCCTCCTTTAACTGCGCCAGGCTTCAGGCAGAGCTTGGTGAACCCTGAGAACACAACTGTGTGCTTGCAGCAGGGTGGGGCTCCTGGGAGAGGGGTCCCACCAGAAGGTGGAAAGGTAACCCTGACACTGGGACACTGAGCTGCAGAGGGAGGATCTGACAGGCTTTAAGCAGATGATGTGAATTTAACCCAACAGGTACATCACAATGTCAAGAGAAAATTTTGGGCAGAGGTGGGGACAGTCCTCCTGCCTTGAACCACAGAGATGGAGGGACCCAATCCAGCTGCTGCTGCTGAGTTTCCCAGCACAAGGTACAGCACTGCACAGGCTCTGAGGGCAAACCTGCTTTCTCTTCCCATCTTAAATGGAGCCCTAAAGCCAACTTGTTCTCATTCTTTGGTCTTCATTTGTTGTGTTTATTTCTACACACAGACTTTGTGGATATTCAAGAGCCAAATTTGTAGAGTATTTCTTTGTAGAGTTAGGAGGAAAGTTACTACAGCTGATTTTGCTTTTAGGGAAAGAATGAGCTCACCAAATATCGCAGCTGATTTTTATAGACAAATGTTTCTACACAAACTAATTTAGCATATTTAATTTAAAAAAGCATTAAACCCCCTTAAGTACAATATTTCTGTCTTAAATGAAATTGCAGAAAGTCAAATGGCTGGAAGAGGAAAAAATTGTCTAGTCTCATATTTGATTTCCCCTACTGCTTCTCGTTGGCTCACTGAGCACATTCACTTTTTCATCAAAATGGTCACCACAATTTTGTTCTGCTCTGTTTGTTGCAGAGCATCACAGACACTGCAGATCTTAGGAAAAAATCTATTTTCCCTCCTTCTCTCAATGTGTTAAACTGCCATCTTGTAAAATGAACTAACCTTGCAATTTGGTATTAAAATAAACCTCTATGCAAGTCGTTTTTACAGCAGGAACAAAATTTAAGCAATGAATGCTAATACGCCTACACAAATACACATACATGCACACACACCCACACACAGCCATCCAAAGTGAAGACACAGTTCCAGCCTCTGTATAAATTTGAGCTGGGTTGTGCTCATTTCGGATGTGGAAATCTGTAGGTTTTGTGGAAAATGCCTTAGAACAGCATGCAGGGCAGTGATAACACATTTGCAGAAGGGCAGTATAAATAGCAGATCTGAGATAAGATGGCTGATAAGTTCTGGCTTATCAGACAGAAGATGCCTCTCCTGCTTGTGGAAGAGAATGGAGGATTTACCTATCTCTTAACATAATTCTTTGATATCTTTGAGGAAAAAAAGTAGAGTTTGTGAATTTTCCAAACCTACAGAGTCCAAGCCTCACTTTCCAAAACGATTTTTAACTAAAACATTCAGAAGAATCAGCAGTGCAGAGGCTGTTTACACTTGTTGAAATTATTAGCTGCAAATGATGCTGAAAGCAAAGCTGAAGGTTATGTATCTTCTAATCACAGCAGGGTAAAACGAGACAACATTCTCTTGCAAGTAAGTGAAAAAAAGACATTGACCTGAATTGTCCTCAGCAGAATCATCTGTGAAGGGAGTCCACTTTCCACAAATCCTGCCCAGCAGCATGGGATTGGATATACTCTTATTTAGCTGCTGTTTCAAACTTTGGAACTTGCACCAAGGGTGGACAGAATGAAGGACTTACAGTGTCAAAAGCTACATTAATCCATATCTTCCCCTCTCTGACATTAAATGTTTGCAAGGCACAGCATCAGTCCAGTGCAAAACTTGCTGGTGTCTCTCCTTTGTCAAGGTAGGCTAAAATACTGACTCTGGCAAAATCTGTGAGTGGTTTACTATTGAATTGCAGTGTAAATAGATTTTAGCTATTGCGTCTATCTGAAAATGAAGATGGAGTTTAGATAGACCAACTGAAAAAAAAGTAGATTTTGAATAGGGAAGTAGCACTAACAACTGTGAATTGTCAAAATAGGTCTCTGGATTATCTTACTACCATCAGTATTTTTACTACTCTGAAAGCTGTAATTTGTGTTTCAATGAAATACCTAGAGCTGGCTTTTCTTACAGCTACTGGAAATCTCTTTTATGTGAAGAACAGCATGTCCTTATGTAGGTTACTCAGAATCAGTAAATTTAGTGTATCTCAGTAAAGGAAAAAGAAATTTATGTTTGGTAAAAGTATTGTCTGTCTATGAAAACTGGCAGACTGCAGTCCTGTTACTTATGCTACAGTCACAGTGGGCCACTACTTACAGTCTTGGAAAAGGACATACTCGTGTGGTTTTTCTGCCTTTAGTCATTTGGTGCAGTTGAGTCAGAAGAGACACCAGTTTAACAGGTGACCTAGCTCATCATTCTCTTTCTGGGGCACAGAGGGGATGAAGAAGTACACTGATTCTTGAGAGAGCTAGTGTTTTAACCTGCACTGGAAAAAAAGAGGCATCAAGCCCTGCACTGGACTGATGCTGTCCCATGCAAACATTTAAGGAAAGAAAGTGGAAGGCACGGGTAACAAAGCTTTCGACACTGTAAGTCCCAAGTCCTCCCCTCTGTCTGCCCTTGGTGTGTGTTCCATAGATTAAGACAACAGCTGGATGATACTGTACACCCATCCCACACTGCTGGATGGCATTTGTGAAAAATAGGCACCTTGAACAAATTATGATTTGTAGTAAGCAAATATCGACAGTCTATTAAATGAAAACTGAATATGAACGAGTATGTCCTTGAAGGCACAACTTAATGTGTAACTGACACACCTTTGTTTTGATTTTACTGTTTGAATTGCCTTTAAAATGTAATTGAGATAATCAATGCAAAAACTAAACTGGCTATGTTATGCCTTAGAGAGAGGAATCACAGGGTGACATTAGGTGAAGAAAAACAGTTATCCTTCTTTTCTATTGCTGCAAAGTAGGTTGGTTTTTTTCATGGGAAATTATGACTCTTTCTAGAGAAGGTAAATTGAAATGTTCCTCTGAAATAGCTTTCCTCTTGACAATAATGGCTGAATCCTCCTTCTACCTCATCAGTATTAGCTTTCAATCTTTTCAGAAGCCTCCGATTTCTAGAATTGGTGGGGAACAAGCAGTTTCTGCTGAATGTCTTCCTTGCTCGGTTGAACTGTATATTCAAGTCTCCCCAGTTTTACAGACATGTACAAAAATTCCCTTCTGCTATTGAACTGACATTAATTTGGAAGAAAATTCTAGAGGAAGGCTGGATTGGCTGAAGAGATTATTTCTTGTATAGGGATTTTTTTCTCAGTTCAAAGACCAAAAGCTCTTAGCCCCACAAGACCCCTTTACCATCTGTATGAATGATGAAGCTCTGTGCATCTTTATGCAGGTCCTACTGACCAGTGATCCACATCAGGAAATATGAACACCACAGCTGCAAATAAAGGGCATTGGTGATGAGAGACCTGACAGTGTATTTGTCAGTATGTCCTACCCACTGCCTGCCTTATTTCTTCAGGTCATGCCTCCCTCTTCAATGCCAGAGGACTGTCCAGATCAGCCTTACAGTGTTCCTACCCCACCACTGGCATGGCAAATGACTGTCTCATCTCTCATTTGCTCTCCCTGATTTATAGGCTTTGTATGACTTTTGAAGGTTTGGCGCACAGCTTATCTGGCCATGTGTCTTCTTGTCCATAAAAACTGCTTTTATAAATCAAAAACATGGGTGTTCTGGAGCCTTGTACCTATGACAAAAGGCTGTATCATTATTCCTTTTTCTTGCTGTACTACCTCTACATTTTTCCTCCAGAGTGAAGTCTGTCTGACCTATTATGGATGCTGACAATTGGTCTGAAATTAGGCATCAGGCAGCAGCAGTGTCTGTGTGTGAAATCATTCACATAATACCTTCACTGAGAAAGTGGCCTGAGAAAAACAAAGGAGGAACCAAAAACAATCCTTGAGAAGTGAAAGGTATTTACAAAAGGGTCTAGACTCTAAAGACCAATCATACAAATTGTGCTGAAGTACTCTATAAATAGAGAATTTAGAAGAATAAAGATTGCTCTCATTTCATCATATTGAGAGTCATGTCATTATTTCTACACCATCCAAAAACCATAACGACTTCACATAGTAAAGCAGACCCTCTCTTTTTACAAGTTGTGAAGAAAAGAGTCAGAAAAATGAAATTTCATTGCCTCCACTTTTTCCTTCCATCTCTGATATCACTGATATGTCCCTGTTATTCATTGTTTAAAAAAAAGATCTATTCTGTCTCACCTCTTTCTTTTCTGTTGAATGTGGAATGGGGCAGATGGACAGGAGTAGAGAAAGGATAGTCTGGTTTTCTTGCTTAAATCTTGTTTCTTCCAAGAAGAGAAAAAGCAGCATTTTAATTGAGGGTTCACTTTGAACATTTTATCAGCCTGAAAGCAAGAGCTGCCTCAAACTTCAAGGTCCATAATCAGTAGCTTGTGCTATTTGCTTCTTATTTCAAGTGGTCAGCTCTATATGAAACAGCAAAGCTGTTAAAAGACCCACTTAACAAAACAGCTTAAAGCAACCATTTCCAAACAGAACTCATTTTGAGATGGTGATTTAGCTCCCAATTAATTCAAATTATTCCTCCCTTTGAAGTTTATTTCCATTAGCTGACATCTGCAAATTCTTAGAACAAAATGTAACAGGATGTAGGTTTTTGTAACATTTTAATGGAAATTCTGTATTCGTCCTTCTGTATATGAGGTGAGTGGGCAAATACTTATCTATATAAATTCATATAATTTCATTGGCTTCAGTAAAGATATGGTAATCTACATCAGATGACAATTTGTTCTGTTTATGTAACAGAAAGAAAATGCAAGATTATTCTAGTCTTGAAATATGTATAAAAAAATAATTGGTATAATAATTGGGAAGGAGAATGCTTCATCTAGATATAAAGTTAAAGCCAAAGTAGTTACCATGCCATCATATTGTGGGCTACATCTTTGAAAGTTCAAAAAATATTTTTAATGCCCTAGATCCCTAAAGCAGAAAGTAAGAAAACAACAGCCAGCAATTTATTCCTGTACAGACTGGATTAGGATTGTATGCATTCATGGCTTATTGCTTGATAACAAAATAATTTTTTCTTGAGATATTGTCGGAAGTATTATGAATGTTATTCTTGTTGCAAGAGAACAGATAAACCCACCTTGTGTGTGCTCTTCTCCCAGTGATTATTCTTCCCTGATAGTTCTGAAGGATGTATATTTAGTTGTTAAAAAAATACTGTATTAATTTGAATGCTCATTATAATCAACTAGCTCATTACTGAAACCAAGGTGCTCAGAAGAAACTTAGCTATTTCATATAACATGTTGAGATGTTATTTTCTGATGCTTATAATAATTTTTAAATTTTCTTTTTCAGGTGATGCCTCCTTTATCTCATCTTAGTGCATTTATCTCTTGTTCATTGCTTGCCTGCTTCATTCTGATGCTGACAAGATGCTGGACCGCTGTTGAGCTGTCTCCTCAAAGTTGTGGGTTTGAAGCTCTTGTTGAGAAGGGTCTCTACCTCTCACTTGCCATAGCAATGTTCTAGCCCCTGGCTATTAATCCAAAGATAAGCACTCCTACCACCTCTGCCTGTGCTTCAGCAGACACCCATTAAGCTGTACTCATACACAAGTTAGGTGGTTAAGGACAAGAAATATTTTTACCCCTTGAATGAATGCTGCTCTTGCTGCAGGTAAGACAGATTATCAGGGGGTGGAGCACTCCTCCTCCCCACGTGTTACTGCTCACCCAGGGATGCTGAGGGTCTGAGCTCAGCAGCTTCTCCTGCTGCAGGGGCTGGCGATGCATGTCAGCTCCTAGGCTTCATAAAACAGAGCCACAAACACCAATGTCTTCTCCTGGATACAGCAGTGAATCTTCCTGTACCATTATTAGGGGTGTTGCCCACTTAATGTCCTTATTTAGCCCTGGAAAGTTACACTGGAAATTAAGGGGAAGTGGGATTTGCTTTGTGAAGGCAGCTCAGGTACTACGGTAGTAATTTATTCCACTTGCTGCACACTACCTTAATTGACACAGGAGTTTCTGGTTTGCATTTGTTGTAATTTCAAATAAAGAATTAGTGGAAACTGGCTCAGGGTTCTGACTACTTTGGGTGTGTGTTCTGAGCTGCAGTTCTGCTCTCCTCAGTGCAAGTGTGCTACCCTGTGTGTCCTTGCCACATAGGCTGAGGGCACCACCAGCTCTCAGTATATATGCACAGTGTTTCCCAACATTTATATCATGTCTGTAAAGTACAACCAGAGTGGACTGTACTTTTATTTGTATTTTATATGGACTATATTTAGACCTGCATTTGAACATCCTCCATCTTTTCCCAACTGTGAATAAGTTAACAAAGCTTTTGAATAGTGTTTATTTAAACTGTAGAGTCTGCATCTGCATATCAGATACAAGTTCTCCATAAACAATTAGGCATCAAAGTCATCAACATGTTTTCTGACATTTTATCCTAGTCTAGAATAACAGTCTCTGTTGGAGATATGCTCTTTCAAGCATATACTACCACTTGGGGGGAGATTCTGAAGTTGGAAAAAAAATCATGCTATGTATTTTTGGAAAAAAGATGGAAGAAATTATAAAGAAAGTAATGAAATAGATATCACCAGAAGACTTCCAAAAGAATTATTAAACTACTTTTTAGTAATCACCTAAAAATAATAAATTGATCAAGATTATCCATTGTGAGTTTGTCAAGAAAACTCCACATGGAGGACAAGGAACAAGCTGAGTTTTCTTCTTTGACTCATCACTGACCTCATGGATAGTGACAAAGCAGTGGATATGCTCTATGTTTGCATCAGCTGCATTCACTATATACTTAGCTTGAGGTTCTCATCAGTAAGCTAAGGAAATGTGTAGGTGATTCATGAGTGGGTAAGCAATTGCTCCTGAACTAATTCTCAAAAGTATCAGCAGTGTACTATCAAACCAGGAAGATGTTTCTAGTAGGTTCCTGAAAGGTTCCCAGATATCAGATAGATTCTATTAAATCGGTTAATGAACAGATTGGCTAAGGAAATAAAAGGTCAAATCATTAGCAAATGACTACAAGAAAATAGGAGATCATTACAAGCATTTTGGAAAATGGAAGAGGAACTAAATATGATTTGGAAAAATAAGAGGTTGCCTAAAATCACTTCAGTAAACTTCAGCAAATACAAGTACAAAATACTACCCAGAGGTAGCAGAGCTCAAATCCTCAAATAAAAATAGATAATAGATAACTAGGAAGCAATGGGTTTTGAAAGGTTATGAGGATTACTCAGCATTACAGACTTGAGTAGTAGTCAGTACTGTGATGAAGGTGAAAAAGCAGGCAGACCTCAATGTGGGGTGTATTAACAGAGAATTTTACACATTCTGGAGATGATGCATAATAGAAACCTTGTCTGGGACACCTAGGGCTAACAGAGTGGTAGTCAAGAAGAGAACAGCAGGGCCAACAAGTTTTGGAAAGCAAGGAATAGCCTGTTAAGAGATTTGATTAATTTAGCCCAGATAAAAAAAGAAGGAGTAAGTCAAAGTAGTCTTTTGCAGATACTAGTTTATGATGATTGTGCTCTAAGAAGGCAAAGAAACAAATAAAATGAAGAAGACTTGGAGTGTGTTATGGGCCCCCCTCAGCCCACCCCCTGTGCTAAGGTAATGAAGTGTGGAAGAAGGTAGTTAGGGTGGCTCTGGGGTCTACCTGACTAGAAGTTCTCTGAGAGAAGGCAAGCAAGCCCCTGCCAGAGACAGTTGTGCTTTATGTAGTCCTGCTGCAGTGCTGGAGTGCTCTGCTGGATAACGTCTGTCAGATTCCCTCTATCCCAACATTTCTAAGAACATATCCAGTGGGTTGGAATCTCTCACTGCCAGTGAACATTAACTGACAGATAAGCTCTTGCTGCTTCTCTTGTCCACTTCCAAGGAAGAACTTCAGTACTCTGCATTTTGACTATTTTCTCCAGACACATTTAGCTGATGGTTAAAATTCATTTGCGAGAGAAAACAAGCGAACTAAAAAAGCCTGTTTTGCAGTGGATTTGTGTTCACTCTTTCTCTCACCCCCTGCTGCAATATCAGCATTTCTCCCAGCTCCCATGGACTCTTTGCATTGTTTGTTAAGGTCTCATGGCTCTGTGCCCACTGCCAACAGTACTTGCAGTTCCCCCTTATGTTTTTGAGTTCTACCCCATCAGCCCCTTGGCTGTGCCCTCCCTTTTGGACAGAGAGGCTGTCCCATTGATGCCTTAGGGCTGGGTTTTTTTCTGTTTTGTCTGATAGCACTGAGTGGTGCTAGGATCTTCACGGTGTGATGGGGGTAGGGCGGCCTGTTTCAAGGACATTGTCTCTAAGCTCCAGGCCCGAGTATAAACAACCTGGAAGAGAAGGGCAAGTCGAGAGGGGGGTGTTTGGTGATTCGGGGTTATTGATTGGACGGTGCATTGCTATATGCAAATGAATGGAAACTTGTAAAAGGGGTAAGACCTGGGGACAAGCCCTTTTCGTCTCCATTTTGGGAATATTCGGGTTGGGCCACCTCTGTGGGTCCGGAGACGCAAGGGCATGGGCTTGAATAAACACTCATTTTGTTCCTTTCACTCTATTTAGTCTCTGTTTCAGCCTCAAGGCATCACCATGTGTTGCAGCTGTTTGGGGGGTATATTTATGCTTATTGGCCAATATGAGTGGCCAAATGAAAGACCAAAGAGACAATTTAACTGTTGAGTTCTCTCTGAATCTTTTCCCTCAGCACAAAAATGAACATGGGTTGCTTTCTTTGATCCATCTGTGACTTTCATGACATTTTAGAAGCTTGTAGACTGCTGTCAAACTTACCTGAAATTAATTAAAGAGATCAGAAGTCATTGGCAGATAGACAAAAAAAATTGTTGGAAGAATGTTATTTGTTTAAGTACTCAAACTAAAATTAGGAGTACTTTTAAGAATACTTTACTTTTCATGTGGTTTTAAATACCAGAAGTAGTGATTTGACAAAATGATAAACACTTTGTCTCTGTTTTGTAAGAGAAATACAACACAATTTAAAAAGCTTTGGCACTTACGCTTGTGGGTATTCTCTGTATATAGTTTAGGACAAATACTAATAAATGAGTCTTTAAATATATTTCACAGCAACAGCAGTCTTTCCTTGCTTCCAACTGGTTAACAATGCAGTGATTCTGATGCTTTTGTATGTCAAATAGTTCAGATAAACCAAGATCTTTTTTGCATAGGCCATATTTGAAGAAAGTAGGTTACACTTACTCCAGTCTGTTAATAACAGCTAACATTTTGCACTGTTGTTCTTTCTACACTGTAATTAGACTCATGTAGAGCTGACTTCAATCCTGATAGGTAATACAGTGAATTGAGATGCTTCACGTGCCAGTACATTGAGTGAAGCAATTGCAATAGTTGTAACAACTCAGAAATATTCAGGAGAGTGGTCAGATGCCTCCTGATTCCTTGCATGGATGGCTTGAGGCAGCACCTCTGGCAGAACTGAGGCAGAAGCATAGGAAATATTATTCAATCACAGTACTCTTGTGTCTCAGAGGACTCCCAGTCCATTTTCACATTGTCTTGGTCACAGCTGAACAGATTTCTGACACTCTCAACTGATTACATATAACAGTCCAGAAATATTAATGCATTTTAATATTACAATAAAAAGACAACAATCACAGGTTTCTACACCTCTTCCAGTCCTTAGTAAACTCATGTAAATAAAATATTTGGTAGATTTCCTTAATCTAGGAGGATACTGTATTTCCATATTGCCAATTCCCTGGACCTGGGCTGTGAATGGTAGACTTTGGGTCCCATGGCATAGTGTTTACAAAGCTGTAAGAGGATGGACATTTACAGTGGCTTAAAATCTGTTTGTGTCTCATTTTGGACCTGTCTGTACACAGTAGCTATTTGAGATCAGCTCCAAACTGATTGCAGAAGGAAGTCCTACGGGATAAAGAAGGCCTCTTTGAACCCTGTGTGATACAGCTGTACAAGACTCAGCCATGATCTTGGCACTCTGAATGAGAAAGTCCTCATTAAACCCCTCATCCTCTCCCTCTGACTCAGAAGTGCCAGCACAGAGACCAAACACACAGAGCAGACTGACAGGACAGGAAAAAGAGAGACTTCTTCTTGAGATTAAGGGAGACTTCCAGCATCTGGAGGTGTGCACTAACCCGTTTGGGTCTTTGGCAAACCTTTGGGTTAAGAACTGCAGCTTCTGGGGTGTTAGTGAAGGCCAGGGGGCAGGGAGAGCAGTGGGTGCTACTGGAGAAGGGTAGGTGAAAGGACTACGAGGTGATCAGGAAATACAAGGGACTCACCATGCAAGTACATTAAGGGGATATTTGGTTATCCTGAGAATGTGTGAATGTGGCATTGAGCAGGCCTAGTGCAATTCAGACAGGTATTAATAATCAGCCTAAAGTAGGGAACGTGAATTTCCAACAGGCAACTGACCTTTCCTTTACAGCAGCTCTTGTCTGTCAATAAAGACAATCAGCCCAGGCACAGCATTAAAAAAATGAGTTTATGTTGCTAGTGATATCCCTCCATGTAACAGATCCCACGTTATCTTAGCTCAGTCCTAAGAACTGCTGCTGTCAAAAGCCCCAGTTCTCTCTTATCCACAGCAAATGATGCATCTTTAGGTATTTGTTCAGAGAAGACTTGGAAATACAGACTCCCTGTGCTGTGCTAAGCTGTAAATACCAGCTCCTGAGCTTTTCAGTATAAGCAGTTTCTAAATAAACTCACTAACTATTCACTTGAGGGAAAGTTCAGTACAAGTAAATTATTCTTATGTGTTGAATATCCTCTTCAACTGCATGCAGCAAGAGACAAAAAAAAATTAAATTTATAAATTTTCTCTCTTAACCAACTTGTGGTGCTATAATTATTAAAGGTGTCCATAGGTAAAGTGTACATAGCATCACTAGGATATATGGACTGCAAATGTAATTTACATTTAGCTGTCTTAGAGTGACTATTCTGTCAAGTGTAGTTTCAAATAATTCTAAAATAAGATTATGCTTTAAGGAGAAGATATAGCTTGCAGTGGTTTAAAATTAGATCATATATTCTGCATAACTGAAATCTGCTCCTTATAGGATGGGCATGCACGTGTATGTGTGAGGAAGAAAAGAAAATATCCTCTTTTACTACTCTTTTCGTCTGCACCTTTGGATTCCAAAATGTAATTTTATATTAAATGGGAATGGAATGTAGTTAGGAGATTTTGCGTGGACCACCTGCTCCAAAACTCATCCTTTGCTGTCTCCTGTCACAAATCCCTCATCCATTAGCAAGATATTGAGCAGGTGCATACTCATGCCAAAGATGCACAAAGTTAAACACACGTTGAAATGTTTTACTAAACGAGATCCTTGTTACTGACCACGGTGGCTTATCTGGAAAAATCCTAACTAGGTCTTCTAAGCATTTGTGTTATTCCAAGGGGGTTTCCACAGAGCAGGAGGAAAGCTGGGCGATCAGCCTGTGCCGCCTCGGCTCCACACAGGTGCTCTGAAGGTCAGTGTTAAAAGCCACTGGATTAAGGGCTTAGTTTTGAAAACCACTGTAGGAATTAGCACCTCGGAGTTAAAACACTACGGGAAAAAAAGATCATGGTTGCAGAAATACAACCAGCCAGCCCCCGCAGTTGCAGGGAGAGGGAAGGTGGCCCAGCTCCCGTTCTGTCGGGATGCGCTCCGTGCCTGGGGCGGGTGAGGCGAGCGGGGCAGCCCGGGCGAGGCGGGCAGCGGGCCCGGGGATGCCGAAGGCGCTGTTGCCCATTCCCACAGGCCTCCCCCCCGGGCAGCCCTGCTGGCCCCACGGGGGCAGCCCAGGAGCAGCCTGCGCCCACTTCACCCACCCTAGAAACGCTGAAACGAGAGCGCCTTCCACAGAGCAGGCACCAGCCCCCGCTGCGGATCCCGCAGAACCATCTCCCCCGCCGTGGATCCCGCAGAACCGTGTCCCGGCCGCGGCGGGGCAGGCGCGGGGCGCGGCCTGTCGGGCCCGGCCTGTCGGGCCCTGGCCCCGCTCCTGCGCTCGCCCCGGCGCAGTCCCACGTCCGGCCAGCAGGGGGCGCTGTGGCGCGCCGTGGGCGACCCCGGCCCGGCCCGCGGAGCCCCCGGGGATTGCCCGCCCGCGACCCCCGAGCGCCGGAACGCGGAGCGGCCCCGCCAGGGCGGGCCTGCCCCGCCTCCGTCCCGAGCTGGGCCGGCTGCAGGTGCAGCCAGGTGCCTCGACGCCGCTCCGCGGCAGCAGCACCGCCTCCCCTGGCACCGCACGGCGCCGTGCTCCTGCCCCGTGAGTGGCTGCCGGCTGACTGACAGGCGAGGCGGCCACATAGGGCGGCCGCTGCCTGCCGTACACCTATAAGGGCCGGCGGTGAGGGGAGCCGCGCGGTGAGCATCCGTCCTCCCACGGCCGGGCGTCCTCGCTCGCAGAGCCGAGAGCTGGCGGAGGCGGGCGCCTGCCCGCTGTCTCCCCGGCAGCAGCCCCGCCCGCCGGTGCCCGCAGCAAGTGGCAGTCCCGGGCGGCGGGCCCCCCTCTCCGGCAGCGGCGCCCGAAGGATGCGGAGCGGCGGAGCGCGGGCGGCGGCGGGGCGCCGCGGGGGGACCCGCCGCTGCGCCGGGCGCGGGCGCCGCCGCCCCTGCGCGCTGCGCCGGGCAGGAGCTCAGTGAGCGCGGTGGCCGCGGCGGGAGGAGGCGCAGGCGGGCTCGGCTCCGCTGTCGCCGGAGGGGCTGCGCGCCGCTCCGCGCCGGCGGTGCGGCTGTGCGGAGCCCCGCGCTGGGTAGGCTGCGGGCGGCACCGCTACAGGTGACTCGCGGGCCGGAGGTCGCGTTCCGCCCCGCTGCCGCTCGGCCGCCTCTGCGCGTTCGCACCCCTTCGCCGCGGCCGCCTGCGCGAAGCGCATCCTCCGCCGCCTCGCCGTGCCGGCGCGACCGACAGCACCGGGGGACATGGCTTTGCTCCGGCTCCTTCTCCTCCTGCTCCTCGCCCAGCGAGGGCTGGGGGCTGCCGCCAACCAAGGGCAGGCGGTGCGCGGCCGGGAGCGGGCGCTCGGAGGGAAGCAGCCTATTTACAACCACATCAAGAGCCGGGAGCCTCTGCCGGCCCCGCGGAGCCGCTCTACAGAGAGCACCATCTTGGCGCAGCGGCTCGCCGAGGAGGTGCCCCAGGACGTGGCCTCGTTCCTCTACACGGGCGACTCCCGGGAGTTGCGGCGAGCCAACTGCTCCGGGCGGTACGAGCTGGCCAGCCTCGCCGGCAAGTCGCGCTTCACCTCGCACCCCTCCCTGCACGGCGCCCTGGGCACCCTCACCCACGCCACCAACTTACTCAACATGATCCTCCAGAGCAATAAGTCGCGGGAGCAGAACTTGCAGGAGGACCTGGAATGGTACCGCGCCTTGATCAGGAGCCTGCTGGAGGAGGACCCCAACATCTCCAGGGCCGCTATCACCTTCAGCACGGAGCCTTTCTCCTCCACTCCCCAGGTTTTCCTCCAGGCCAGCAGGCACGAGAACCTGGTCCTCCTGCAGGACTTGTCCTCCACGGCTCACCGCCTGGCCAACGCCTCTGTGGAAACAGACTGGTTCCACGGCTTAAAGCACAAGTGGAGGCCACATCTGCACAGGAAGGTCTTAAACACGGGCCCAAAAACTTTGGAAAACAGTTGGAAGAGGCGGGAGAGCTTCACTGCTGATAAGAACCACATCAGGTGGTCCTCCCCATACCTGGAGTGTGAGAATGGGAATTACAAACCCGGCTGGCTGGTGACCCTCTCGGCGGCTTTCTATGGGCTGCGGCCAAACCTCCTGCCCGAATTCAGGTAAGAGGAGTGTTCTGCTTGCTTTCTGTCGAGAAGGGGAGGGGGGAAGCAGGATGGGGGTTTGGTTCTGTTCCCTCCTAGGGAAGGACATTCTGGTCTCTGGATGACCTGATCAACCCTTGCTCGGTCACACCGCAGAGCGACCTCAGGCCTTCCTGTGGAGCTGTGCCCCGGTGCCTTCGGGAGCTGTCTCTCCGTAAAAGAGTCGCTGTCGTCTCCGTCCGTAACACAGCGTTTGCCTTACCTGCTCCCACTGGAGCAGGCGTGCGTGAGGATGGCGTTCCTGGTGTGCCTGCGGCGGGGAGAGGAGAGCAGCAGTTCCCAGTTGAAGTTTATCTGTGTCTGCAAGAGGAAAATGCTCACTGAGGCGTTATTTCTTACCGTACTGCGAAACTGCAACTAGCTGGACCCCAGCTGGGAAATAACATTGTTGTGCCGATAAACTGATGTCTCTGGTCTCCAGAGCACATCCACTGTGGGGTGCTCGAGCCTGGTCAGTACACTTGAAGATAAATAAGTGTTGGTGACTGCAGCTCTGTCCTAGTTCATCTGACTATATCCTGAACTGGCAGTAGGAAAGCTTTCCTTTTACACCATGAGCTTTATATTTGAAACCTAGCATATGTAAATGTTTGCTTATTTTTTTATTGCTTTATATACTTTTTGTTGCTTTGCAACTAACAGGAGGATAGAAAAAGGCTCTTTCTTGTGTCTTTGTATTTTGACACCAAATAGAGGTTTGCTCAAAGAATGGGAGCAACCTGTAGAGTGTGAGATGCCAGTTTTTCCCCCGGCAGTCCTGCGAGGGGATCTCAGGTAGCTCTGTCCAGTGGGGAGTTCCCCACTGCCCACAGGCAGCTGGCATTTCTCAGGATGAGAGAGGAACATGGGATTTCTTTTGGGCTATGAATTAGTAGTAGGTAAAGATTGATAAGAATGTAGCAGACACCTAAGAGATTTTGCCACACCTAGGTGGCAAGGCAACAGTGTCTGCGAATGCTGTTTGTCTTAGCTTAGTCTGAAACCCACTGAGATCAAAGAGATGTGAATGTAGTCATAGATCTTAAAAAACCATGAAATTTGTTGAATGGATAATGGCTGCTTATTTCTCTATTGAATTACTTTTTGCCCTGAAATTTTCACACTTATGGGCATGGTAGGGTTAAGGTAAAATGAGCTCATCTGCAGGCTGTTTGTTGCTGAATTCCTCTTGAGACCAAACCCCAGGAACAGGTCTACTGTAGAGCTCTTCAGGACCCCAGGGAGTCCAGAGAAGCCAGGAAGCTTGTCAGAGATCATTGAAATGCAATGTTCAACATTTGATGAACTTTGAGATGTGGATGAAAGTCAGTGCAGGCTGATATTCTCTTGTTGGGGATAGAGTTTTGCAGAACCACTAGGTTGGAGGTGTGATGAGAGCCACAAACCAGCTGAGAATATAAATTTTGAAATAGAACTTAAAGGAACTTCAATCTTGACATAATTGAAGAGGAAATAAACTCATGTTTTAAGCAAAAAAGTCTAAAGCTCCAGTCCCAGCTCTGTGCCAAGATTCTGTGATGCCAGGAAGCATCTCAGTGGTGTAGGCTTCTGCTGTGGTAGCTTTGGTGTGCAGAACACACCAGGTGTGTTTTGGCATAACCCTGGCCAAGCACCAGCAGATGTCCTCGTGGATGCAGTTCAGAGCACTGCCTTCCCTGCCTCATCTTCCCGGCCTCTGTTTGCCATGTGGGGTCACTTCCGTGGAAGAAATAGAATAACCTGTTATAACTGATACTTCAAAGGACATTCGAAGCTTGGAGAACCACTTCTTATTTAGAAGATCTTGAGGTGGAGTATGCTGTGCAGGTTCAAAGTGTTGTGTTGCTGTTATACTGAACAGTTAGGTCTAAACTAGCAAAGATTTGTTGTATTGACAGATGAGTTTGTAAGCATTTCTAAAAAATGGGTTATGTTTTTTGCCAAACTATTAAAGCAGCAGGTGGAAGAACTAAAATTATAAATATATACACATTCTGGCAAGTCTAAAAGGATAGTTCCTGTGTTCCTGATTTGAGATATGCTAGGTGAGACATGGGCTTTAATGTAAGATTATTACTTGAGATATTGAGAAACTAACTTCTCAGTTACACAGAAAATAGACACAAAATATGTTTCTAAGTCTTGTAGTTTGTCACAATATTTACACAGTGCTTTCAATACTTAATAGGTACATAACCTCTGTGTGAATTTTCAAGAGAAAAAATGGTTTAAAGCATGAGCACGTAATAGAAAAATGTAAAATCTAGTGTGGTTACTGGAAAATTAGTGTGAATTACTATAAGATGCCTCTTGAAGTAAGCTTTACTTCCCCTCACCATCAGTCTTTGAGTGACATAATATTTTGACTTTAAATGCTTATTTAAGGCCCATATGAAAAAACAGTGTTCATTAACCTCCATCTTTTGGGACAGCTGTGTTGGTTCTCCCAAAAATGTATCTTTGAACCATCTGTTAGAAACATTTTAATAAATCAGTTACCATGCTCCTCTCATCTAGTAGTCTTGCATGATATCATTAATGGTTAGTGTATGCCTCTTTGATATTATTCTAACAGTTTGTGTACTTTATTTACTTTATGTTTAAGGCATGCTACAACAGGGTAAGAAACATAAGGCATGTTATATCCATGAAAAGGAGTTCTTTCACATTACAGAAGGAAAAGCCATTGCTCCTTCTTGATATCTGTTCTGTGGCAGTAACAGATGGATTTGTTCATGTGGCATAGCAATGGAGAGAGTTTAATGAAGGCAGTACTGATAACTACTGCTGGCTGTGTTCAGTGCATGCTGCTGCTGCAGTGCTGTTGTCGATGGCGTTCTGGAAGTGCAAAAAAAGCAGCAAGCTTTGTCCTTAACATTGTTCAGAGTTAGAGTGCTTTTGGCCTGAGGATGTGAGTGTTGCAGGCCAGGGGGCTCTTGCAAATAGCTCACCTGTCTTCAGTTTCACCTCTCCCCTTCCCAAGAGCTTACTGCCAAACTGCCCCAAGTGAAGGCCAAGGAAAGAGTGTGGTTGTCTTGCCATGGCTAACACTGTGGACGAATTCTGAGATAAAGTGGAGAAACCAAAGGCAACTTGATTGTGCTGATAGATGTACCAGAAGCTGTTCCATCCCAGTGAGGCCACATTAGCCTATTACAATGCTAAACCAGCAGTGCTGGCTGTCTGCAGCTTCTTAGCAGTGCTTGCTGGTATTTTGTCTGCTTTTGCTGGTCTTTCCACCCAAAATGCATGGAGAGAGCATTACTATTACCTGCTCTCGTTCAGAAATCAGGATCCACAGAAACTCGAAGTAATCACTTGATGTTAACCATCCCTCCTGTCTAAACTGATGCCATATGCAGCCTAAATTCACCACTTAATGTGCCTGATCACTCTACTATTGTAGTGCTGCAGGGAGTAGAGCACAGTAGCATCTGTCACAGATCTTCTGTGCCCCTTCTCTGCTGCTGCCTATCACATGGTCAGGATGAACCATATTCAGATTTTATGGCTCATGATGACCCAACTGTCCTCATTGCAGCCCTATGAAGAAAGTGGAAAAGTGTGAGAAGTTGCATGTTGTAAATGTACTTCCTTTTCTAAAAGTATTTTCTTGGTGCCTGGAGAGGAAGTGAGAGGTCTTTGTTTCTTTAGCAGTACTGGAGACAAGTGGGAACTGTCACTTCATCTAGAAGAAAGATGATTAAATAGTCAGCTAAGGGGAACACACAAGTTAAAAACAGTCCTCCTGGGTCACTGAGTCAGTCTTCTGCTGTCACAGGCCCACTTAATGTCATCAGTTGACAAATCTCCATCTTTAAGTAGGTGGGTTTCCCTCTTGACTCCAGTTCACTGTCATGCTGAACCTAAGGGTTGGATAACTTCTCCTGATTTCTGATCGGAGTTTAGTCGCAGTCAGTTCTCATGCATTTATGCTGGTCCAGAACTGTCTTCCATCTGATTTAGCACTCCTAGCTGGTGTTTACTGCCCTGACTTATTTATAGGCAGTGGCCCCTGCTCCACCTTTGTTTACTAGACTACACAAACTGGCTTTCTTTAGTCTCTGTCACCAGCTCTCTGTTGCCATGGTCCCTCTTCTCGAGTCCTGTTCCAGTATTCCTGAGCATGGTTAGTCAGATTCATGTGCAGTGTCTCAGCCTTGTGCAATGACATCAATTATCCCCAAACTCTGATGAATGAGTTGCTGCTTTTGCAGTTCAGAATGTTCCCTTGTGTGCTGTTCTCATTTTCTTTAACGTTGGGCTGTAATATGTCTGCATTTTGGGAACCGGTCATTGGTCTCGTGTGATTTCTGATCGTGGAGGTCAGATTGTCTTCAGGATACAAAGCACTGGCTTTCTTTCCCCCTCCCACCATATTCCCGCAAGTTTTTTGCCGAATCCAGCACAGCATTTGCTGTCTTTTTTTTGATTGTTTTTAGGGAGAATCCAATAGAATAATGTCTGTTTTGGCAGAAAGGTACTTGATCAGCAAGCTGAATAAGTTTGGAGTAGCCTTCTTTTGTTTTTATTTGTTTGTTTTGGGTTTTGATTTTTAATTTTATTTTATTTTGAATGGAATCTTGTTCTGGATCATTTACAGGTAACTTAATTTTGAAGTTTGGCCAGATTGTGCTGCATCTTAATATTTCCTGTTTTCCAAAGGTTTTCTGCTTCTCTCAGTTATTGGAAAGATATCCCTTGATGCAAAGATAATCTTTACTGCACAGTTAAATTGAGCTGTTTCTTCCCTAAAGGCACTGCAATGTAGTGATTTGCACTGTACCATTAACAATTACTTGGACCACTCCACTGTTAGACTGTGTTGGGACTCTTAGTTGAGGAAACATTACTAAAGGCAGATTAAACAATGCAGGTAGAACTATTTATAACAAATAAGTAATTTCTTAGGGATTATATATGTTATATGATTTATTATTCTGCTAAATATTTCAGAGCTATCAAATTGCTTGGTAAAAAAAACCCCAAACAAATGTAGACATGCAAAAAGGAATTTTAAAAATGGATATTTTTTCCTTTAGACGTGGTTTAATTTCTTCCTTTAGCCCCCCCTTTTTTTTAGTTTCCCCAAATGTCTCTTGAGTCTGAATACTGAGCTAAGAGAAAATTAACTCTAATTGTTTAAGGAGACTTTTTAATTTTTTATGATTATTATGTGATGTTAGTTGTATAATACAGAAAATATTTTAAAATTGTGAAGTTGACATTTTTTCTAACATGTCCTAGCCCTTAACATGATTGGAGGTATGGGTGGATTTGGAACAGGTTTCAAAAATGAAAAAGAATAATTTATTTCCTAGAATTTCTAAAAGTCTTGGATTTGTATTTCTGAAAAGAAGTTAAAACAAAGAAGCCTCTTAGTATACTGTCTGTTTGTGGAAACCCTCAGGATATTTTAAGCATTCTCTAGGCAATCAATCATGTCCTTACCAGCATTTTTCATATGATGTCATGGATAGAAAACTGTATGCTCATGAAACAGAGGAAAGGAACAATAAATAGGGATTTCTCTTTTAGAACCATGATTCAGCTTTCTTCTGTATTGGAGAAACAGAAGCGGATCTTTGAAGAAAGAAGTTAAATATGGCTTCAATGAGAGGATTGAAACACATACTGCATTTGTGTCCACAATTATGTATTACATGCTAATTTGCAATAAAAGGAACTATTTTTTGTTTGGGTCAGACTTCTGTTTCCAACCCTTTTGCTCTCCACCCCCATCCCCCTTGGGCTAGACTTCCAGCACAGCAGTTATCAAAGATCTTTTGAAGGGGATGGGCATGTGGCAGTCCTTACTGAGATTCAGCTCCAGGACTGTCATCTATTCTATTTGTGAGTGTGGGCTGAGATAGAAATCTTCCTAAAGATAAGAAAAAATGTACTGCTGTGTTAGGTCAAATAAAAGGTTTTCCATAGCCCTTGCTCCAAAAGCAGTTTCTGGCAGGTACTGAAGGAAAAATGTCAAGTTGGTTATATCCAATTTACCAATGATAAGCAATAAAAATAAATTGTTTTTCAGACTTTATTTGAATGACTGGATAGTAAGTAAATATTAAACTAGTCTTCATGATTCTTATTCATGTTTTAACACATTTTTGTCTTCTGCAATGTAGTTTGGCATTGCATTCTATAATATATTTATATATTCCATAATTTTCTGGTTTTAAATTCACTTCATGAATCCAAATTCATTGGGAGATCCCAGATTCTTGAATGAATACTTTCCAAAGTGTTTTATTGCATTTTTTCTGTGTCAGCCAGGTTTAGTTGTGGGTTATATGAAGTGTTCTTATCACTTGCAAACTTTGTCACTGGCCACTCATTTGTGAAAGCCAGAAGAGATAGTTGTGAAGTCCAGTTTGTCAACTTCCCTGCATGTGGAAGCTGACTTTTGTTTCATTGATTCTTTCAAGAGTGATGAAAAGAACTCATTTTTGTCAAAAGCTGTGTTTACTCTGGGCTATTTTTGCAACTTGGTTGTGTATTGCATTAGAGATTCTACTTCAGCCTTCCATTTTCTGAGGTATTTGAAATGGTTTTAATTAGTAGAGCCTATCATTTTAACATGCTGTTTCTAAAAATATCTTGGTTTTGTCTTTCATTCTTGTGATTTGTATGTTCCTCCTTGCCCAGGCTTATGCTTTTCCATTTTTTTCTTTTTTTTTTTTTTTTTTTTTTTTTTTTTTTTTTTTTTTTTTTTTTTTTTGAGGTTATCTTCCACTTACTTTGGAGTTTTAAAATGACCTTGTTACCTTTAAATAAATCTTCAGGGTCACAGGATTTGGTATAGTTAGGCTGAGACCATCCCTCCTGTGTAGGATTCTTCTATTTCAAAAGCTCTTTGTGTTCCTAATGTATTTCCTTCTATCGTGCTCTGTTCCTTGGGACCCTTTCCACCTGCCTCTTTGACCCCATGGATGATAATGAAAACATAAAAAAAAAAAAAAAAGGATAACCTGAATTTGGGTCTAAGTGGTACTCTATCATCACTGATACCTGGCATTCCTATACAAGGTGATGCTTTTGACAGAGTTAAGATGCTGGCAGCAACTTGAGCATCCTCAAGCAAAACCAAAAACCAAACCCACACCATCCCTACCCCTCAGAGTATCTAGGAAACTCTCTGACTAAACTGCAGAGGAATCCCCAAGGAGGCAGCACTGCATGCCATAAATCTGAAGGCAGATTTAAATTTGAAATAATTCTTCAGACAATAGAGATTTCAGCTTTAAGTATTCTGCCCTTGTAGTACTGTTTCAAATGGCCTAGAGGGATTTTCTGTGCAGGTGAATCCTAATTTATGTGCCCACACTCCTCAGTTAAGTTTATTTTTAGTGAAAGAAGGTTCTCCTATGAAAATATATGCTGAAAAGCAGCAGTCATGCTAGGGCTGAGGAATTAGGGAAATGTCTGTCCTGTTAGTAAGGAATTGGTGGTAACAGTGATGAGGCCAAAATTGTGTGTCATGTCCCAGTAGCCTTTTGTGAATCTGACTGGTTATGCATGGTAACAACTTTAACAATGTGCAGAATCCTAAATCTTAACTTCCAAAGGCAAGCTGAACCTGCAGAAGCTGCTGTTTGTCAGTAAGACTTACTGCTGAAATTCATTTGTGAATTAGATACCAGGGTTATCTTTGGGTGTGCAGTTGATGGTACCTGGGAGGGAGCCTCAGATGTCAGGCAGTAGGCAGTATTTGAAGATAAATGTTCTTGTAAGTGGCAACATCCAAAATGAGAGTGGTCAGAAGAGGCATCTGTCCTGAAAACATTGGCTATGCTGAATACAGTCTGTTTGTCTAGAGGAGTGGGCATTTGCAGATTTCTGATGGCTGTAGAGAGGTTGTTTTCTCTTATCTCCTTGTTTTGTGGTGAAGAGGACTTGTGAAGGACAGCATGGGGGCTGAATGAATATGACAGCAAGAATCTGAGCAGGTGTTTAGGTGTGGGGGATGATGCCCACTTCAGTGTATGATAGCCATGCCTTTTGCCTTAATTATGAGTGCTCACAATGCTTATGGGTACAGAAGTAAGTGTACAAACTTAGAAGGCACACTGTGTGTTTAGCTGAGCTGTGATGACCTGTGTGCCAAAAAAGCTTTTGAAGATCTAGAGCACAAGGATACTGTTTATCACCATTTAAATGTTGGCAGACTATTATTTTATACAGTTCTGGCATAAGCTGACTAGGAGAAAAAGAACATGCTCCTCCGGTTTTTTTTATGATGTAACAGTAGAGGCAAAAAAATTATTCTGTAGATAGGTTTTACAACATGTTGTTACAATGAAATATTATAACTACTGAAACTATCAAGATAGCTAGTAGGTTGGGAAAATAAGCTTAAATCAATTTCTGGCACAGATTTCAAGGCAAGAAGCATGCCAACAAACAGTAGTACTGGAAATACAGACAGACATTAAAGCTTCTTAAATCAAACCTGACCTGACAGAAAATCCTTGATGACATCATTCTTCAATGATTTTCTTATGTATAATTCAACTAATTCTTTCTTAACTGCATGTTTAACATGGACATGCAATCCTTAGATATCTCTTTTGTGCTTGTAAGGACTGTAAAATCGTGGCAGGAAACAAATATCTATTGTTACAAGGAGATTAGCAAAATATACTTACCTGCCAGATGGTCCACAATTACCAGTAATACTGTTATTAACTTAGGGCTGTGCTTGGGTTCCGCCAGGCAGCACTGCCAGTGTGGATGGATGTGTTACTCTGACAAGCTGAGTCTACTCTTACACCCTTGATATTTGTCTTGATTGCTTCCACCAAGATAGCAACACTGCAATTATTCCCAATTAGTTCGATAAATATAACACAGGGAGTAGGTCCATATACATTCTAGGAGAATGTGTTCTTCCATATGTTCCATTTTCTGAATGCTGAATCAAAAATAACTGAAAGTGTGGGTGGCTAAACAGGCTGTGCCAGCTACTGTATTAATCACAGATGATTTTCAGAAATATATCATGTACATATTAGTGTACTCTGTGTAGCAGCAGTGGGGTGCAAGTCTGAGATGGAGTTTTAAAATGGCAAAGGGTCTCAAATGAACACAGTAGAAGTCTTGTACCATCATGACACTTTTTGTATACGCCACATACACGCTTAAAGAAACTTTGCTTTTGAAAGCACTGAATCCTCAGGTGGTTTCAGACCCTGCTACTACTTCAGAACTGTGGTGTTACTATGAAACACGTATTGCAGAGGTCTGGTGAAAAAAGAATAATGTGCACCATGGGGGGAAACAGTTGAATCCTATGGCAGCTTTTAACTGTTAGGAGAGATTGCTTTCCTATTCCTGCTTCTTCTTCCTGTGGATTTTCACCCCAGGAACTCGCAAAGCTCTGAGAAAAAGGAAAACTAGAACAACTTAAACATATCAAAAGTTCAGATTGTGCTACAAAAGAGCTGCAGTTGGGAGAAGAGTGTAGGTAAGAAAGTTTGCATTGAGTTCATGAAGGTTAGGTTTTGTGAAAGACAAACATTCTTGTGAGAGAAGTTTTAGTACAAGAGAAGTAAGAGGAACATGTATTTATTTGGAAATGAAAGAATTTCGTGGTGTTTCTGGAAGAAATATAATGAAAATCATTTCAAGCTTGCATGGCTTAACAGGGAGATCCTGACAGAATTTAATTATAAATTGAAAGTGCAGGTAGAAGTGGGGCCAGGTAACCTGGGAGGAATATGGGGACACTGACCATGACCATGGTCATGAGTATCTTGTATCAGCAGTAGTGTGGCCAGCAGGACCAGGGGAGTGATCATTCCCTGTACTCATCACTGCTGGGGTTGTACCTCAAATCCTGTGTTCAATTTTGGACCCCTCACTGCAGGAAAGACATTAAAGGGGCTGGAGCAAGTCCAGAGAAGGGCAATGGAGATGGTGAAGGGTCTGGAGCACAAGTCCTATGGGGAACAGCTGAGGGAGCTGGAGGTGTTTAGTCTGGACAAAAGGAGGCTCAAGGCAGACCTTACTGCTCTCTACAACTACGTGAAAGGAGGCTGGGCCAAGGTAGACGTTGGTCTCTTCTCCAAAGTGACAAGAGGAAATATCTTCAAGTTGTACCAGAGGAACTTTTCAGTGGATATTAGGAAAACTCGGTTCACTGAAAGGATTGTCAAGCCTTAGAACAGGCTGCCAAGGTTGAGTAACCATCCCTGGAAGTATTTAAAAGATGTGGCACTGAAGGACATGGTTTAACGGTGGCTTTGGCAGTGCTTGGTTAATGGTTGGGACTCAATGATCTTAAAGGTCTTTTCCAAGGTCTTTGCTGCTGAATGGAAAAGTGTACTTTGTTATGAAGGATGTTGCAAAGTCCAAAGTACTTGTGGATGTCTCCTGAGAACTGCAGGCTGATCAGTCTCACCTAAGTCCCTGAGAGGATAATGGAGCAAATCATTATGAAAACCTATTCTGGAACAAAGAAGAGGAGGAGTGTGATTTGGAGTAGTCAGCAGGGATTTCTGAAGGGGAAATAGTGTTTAACCAACTCAACAGCCTTCTAGATGAGTGGTGTCCAATTGGAAGTCAGTCACTTATGATACATTCCTGGTGGGCACCAGTTTGATGTGGATCACCAATGTGTGCTTGTGGCAAAGAAAGCCAACAGCCTCCTGGCCAGTGAGAGGAAGTTTTGCCAATGGGTTGAGGGAGGAGATCCTTCTTTACCCAGCCTAGTGGGGCTTCATCACGAGTGCTATGGCTGCTTCTGGGCTTCTCAGCACAGTAAACAAGTACTGAAACAAACCTAGTGAAGAGCCACAGAGATAGCTAAAGGTTGGAGCATCTGACACACAAGGAGGACTGAGTGAGCTGGTACTGTTCAGCCTGGAGAAGAAAGGGTTCCGGGGGCATTTTATGGGTAAGTACCCAGTGAAAAAGTGTAAAGGAGAGAGAGACCAACCTTTCTCAGCCTTATTCAGTGAAAGGATGGAAAATCCAAGAGGCACAAACTGAAATACAAAAAATTTCATTTAAGCTTCAGAGGTCTCTTTTTTTTTTTTTTTTTTTTTTTTTTTTTTGGACACTGTAAGTTTAGTCAATCATCAAGTTTCCCAGAGATGGTGAAGTCTCTGTTATTGAAGTTATTAAAACCCCCAGCTTAAATGAGCCTGCTTTGAGCTGATTGGATTGATCACAAGAGGCTTCTTCCAGTAGTTGCTGTATGAATCTGATTTTCACATCTATTTTTAACAAAGTAATTGTATTAAAGAGCTTTCAAATGATGTTAGTTCTTTAATCAATTCTGATGTGAAAAGTCCAGAAGTATATTCCTTTCTATCCAGTATGTGGCTCGGAGTGTTAGGATGTTCTCCTGCTTTCTGATGCTTGTCCCATTAGAACATGCCATGAATTCTTCAAATTGCAGCACTTCTGGTACCTGGCCATAGTGAAATGCTTTCTCAGTGTACTTACTGACCCTAATTTTTCTGGTTTGTGTGTGTTGTCTTTCTCACAAGTAACCTCTAGGCAAGTTTTCTTTTGAAAATATTTATAGCCTTTTTTTTTACTGGCACTCTGCTTCTACAGGGCTTGCTTGTGATACCACGCAGCAAACTCTTAAAGGTGTTTCTTCTGGCAGTGGTCAGTTTGTCCTTTATTTGTGATCTGTACTTCCCTTTGCAGAAGTGTTTGAGGAGGGAAAGGTGAGTTTCCTCTCCTACCAGTTAAAAACAAAATGTACAGAAGGGAAGACTTTCCAAGTAGAAGAAATAAAGCCTTCTTCCCTTAGGTGCTTCAGGTCTCCCAGGTAAATGGGTTGCATTTCTATTAAAGCCGAATGATCACTGCTTTTCCTACTGTATAACTGATGTCTTTGGAGTAGTCAGGATGATGCTAATCCTTGATAGCACTGCCTGTGTGACTGGTGTATAATATGAATTAGGAGAGCAAGGAGTAGTGTTGGTCCTGGTCCTGCTGCCTGCTTTGTGCCTGTATTTCCATGAGGAAATTATTCACTTGCAGAACAGGTCCTGTCCTCAGCCCACACACTAATATTTGTATTAGTTTATAAAGGTCCAGAAAATGATAGAAACCTTCTGGGTGGGGTCTACATACGACTAGATGAGTGATCTGTTATCTCTGCTGCAATGGGCATGTGAATCAGGCACCTTCTTGCCAGGTCAAATTTGTAATCCACTGATATCAGCATTTTAAAGAGATAATCTGTGCAGCATTGCAGTTTTTCCTCTTGAGGTTATTGCTCACCCAGAACAGGGAAAAAACAGTTCCTTGGGGTAGAAGTATGGTTTGAGCAGTCCCTGGTGAAACTGCTGTTCAAAACAAATATTCGAAGTCACAAAGCTGTAAACTAAAAATATATCAAATATTCCAGAAGTGTGGTGTGTGCTATTTTGAATTTAACTTGCTAGAACTAGCACTTAAATATTTCAAGTAATTTCTACATGTATCCAGCATTAGATTGTTTAGATTCTAATCAGGAGACTGAGTGAGATTAAGTGCTCCTGTACTGTCTAACTTCCTACTGTCTGTTTTATGTAATTCTCTAATGCGTTCTTCTGACCACTTACATGATGTAGTTGTGTCTCTCCATTTACTGTGTAGCATGTCTGAAGATGAATGTCCAAATTTAGCTTTTGTGGACTCTTATTGTGCTGGGGTCAGATATGAGGGAAACAATATTGTCCTGGTTTTGATGAAGCTCACTCTTACCTGTTTTAATTTTGTTTGTACCTATCCTCTCAAATATATGGCTCTGTAGCTATCTTGTTACTATGACTGTGTTAATTTAAAGAGGGAACACACTTTGGGGTGAATGAGGTGCTTCTGGGATGGAGGCTGGGCCATGCCCTTGTTAGTTCACAGCCTGAAAGAAGAGAAATGGTGTTTGTAGTTGTGGAAATCCAGGGTGTGGAAATGAAAACACCTGTCCCAAGCTGCTGAAATGATTGACTTGAAAGGAATGGTGTTCTAGGTTTAAGAAATTAGCACAGAGCATTCATCCACTATGAATGAGTTTGTGTAATGATGTAGCAACTAGAAATTGCATATTGACATTTTTGTCAAGTCTGGACTGCAGCAAAGCAGTCATAGATGACATGCTCTGACAAAATGATGCTATAAATGTCCTAGGTCATTCTGAAGAATATGTGAATCTTTGAAGGCCTTTTTTTTCCTAATATATAGAACTGTAGTCTTGTACCTTTTTTCTTTTGATGATTTGCAAGCTTTTTATAAAATAGAGTGTCAGCTTTGAAATTGGCTTGTTAGCTTTTATTTCAAAAGAATTTTTGAGGTAAACTGCTGCTGATGAAACCTGGAGACTTCTTGGACTTACACAATTCAGATGATCCTTCAGGACGTGTGTAGGAAACTTTTTTTTTGGCTTTCATAGACATCAGTGGTCTATTGCTGGCTTGTGCAGCTTTCTGATGTATCAGGTTTTATTGCAGGGCCAGCTGGCAGAAGTGTGGAGAGAGGGCTTGGATGCCTGCTGGAGAAGGATGTTGAGCTGCAGAGAAGAGGCTTGAATGTCTCTGGGAAGAGTACAAAAAAGGCTTTTTTCAGTTGTTTTGGCAAATAGGATTCCCTGGAGCAAAGGGGGGAAGGTAGTTTTTGCTGGATATGTGAAGTGCAGTGTCTGGTACCTTGCACTCACAAATGGCTGGGAAGGTTTCTGGCTTCAGAAAATGTAGTGCAGGTCTTTCACTGTATTTATGTTTGGTCTTTGCTGCATGGTAAAATGTGAAGGGCATTACATTGTTTGAACATACAACTTGTTCTTAACTGCCACCCTACTCTTTATGTTAGATTTATTGAGCTCTTATCATTGTACATCTCAGTAAAGTCTAAAATAAAAATGTGTTTCTGTGACCATGGCTCTGGGAGCACAAAACTTCTCTGGTTTTAGACATTTTATCAAATTCCACGTTTAGAAGAAAGATGCAGTTCTGCTTTTCAGGCTACAGCATCATAAAAAAGATTTACCTCTTTGTGTGGTTGTGTTCAAGGCTGTTTCTCTCTGTTTTCAGAGGTGTTGTCAAAGTCGACATCAACCTGCAGAAGGTGGACATTGACCAGTGTTCGAGTGAGGGGTGGTTCTCAGGGACACACAGGTGTCATCTCAACAATTCTGAGGTATGTCTGTCCCTAAGGGGCCTTACTTTAGTAACAAACCTTTGCAGAGTAGTGTTCTGTAGTATAAATGTTATTTATTTTATAGACATTAAATGTGATTTGTAGGGCTGAAGAAATCTTTGTGTGAGGTGTTACACAATGTATGAGTTTCAGGAGTTGCCTGCATTTCAGAATTATTGATGTTAAAACAGAAGTAAAGTTGTTGTGAAGAGATAAGTTATAGGGAAAAAGATGACCAATGAAATAATTGATGAGGTTCTGCTTTGCAAGTCAAACAATTATTTTGTGCTCAAAATCAAAATGGGATTTTAATGTCAGTGTCACTTTTGCTTGGCACTTATGCAAAATATAGTAGAAGTAGCTGAAATTCTAATGGCAATTATTCAGAAAAACATGGTCATTTGACAGAGTATTACAGAATAACAGGCGGAATTGGATTCTGTAATTCCTTCTTAGTAGAAATGCCAACATTTTGACAGAGCTGACTGAAATGTTTGTGCTCAGCTCCTTCCTGCTTCCCCTTTCTTCTGAAGGTCTGTGTCTGGTTCCATCTGTCAGCAAATCACAGATCATTCAGACTGGCCAGTCATATGTGTTCGATGAAACTTTTAAAGAAAATACATTTTGATTTTTTCTTTTAATTCTGCTGTGTAAAGGTGATTTCAAAGGCACTGATTTGTTTTTTCTGAGAGTAGGTACCTTGTGCACTTCTGTACTTTTGGAAAGGACAATTAAAATGCAGGCAAAGTTGACATTTGTCTACCAGAAGTCAGGAGATGTTTGCCTAATTTTCTGTAAAATGCCAATTTATCAAAGCCAAGTCTAAATGTAGAAAAACAGTTGGTTTTGATGAATTCAGTTGCTAATGTATTTGAGCAAGAAGATCTCAGACTTTTTGTAAACATATATTTTGTCTTTGATTTTTTTCATAAAATAAACTTGAAATGTGAAATGAAGTCTTGGATAAAGACTGATTTAAGACTAAATATTTCTGCAAGTGGAAAAATGTCAAGCACTTTTTTTCTTCTGAATTCAAGGGAATACTTTTAAAATCTCTCCTGTTTCTTCCTAGAAGAAAATATGGTTTCCCATGTGATCTGGTAATTCTTGTTTTTTAGTATATTCTATGTGATTATATACTTTGGCAAGTGCTCCTCCTTCTCCTAATGCCTTATGAGCAAAATATGTCAGCAGAGGGGTAGGGTTGTTGGTTCCATCTCTGCAACTGAGAATAAAAGGGGAAAAACCCCAGTCCTAGATCTCTTGTGGTTTAACCCTAGTTGGCAACTAAGTACCACACAGCCATTCACTCGTTTCCCCTGCCCCCACTGCTATGGGGAGGAGAATTTGGGAGAAAAGATAAAACTGGTGGGTTAAGAACAGTTTAATAATGGAAACAAAGTAAAATATAACAATACTCATGATAATAAAATATACTATTACTAAAATGATGGGTAAGAAAGGAAAATGAAACCTGAGAACAAGCACTGATGCACAATATCAGCTGCTGACCGATGCCTGTCCTGTCCCCCAGCAGCGAGTGACCCTTCCTGCCCAGCTCTTCCCAGCTGATACACTGAGCATGGTGTGGGATATCCCTTTGGCCAGTTCAGGTCAGCTGTCCTGGCTCTGCTTGCCTCTTGTGCACCTCCTCAGTGGCAGAGCATGGCAAAGTCCTTGACCTGATGTAAGCGTTGTTTAGCATGCTGGTGTTTCGGCTGTTGCTATCAACATTACTCTCCCAGAGACTGCAAAACACAGCACTGTACCAGCTACTGAGAAGAAACCACCACAGCTGAACCCGGAGAAGGTCCCACGTGCTGCTTTTCATACTTGTTTCGCTGGAACCCACTGTGTGGAATGAGAGTAACTTACATAGCTGTGCAACAATATTTTGCTTATAAATGCCAATGAAATCATATTCACTGTGCTCTCTTATCTACTGAGGAGCAGTAAACAAATGCCTGCTGATGGTTGAATGCTCTGCCCCATTTACAAAGTCTGTCTCCAGCAGAGATCTCTGAATTTCCAGTTCTGCTCTAGTTAGACCCTCCTTGGTCACTTTAGTTTTGTTAGGTGACTTGAGTAGTTACTGCAGCATAGCCTCTGTGCAGACTTTTTGATAAGCCTTTGCCATAGTGAATTTCTGATTTGACTCTGGGAGTGTTTGCTGCATAACCCATATCATGTGGCCAGGGCACCAATACCGTTAAACTAAAGGCATAAAGCTCAATATTTCAGAATATCTAAAAATTTCAGAAATACAACTCTCTTCTTCCCTAATACTATGAAATATAGAGAGTGGCTTTATGCAAGAACAAGAGGAAAAGACAAAAGTTATGGATTAATCAAAATGTTTTTATAGTGGCTAAAATCTACCAGACACATGGCAGACAAATTCTCCTACTTTCTGTGCTGTTCTGAAGTGTTTATTTTCTAAATAAAAATCAGTTGAAATGAGGGAGGTGGAGGTGCATGACAGTGAATGGAAACATATGGTAAGCCAGTGGTCTGTATGTACTAGACAGAAAAAAGGGAAGGCATGGATGGGATCCAACTTCCACCAGAAAATAGAGACTGTGGTTGAAAGTACTGTGATTTCCTTCACATAGTCTGGCACTGCAAGATTAGGAGATGATGCTAACTGTGGCACTGGGATTTCTCTTCGGAAGGTCATCAAGAACAACCTGATTGTGGTGGAATAGTTCAGTGCTACTCCTTGCTTGGAAAAAAATAGTGTCAGGTTGAGTGATTTAGGATTATTATGACTCAAATATCCAAAATGCTGAGACATACTAATCTTCCTTAAAATTCCATCTGTCCTTAGATTTAGGTGTTCTTTAGGATTGGTGGCTCTTTAATAACTTGCTTTATGTATGATGCCCTCGAGTACAAAACAAAACCAAGCACTGACAACTTTGGATTCCCCATTTTTAATTCAACTACTTAAATTCCTACTATGTAGTGAAATTTTCTCCCGATTTGTTCTCTTTTGTGGGTGGTACACATACATCCCTGATTTCATAGCAGCCTACATGAACAAGAGTGCCCTTCTTCAACCTCAGGGCACCTGAACACTGCTCAGCCTAATTAGGCAGGAAGTTAGGTGATACTTAACACAGAAAAGCCAAATTTCAGCTATGGCTAAAGTCTATTTCAGTGGTAACATTTTTCTGCTTTTTAAAATAACTGGATCAGTCAAAGAGAGGCTGATGGCCAGGTGTTATTTTTGTGAGAGAGAGCTACATTCTGCTTCCTGCCTTCTACCTTGATTCCCAAATAGGCAACAGCTTCCTCAAAAGCTATTGGACAAGAGATTTGGATTCTCTGGGGCTGCAACAAATATGGTAATATCTGAAGAGTTAGAAATAATTAAGTTGGGTAAATCATAAAATGATGCAGACAAGTCTGAAACTAACAAACAGAGAAAGTGTAGTACCCAATAACAAGTGCAAAGTAATTTCATTGTTCAGGCAATGCTGTACAATGTACAGTCAAGGCTGGTTATGGGAGTAAGAAAACACTTCTACTCTGTTTGAAACCCTTGAAGACTTTTATTATATTGGACTTCTCCATAAATGCTGACAGCAGCTTCTGGCACTTTTAAAAACAACTTCATAGTCCTTGTGGAGACGGCAGCAATAGCATCAAGGCTGAGGAGCATCTGAAGAAATCGGCTGGTGTGGCCCCTCGAGCTGGGTGGATCCTTCCAGCCAGCAGCAGCAGTCTGTGAGCAGTGGCAGCAGGCTCCACACTGTTCCCCTGGCCTTAATGAGCCTGCCAACAGCTTGAAATGTGAGGCAGGCTCAGCTAACACCCCTTTGGGTTTCAACAGTATTCCACAAATGACAGCGTGCAAAAATATCCAGAGGAAATGAGGGAAGCAGAGTAAACAAGAAAGCTGCATTGCTGTCTGTATACAGTGGCTGCATCTCTGTGTTTGTAGAAGGATGCATAGGCCTAATGTCTGTTTATTTATTGTGCACAAACACAAAACCAACTGAGAACAGAAAACAAATGAGCACTGCAGCCAAAATATTTTTTCCATTGTTTAGCAAAACATTTGGGACCATCATATTTTATTATATTGTATGCAAGATTACAAGCAACTGAACAAGGGGGCAGCGGGGGCTGATTAAAAATAGAATTGTAATGGGGACTGAGTTGGGAGAGAGGGTGGGGAGAAAACCCAATGCTTTCCAGGTTTTTCAAGCAAATGCTTTTCAGTGCCCTTGTCAGACAGGGAAAAGGCTATTAATGTGCACGGTCTGTGGGAGGGGAACCATGGCAAGAGATTAGCATCTGAAGTCATAACCCACTGGGTCATACTCAGTGTCATTGATTTTGCTTATTACTTGCATGCATTTTCTGTCCTATCCATTAGGAAAAGTGCAGTCAGAATTAGAAAAATTTGAAAGCAAAGCTGTTTGGTAATTCAGTCTGAGTGAATGGGTTTATGGACTATAGTTAGCTTCTAATTTGGAAATAATAATCATTCTTGAAGCTACAGATTGCATCCAGCATAGGATAAAAGTGGTACCCAACCAGAGCAGAGAGCATGTCAGGATATATTTATCTTAAAACAACATCTTTACTGGTAGAAAATAAATACTAAATACTCTATCAAATCCTGTGCTGAAGGGGGAATCTAAGGCAGAAAGCACAATGACTCATTTCAATATGCAGGTAAAGAAAACATAGCCAGCACTTCTTAGATTCAGAAGCAGACAGGTGTATCTGTTCTCTCTAACAGCTCAGGGTATGCAGTAGACACAAAGAACATTTTGGATGCTATTTTAAAAATAGCTTTTGCATCATCTGCGTTCATGGGAAAAGTCCCCTTATGACAGTAAAACAGATCTAATCTGGCACTCCCCCAGACACTGTTACATAAAATAAAGTGGAGGTTTGTCAGAGTTCTCAGTGATAAACAAGGTGCTATGAAAGCCAACTTCCAGTCTGAGGAAGAGCCAGGTTGCTTAGCTACAGCATCTTTGCTTTAAAGACAAAAAATTTAAATGAGTCTGTGTTTTGCAGGAGCTAATCTTGGTTATCAATGTTTTCTTCAAAGAAGAAAACCTTTGCAAAATTCCTTTCATCCTAGTTAGCAGTCTTAACTTGAGCATTTAAATTCATCTGGGTCAGTTGCTTCTCTTTTTCCTTCCCCCAGAGTTAAAACATGAAAAAGAGTTGGCTGAATGATGTTGTCTGTCAAATTAAAATAGCTAGGAGATTTTTGGTGTATCTTGAATATGACAGGTGATGGTAGCATTACATCCCTTCTCAGTTCTTTCAGATCTATGACTGCAATTTTTGGATCTTCATCTCTGTTCAGATAATCCTGTCAGGCAATGCTGGTTAGTTGAACTGGTGCTTCTTCTGGTTGTGTTTGGGAAGGGAAGAGGTGAGGCTCAGAAGTTTAGTTGGCTGGTGGAACACGAACAAAATGTACCTGGTGGGAGCAAAGGGGAAGTTGCAGAGAGGGGGATGGATGCAGGGAGGGGCTCTTCCCAGGAGAGAGACTGAGGAACTGTGGCTGGGGCAAGAGAAGGAAGATCAGGGTGTATTGGGAGGCACAGAAAACCTTGCAGTGAGGAGCATGGGGGCTGTAGCCAGGCTGCACCACTCTCATGGCAGACTGGCTGTGAATTGCCTTTCCCAGATGTGAAATGGCAGAAGCTGTAGCAAATCCAGGTATAAACAGAACACAGCTTCATTCAGAGTTCTCATTTGTTATCACTACATTCAGAGGCCTGTAAAATGTCTGAAAAATGCCTCTAGTAGCATTAAACATAATTAGATATATGCAGTTAGATAAATATACAGCATTTTGGTTTCAGAGCTTTTGGTCCATTCTGTGAAAGGTGTGACAGGCTTATCTTGGAAGGTGTGCAAGTTCTTCTGGATCTTGTGAGGTTATACAAAGATTATTTACCCCCATTTTACAGCTGGCCCACAGGCAAAATTATTATCTCTAATCTGATAGACTGGAATTGAAGAGTGATCTCCAGGTGTATGTGTTACCTTCTCCAGAGTTAGATTTCTGCAGAGAGGTGGGCCAAGCATGTGAGCTGAGAGTCTTGATGTGCTCCCGCCAGGGCTCAGGCTGGATCACCTTCAGAACGGGGTTTTGGGGTGCATCACAGCATGTATCCACACCATGCTTCAGATACTTCCAGCAAGACTTAAGCGTCCTGATATATTTTTGAAACCTGTGTCTAAGCAGCTTCATAGTTTTCTTAGTGATTTTGACTTGTGATAGAATTTTCGTCAAAAATAAAGTCACCCAAGCTCCTCTTAGATAAACACACTGTTGCTGTCACTGCAAAGGACACAGCTTCCTATGAACTGTGCAGACTCAGTTCTTACCTCAGTTTACTCAGGTAATATACTGCAGATGGTTTTTTCATTGTTAAAATAGGAAAATTCTGCTCATGCATACATACTGCAGTTAATTTCTTTTAATTGGAAGAAGACCTGGGTTTTTTTCAAGACTTGAGAAACCATTAAGCAGTAGAAAAAACTTATTGTCTATCTTACTTTAAAAAAGCTTTTATCAACTGTAGTAACTGTTTTTCCTACTTTTTTCATACTTTGTCATACTTATACAAGAGGCAAGTTTAATTTAACCTATAGAAGAAAGTTCATTCTTTTTTCTGTAACAAATTAAAATTAGCCTGAAAACATATTAAAGATCTCATGAAGAAAAACTGGAGACAATAGCTGCTGAATCTTTAAATTCAAAACAATGTATGGAATTCTAGTAATAACCGTAATGGAAAAAAATCAGGTTTATTTTTAAGCACAATTTTATAGCACTAGACATTCAAATACAGTCATTTTTGTTGCTGACTTCTGGTAGGAGGTAAATGCTTTTTTGCAAATTGAAAAATTACCGCTTTTGGGTTATCTATGTTTTTGATTAAATCTCAGTAATTCGTATGATTTTTTCTTCTAGTTTGCATTTGCCAGTACTGTAAACTGATGGCTATCATGGACTGGTCTCCTGGAAATTTCTTAGTCTTTACTAATCTACTTAGAATCATATTTTGTGTTTCTTTTGTACTTTCTTGTCTTTTGCTGTTTGAGATTGTTCACTATATTGTGAATATACTAAGCATCAGTACTAATATGGGAATTCAGAAGGTTTGATTTTTGATCTTCAGATTTTTGAGTATTACTGCCTTTTTGTGTTTTGACTATCTTGTAAGCTATTACTGAGTTTCATCATACTGCATTTTTAAATTGTTCATCTGTAAGAATTTTATTTTTTTTTCTATTGCTGAAAAAGAAGTGAAAGGAAATACACTTATTCCCAACATCCTATGTGTATAAATTTCCTATGATAAATAAGATATTTATTGTCTTTGATTATTCCTTAACTTATTGAAGGATGGTGAGGGAAAGTAGATGTTGTTTGGAGGCAAATCAGACAATATTTGTTATTCTGCGCTATTTTCTTCTTGCTGCAGGATCCCAATCCCTCTGCAGTTAAATTTGGTCCCCTGATTCACCGTGACTATTCTCAAGGCAATCAGTTTTCATTTACTTGCATGAAATAGGTAGTAGGATTTGCTT
This sequence comes from Prinia subflava, assembly GCF_021018805.1. Lineage (NCBI taxonomy): Eukaryota > Metazoa > Chordata > Aves > Passeriformes > Cisticolidae > Prinia > Prinia subflava. Next base: position 137,050,839 of record NC_086247.1, read on the forward strand.
ACTGAGCTCTACTCTTTTTGTCAGAATGTAATAGCTACTTTTTTTTCCACCATCAATTCCATCTAAACATTCTAATAATTTTTCCTCTTTCAAAAATGGTTGGCTAGAGGAAAAAAGTATTTGTGAAGTGCTATAACTATGCATTCTAATTTAAGCAGAATCCCATGTCTTTCATAATAACCAGTAATAGTCTTACTGTTGCATTTTAAAATAAAACAAACTCAGTTCACTTCACCTGAGGCTGCAGGGCTGAGCCACTGGGAAGCAGCTTTGTGCAGAAGGTTCAGGGGGTCCTGGTGGGCACCACGTTGACCATGAGGCAGCAGTGTGCTCTTGCTGCCAACAGCCTCAGGGGCTGCTTCAGGCAGAGCTTTGCCAGCTGGTGGAGACCTCCTCTGCAGGGCTGTGTCCACTTCTGGGCTCCTCAGCTGGAGACGTGGATGCTCTGCAGGGAGTCCAGCCAAGGGCCACCACAATCACCACGCATTTGGAGTACCTGTTAAATGAGGAGAGGCTGGGCAAGCTGGGACTGCGCAGTGCAGAGAAGAGAAGGCTTTGGGGATTTTCTCTATGTAAAGGAGACAGACAGACTCCTCTCAGGGGCAGTCAGTGACGGGCCAAGAGGTAGGGCTTCAGACAGAAGCAGTAAAAAACCCCTTTTTTCAATTGTGCTGTGGGGGTGGTCAGGCACCTGAGCAGGTTGTCCATAGATGTGACGGACGTGCCACCGTTGGTGACGGACGTGCCACCGTTGGTGACGGACGTGCCACCGTTGGTGGTGTTCCACCGTTGGTGACGTATGTTCCACCGTTGGTGACGTATGTTCCACCGTTGGTGACGGACATGCCACCATTGGTGACGGACGTGCCACCGTTGGTGACGTGCCACCGTTGGTGATGTGCCACCGTTGGTGACGTGCCACCATTGGTGACGCTCAGAACCTGAATGTACGTGTCCTGGGGCAACCTGGTTTAGCTGAGCCTGCCCTGAGTAGAGCTTGGGACTGGATGACTTTCAGAGGTGCGTTCCAGGCTCAGCTGCTGTGTGATTCTGTGGTCAGCTGCTCTTTCATCCTTCACATGATTCATTTTTCCTGACTGATTTATGTCCAGAAAACATGGCATCCCTTCTGAGCTTTGCATTTCTACTCTGCTTTATTCATACTTGTGTCAAGACTCTCTGCTGGCTGCTTTTGATCATCACTTTTTTCTTTTAAACTTCTAATAAGGGTGTGAAGATGTGCATGTAAGTTTTTTGAGAAATCATTTGTTTTAGACACTTTTCTATTAACAAGCTCAACACTTCTTCTACTACAATAGAAGAAAGGGAATCACTATATCCAGCTTCTTATTTTTTAGATAATAGCTATAAGCATCTCTCTCAACTTATTTACTTTCAAAACTTCTCTGAAAGTTGATTTAGTACAGATAACACTAAATTTTGAATTACACTGGCTTGCTGCTTGTGCAAGACTTGAAATATTTTTGTCCCTTCATATATATTATCTAATGGTTAAATCTTTGAGCGGAGGGAAGATCTAAAATATAGATTTGGTGGTGCATTTAATTGGACAACTAATGCTGCATTATATATTGGGATTTTTTCCAAATAGACTACAACATATAGAATACTGTCCTAGAGTTAGAGGATTGCTAGGGCTGTTTAGAAAATTGTTATAGGTTCTTTTGAAATTAAGACATTCTGATACTTTTTTTTATCCTGAAATTCAGTGAAGCAACACCAGCAGTGCATTTTCCCGAATTAACATTTTAAAAAACTGTAATTTTTAAATATGAAAACATGTATTTCAGGTAGCTTCTCTTGCAAAATGCATAATTTGAAAGACTGGTAAAACTTGATTAAAAATGTGCATTAATCTTAATCCTTTTGTATGGGGAGGAAATGACAAAACACTTGGAGAGGGTCCTGCTGTATGATAATGGCAGATGGCTTTGTGATACATTTCGAGCATTTCTAGAAACCTATCTACCAGTCAAAGCCCCACCAAATGCAAGTCTTTTTTTTTCCTCTTGAAAAATTTAGAAACTTTAGATACCGTTTGTCCAGTTCCATCACTGATCATATCTATCTTATGCTGTTGGATATTCATTGTGCTATTTTAGCTCAGCCAAAGCATCTTATTTCTCTTCCAAGAAAGGAAGTCAAAGTAGCACTCCAGAACTTGCAAATTTTTACCAGACATGATAAAACTGACAAACATGCCTTCCAATATGTACAAGACATGGCACAAATTGGTTTTAAGCATGTGAGAGCAAATGTTTGCTCTGTAGAGCTTGAACTCTGTAATTCATGTTGTTCCACTGCCCTTCAAAGTAAATACTGCATTACATTAGCTGAAGGAGGCATTTCTTGGTAGCTTAGTTTAACAGATTTTTTTAATACCGATAACTAAGATATGATGCTTCTTTGAAATAAATGTCTAAATAAATGCTGCTGTCGTGATATGAATATTCAGGAATATTTTTGTGAAAAATGGCAAGACTGATTTTTTTCTTTTTCTTGGTCATAGAATGAATTTTAGTTTTTAAATTTGAGTTTTCTCTGTAATGATTGCTTTCTAAGGAACTTCATTGCTACACAGACTGTGAATTTATAAAAAAAAATTCTCATGAAGTATTATTCAGTAAGCTACTTAAGGAAGAAATATTTTTGCATTTTGCAAATTTAATGCATATCTCAGTTGTTTCATTTCCATAGGTGATTGAGAGTTGCTTTTAATTATGCATAAGTGGATTATTCTAACTGCTTTCTAACATTATTTTAAAAAAATGGTACATTATAGCAGTCATTTTTGTTACAAATGTAACATAAAAATATTCTCTTTGGAGATTACACAGTGAGACATCTTGCATCTTTGTCATTGTGCTGTACTGCAGCAAATTTAAGTATTTTCCCCTTTTGTGTATCTTTGTTGTAACACTGCTAAATGGTGAAAATATTGAAATACCTGTAATATTGAGATAATAATTTGATATAATTGAGATGTGTCAGCTTTGAAGTCCTTACTTCTCACTGAATTTTCCATAGGCTTTACATTAATTGTTTAAATTTGTATGTGTGTAACACAAGGAATGTCTGCCGTGGGTCACAGATGTGGGAACCAAAGGGAAGCTGGTGTGGGTGGGAGGCACTGTGTGCAATCACTGGGGCCACAACCCTCAAAGCCCTCTCCAGGAAAGAGTGATGGAAGAAGAGGAGGGCTTGAAGAGCATGAATTCTGTACAACAGCTGTACACTTACCTGTTTAGTAAGAGTTCATGAAGGAATAGCATTGTTGCCATTAAGAAAGAATTCCTCACTTGTCCATTATAAACATCAAGCATTTGACTGTGCTCTTGCTCCACTCCATTTGCTTTCTCCAAAGACATAAGCACTGTTACAAAGATCAGTCCTTGCGTTTTGTGAGGTTGTTTTTTTCCTTTTTTTTTCCTTGATTAAGTCCCAAATAATTTTGGGTTCCAAGTGAGAATGTTTGTAATTATCCACTCATGTCATCCATAGCTGTATGACTTTATAGCAATAGCTTTACATTAGGAATTGGTCTTTCAGTCTGTAGCATGCAGGCAATTCTCACTAATATAATTTGAATCCTTGTTGATCCTGAGGAACAGAGGCAGTAATCTGTGATCTCAGCAGAGAGGAGTGGAGCTGCTGCCCTGTTGTTTTGGCCCTCAGAACTCCACTTGTGCTTTGTTCTACCAGCATTCTTGAGTGCATCCTCTGTGGAGAGACATTTTAGATCCTGGAGGGAGAATGAAGGCAGGTGGGATATTTCTTCCCTCTTGCAGCAAAGGCTAATCAGCTCACTATTCAGGGGGTCATTCTATCACCTTTCCAGGTACTATTGATCTTTATGTTCAATTTAACTGTCAATACAAGCAACATGCTCCTAGTAAATACAGTTTTGTAGGCATGATCCAAATCATTACAATCAGTCTAGTTTCTGGCAGGCCTTCATTCTGACTACTGGAGTACCTTCGGGCAGGTTAAAAGGAGTCTTTTTCTGCTTCCTCTTTTTAAAAAGATGTTACCAATAATTCTTTTTGCCTTTTGATACAGTGTTGTAATTTGGGCAATCAGACCCTTTTCTTTTTACCCTTTCTCCCTACCAAATCCCACACCACATATTGCCTTTTTGGAATAAAACAACCCCAAACAACTGTATAATTTTTTCTTGAGTCTGCAGTCTTATTTTAAATTGGAGTCTCCGCTTAGCTTAGCCTTGGATTTGGATTGTGTTCCTTGTTTTGGGAAGTGTGCAGATGTAAATGCTGCTACCTGTGTGCAACTCTGCCTTAAATCTGGTTTTGCTTTTTTCCTCTCTAGATTGACTACCCACTGAAAGGCTTTGGAGTTGCAGCCTTTCTAAGATTATTTATTTGCCCTGATGATTCTGAATGCAAATGCATAGCAATGCTAGGGATATTTGCATTGTTAACTAGCAAAATAAAGTACAAATATGGCCCAACTTCTTCTCTCTCTGTGTTTAAATGCATAGCAGATACCTTCCTGGAAAACCCTTATTAGCCATTCCCGTGCCATTGGCATCCAGACAGTGATATTTTATTTGATTTGTAGGTGGTCATATCATATCATCTAACTCTTGCTTTTGTCTTAAAATATACAGTAAAGTCTCAGAAATGATCAATCATTTAATCATATGTATCTTTGGTCCTGTGCTCCTACTGGGGAGCACCACTGGACTGGTCACATCTCTTCCTGAAAATAGTCTGTAAGAGGAAAAACAACTAGATTTTGGATGCCTGCCTGACACTGGCAGTTTGGCTTTTACAGAGGAAATGCTACAGACATGAACTGAGTGACTCTTTTTCAGGACAGATAAAAGAAACATTGCAGTTTTTAAAAAGCAGCTTGTACAGTTTGCTCATTCACCTCAAATCACCATGGCCATCTATAAGGAAAAAGTTCAGAGTCAGAACAATGAGCATTAGGCTACATTTTTTTTTTGCTGTTTTTCTCTACTTGTAGGAAGTAGGTTCTGCCCTAAACTACTATTAGCACTGATCTTGTGAGAGTTGACTCAAGAAACTGTGCTCTGACTGACAGGAAAAGGTTATGTGTTGGAAGGTTGGTGAGTTGTCAAAACACCTAAAAATATTTAAATTGCTTCAAAAGTGACTGCCAAGTACAATCTCATTTTTCAATTACTGTCCTTATACAAGAATTAAGTTAATGGCACACCTTTCAGGGACAGAGGATGACAGGGCAGTTCAACTACTGTTAGATGTATTTATAAACATTTTCACTGAAGTCATGAGAAAGAGCAGTTACTTTCCAAGCTTCCTATCCCTTTTCCTCAGCTTGAGTACAGAATACTTGGTTACCTTTTCTAGTCTGATTTAGAATTGCTTTTAGGAACACTTACTTTTGTGACAGTAAATGTTGTATGTATTCCTTATGTCTGTGATGTAAAACCCATCATACTTTTTCCCAGTAAAAGTGAGCTTTTTAGGCAAGAGTTCTTAACATTTGTTTCTACAGTTTCAAAAAGCTAGAACAACTCTGGCACATTACAAAATATATTCTCATTATCATTTCTCCTGAAGAAACAGTGCAAAGGGCCCTTCCTAGGAAGATTAGATTGTGCTTTTAACATTGAGATTCAGGATCATCAGAACTGAAATCTCAATTAATGGCATTCTGTCAAACAACTCTTTGGGAGAAGGAGGAATAGATAAAACCATTTTTTTGAAGGAGTGCTGAAAAAAATACTCATTTTTGAATGTACATTGAAAGGACTGATGCCCAGTTTGTCAATACACCCAAGCAAACTCTGACAGAGAAGCTGTGTACTATTGCTTTGTACAACACAGCTCAGCATCTTCTAGGTCATAATGAGAAGATCCTTTCTTAAGGAAAAAAAAATCCCTAGAACTCAAAATTTTTGACAGCAAGTAAAAAGTGCTTTCATATATAAGAAGGAATGAGGGAAAGAGATTAGCTAAAAAAATTAGTATAATGAAAGATAAATAACAGGAGCCTCTTACTTCTGGATGTAATTATTTGAGAGAGCATAGTGGTGATATCAACTAAATCCATTTTATTAAGTTTCAAATATGTAAACTGAGAAAAATGCAGTCCTCTTAATGTAATTGTTTTTATTAAGACCAGGGAACCATTTTTATTCAGTAGAGCACTCTGTAGAAAGTTATATGCAAATTAGAACTAACTTATATTTTAGACTCTAAATTTAGACTCATGTATAAATCTCTATCAGACAGTATTTTTTATTGGTAAGTCTCTAGGTTTAATGTTAATTTTAGATTGGCTAGAATGAAAGTAATGCTAAAATTGTCCTGTAATAAGACTCTTTTTATTCAATAAATGTAGTTCTGCCATTGCAGGAGACAAGGATTCCTCAGCAATTTTCAGATTCAGCAGAAACAGAAGTTGTTCCTATTGTGATACTGCTGAGCACCTGTGAAATTAAGTTTGTCCACACATGATCTCAAAGTTTTCAACTATACTGTGTGCCCACACCCTAAAATCCTACATGACAGTCACTGTAACAGTCTGGGCAGGCCAGGCAGCCCTGCTCAGCTGCTGGACCAAACCTTCTGAGTTCTGCTGTACTGACTTCAAGCTCTGTTTGTAGGACCAGAGAAGTTTGGCAACGGATAACTTACATTTTGGGATGAAATGATGGGAAAAATATGCTATGGTTGAAGAGTTATGTCTTGGTTTACCTCTTTGTCACTGATGTTTGGCTGTATTCTTTTATGATAGCCGAGTAGCTTCAGTTGAGAAGCAGAAAATTTCTTTCCCTACTGCAGAATGTTCTAGCAGAAAATTAGCACAGAGGAGCCACAGAGGAAGTGTGTCTTTTGGTTTTGAGGTGAATGTCATCCTTTCAAGGGTAGTTTAAAATATTAAAAAGGGGAAAAAAAACCCCAGGGGCAATACCCTGTGTACCTGCACAGGACAGGTAGGGATACTACATGTAAAGCCCAACAGAAGCTGGTCTGGTCAGGTGTTTAACTTTTCCTCATTGGAGGGTGCTGCCCTTGACTTCAGTTTAAGGACTGAATCTTTCACTACAGAATTTTGCTGTTCAAATGATTGATGATATCAAACAGCATTTGAATTCATAAAGTAGTGACAAAGACATTTGAAAGCATGTTTTAGAGCTTTGTAAAATGCTTATTTGGAGAAAAACTACTGTATTAAAAGTTCACAAAAGTATGTTTTGTTTATGGGTAAAAAGACCCTAAACCTGTTAAAGTAAGTCCTCTGAAGCAGCTTTGCTCTTCTTACCTCTGTGCAAGTTTTCTCTGCCATCTGAGCACAAATGGACACTTGTCTGCCACCTCCTGCATGACTGTTTGAGCCTCACTCACTAAATCAGGCAGAGGTGCCCCATGATTCATATCATCCCAAGGGACAAAATTGCCCCTGCTATTTCACAGGTGTACCTACAACAGCTGGAAGTTCATTAGTATTCTATAACATCCTGTGGCCTTTCAAAGGACAGGAGTTTCTGAGGACTTGCTTGGAAGAAGGTGGGAAAACCATTATGTTTTGGTTTTGCGCTGCCTGAGAAGTCAAAGTAGATCAAATAACTCCATTATGCAAACAAGTAACAGATGCATTATTCATCTCTGTCACTCCCACTTCATGCATTTTGTATATGATCTATTTCCTTCCATTTAATGAAGAAAAGAAAACCCCCATAGTCCTGCACTAAGTAGCTCTTTTTTTCTTCCTTTTCCTCCCCTTTTTATTTTTACGGTATTCTTGCCAGTGCTGTCTGGTAAGAAGTCAAATCAGGGTCAGGGTGTCCATTTTACCCAAAGTGAAAAGTCTGGACCTACTTTTAATTCAGAACTCCAGCAGTGGGCACAATAGTTGAGATTTGTTTTACTGCTACAGTTGGTAATGGATACATAATTGTGTGCCTGGATGGAATGAGAAAGACTTGATTTGAGAATTAGGCATTCCAAGAAAGAACCCAACTGAATTGCAGTGTGGCAGCGAGCATATCTTGCAGTCTTCACTCTTACCTTGATGGGAGGAATTATAGAATACATGAAGATTAATACTGATAGGCTGATAAAGGTTGCATTTGCCCCTTGCTTATACAGGGTTTACTTGAATGTGACTGCACAGATTCCCAGGAACTGCATCTGAGTTAGGCTGTGAATTCATCACCAAGTTTTATATTTCTCAGCAATTTCAACCTGAGGCATTGCTCTAGCAACTGGCATGTGTAAGGTGTTTAGTTCCGCCAAAAGTTTCAAAACATGACTCAGATTTTTTAAATCATTGCTTCTTCCCTCCCTTGCTGTTTTATATTTGTGCCTGCTACCTAATTTCGACGTTCATGTATTTTCTACACTAACTTCTACCCATCCAAACTCAAGATCTCAAAATTAATCTGTGCTCTGGCTTCTTTATATGAGATGAAATCAGATTTGTATTTTTCCAACCGTATTAGTGTATTGTATAGACACCAAGGATTGAATTCAGAAATTCATTTATCCATCTGAAACTAAGTTACTTTGTCTTCAAGAAACTTGAGGAGGTTTTTTGAGGTTGTGTGTGTGTAACTGCTAAAATTAGGGGAAAGATTTCCTGAACTTTCTTTGTATCCAGGTCTATTGCTGGACCAAACTTATTAATAATTTGAACGATTCAGTCCTGTGTAACACTGAGTATTAGCTGCAAGTATGTGTCTTTACAGTTTCCAGTCCAGTGTTTTAATATTACAGGTGTTGTTTTGAACTTGCTTTTCCTGAGTATTTTTATTCACTTTGCCTACAGTATTTGTCAATTAATCATTAGGTAGCAATACCAGTAAAGAAAGGCAAACAAACTAATATATACATGTAGTCTGTGAAGAGGCCACCAGGGCTTGCCCTGTATGCTTGACTGTACCAAGATGGAATTTTTATTTATGAACCATTACTATAATTAAATTCCTCCCTTTTTTTAAAGTTTGTGTATTCCCACCAGTAAACGAGAAAAGGAGGTCAGAAAGCATGACTATAAATACACAAACTGTTTTTGGAAGCAGAGCTCAGCTCTTAGGGACTTTGAAAGTTCAGCTCTTTTGTGACAGATAGGTGCTGAGCAGTCTAAATATTCTTTTTCTAAGAGTATGGTGAAAAATGAAAGAATTGCTTTTCTTGGGGATTTAATTACAATTCTGTGTTGTCTTTAGTGGCTGTAGGGTGGTAAGACCTTAATAACCTTATTTAAAGAAATCCTACCATGTTAGGAAGCAAGGCTTGAAAGCCTTGTTTCAGTATAACAGTGCTAACAATACAAGAACCAGCAATAAAGGAGCCAACAATGAGGTTGACTTTCACCCTCAAATGAAGACTCTGACCTTGAATCTTTTATCCAATTGGTTCAAGGTCCTAGGTCAGACCTCTTCTGCCCAGAGAAGTTGTGGCTGTCCCATCCCTGGAAATGTTCAAGGCCGGGTTGAATGAGGCTCTGAGCAACCTGGTCTGGTGAAAGGTGTCACTGCCTATGGCAGCAGGGCTGGAACAAGATTATCTTTAAAGTTCCTTCCAGCCCAAAGCTGTTCTATGATTCCATGATCAGGAACATGTTAGGAACAGGATAGAAGGACTTAAACCTCAATGGTATTGAAATGCCACCTTAATTTTCAGCACAATCTTAAGTGCTTTCTTGATATGAAGTGTGGCTTGGGAGTGGCTGAAGAAATGAGGTCAGCACACTGTAAAATTCATCTTCAATCAAAAAAGTGTATAAGAGCATATCTTTGGATTTGTGGGATACTTATTCTTGCAGTGAGTTTTTTTATATGCCTTCAGGAGGAGACTTGTAATACCGAAAAAGATTATTTGATAGGCAAAGGTATTTTCACACTTCAGTAAGAACAAAAATGACAAAAGTTCACCCATAAGACAACTTAAGGAACTTAGCAGCTGTAGATGAGGAGAAGGTAGAGGTGCTTAAAGCCTTCTTTTCCTCAGTCTTTAGTGGGAAGACAGCTTGTCTTCAGGACAACTGTCCTTCTGAGTTGGTAGATTGTGTTAGGGAGCAGAATGGTCCCCCTGTTATCCAAAAGGAGGCAGTCAGAGAACTGCTGAGCTGCCTGGATATCCATAAATATCCATCCCAGGGCGATGAGGGAGCTGGTAGATGAGCTGGCAAAGCTGCTATCATTTACCAACAGTCCTGGCTCACTGGTGAGGTTCTGGATAATTGGAAGCTGGCCAATGTGATTCCCATTCACAAAAAGGGTGGGAAGGAGGATCCTGGTAATTATAGGCCAATTAGCCTGACCTCAGTCCCTGGTAAGGTTATGGAGCAGTTTATACTGAGAGCTATCATGCAGCACTTACAGGATGGCCAGGGTATCAGACCCAGCCAGCATGGGTTTAGGTGGGGCAGGTCGTGTTTGACCAACCTGGTCTCCTTTTATGACCAGCTGACCTGCCTGGTGGATGCAGGAAAGGCTTTGAATGTTGTCTGTCTGGACTTCAGCAAGGCCCTGTCTCCCTCAGCACACTGCTGGAAAAGCTGGCAGCCCACGCTTGGACAGGAGCACTCTGTGCTGGGTCAGGAACTGGCTGCATGGCCGGGCCCAGAGAGTGGTGGGGAAGGTTCTGCATCCAGCTGGCAGCCAGGCACCAGTGGTGTCCCTCAGGGGTCTGTGCTGGGGCCAGCTCTGTTCAATATTTTTATTGATGACATTGATGAGGGTATTGAGTCTTTCATTAGTAAATTTGCAGATGACACTAAGCTGGCAGCATGTGTTGATGTATTTGAAGGGAGAAGGGCTCTGCAAAGAGACCTGGAATGATTGGATGGATGGGCAGAGTACAATAAGATGAAGTTTAATAAGTCCAAGTCCAAGTGCTGAATCCTTCATTTTGGCCACAGTAACCCCCTACAGTGTTATAAGCTGGGGACGGTGTGGCTGGACAGTGCCCAGGCAGAGAAGGACCTGGTGACAGCAGCTGAGCATGAGCCAGCAGTGTGCCCTGGTGGCCAAGAAGGCCAAGGGCATCCTGGCCTGGATCAGGCCAGGAACAGTGTGGCCAGCAGGAGCAGGGAGGTCATTCTTCCCCTGTATTCAATACTGGTGAGGCCACACCTTGAGTTCTGTGTCCAGCTGTGTCCCCTCAGTTCAGGAAGGACATTGAGTGCTGTGTCCAGCTGTGTCCCCTCAGTTTAGGAAGGACATTGAGTTCTGTGTCCAGCTGTGTCCCCTCAGTTTAGGAAGGACATTGAGTGCTGTGTCCAGCTGTGTCCCCTCAGTTTAGGAAGGACATTGAGTGCTGTGTCCAGCTGTGTCCCCTCAGTTTAGGAAGGACATTGAGTGCTGTGTCCAGCTGTGTCCCCTCAGTTTAGGAAGGACATTGAGTGCTGTGTCCAGCTGTGTCCCCTCAGTTTAGGAAGGATGTTGAGACTCTTGAGCATGTCCAGAGGAGGCAACGAGGCTGGTGAGGGGCTTGGAGCACAAACCCTGTGAGGAGCAACTGAGGGAGCTGAGGTTGTTTGGCGTGGAGAAAAGGAGACTCAGGGGTGACCTTATCACTCTCCACAACCTCCTGGAAGGTGACTGTGGTCAGGTGGGGTTGGTCTCTTTCTTCAGTCAGCAACTGACAGAGCAAGGGGACACAGTCTCAAGCTGTGCCAAGGGAAATACAGGTTGGATATTAGGAAAAAGATTTTACAGGAACAGTGATAAAGTAGTGGAATGATCTGCCTGGGGAGGTGGTGGAGTCACTGTCCCTGGATGTGTTTAAAGAAAGACTGGATGTGGCACTCAGTGCCATGGTTTAGTTGAGGTATTCAGGCATGGATCTTCGGGTTGGACTCGATGATGTTAAAAGTCTCTTCCAACCTAGTGATTCTGTGTGGTTCTGTGTGTGAACTTTCATCTGCCTAGGCCAGTTAGCAGTGGTAGTGAAGAAAGATAGGTAACACAGAATTTGGGGCAGTTTACGCCAATCCACACAGGTCTTTATGCTCCTTGGTTAGGTATAAGCAGCTGAGTTGTTCCTGGGCATGCTGAAGATAGGATTTCCTGGGTGTTGCATAAATATATACAGGACACCACACCTCGTAAGTAATGACTAAAAAGTATGAACACTATCAAGAGAAAAAATCTGAGGAAAATACCACAATGGATGGCATAGCTTTGTCTGTGGTAGTCAGATGGATTTGTCAGCATTTGTCTCAGTAACTGAACAGTAAGTAATTTAATTATGTTTGACAGACACAAAGGAAGCCATTTTTATTTGAAGACTGATAAAGGCATACTAAGAATGGTGAGAGTGCTTATATATCATCTAGTGAGATGAGACTCCTCAGGAAAGGAAAGGAAAACCATGTTTAGAGTTTTTTTCATGGTGGGGACAATAAGAGAGGTTTGAGGAAGCCAGAGATGGGTTGAGTCTTGTGGCTCATTTGTTATCTACTGAGAATCTTGTCAGTCTTTCTTCTCTGGCAAAAATGATAACTTCCCTACTCAGTAAAAGTCACTTTTTTTTGTATTGTCAGCATTGTCACAGTAGTAGAACTGATTATTAGTTTTAATAGACCAGAAAGAAATGCTAGAATTTTTTTCCTGGTGTGGGTCACTATCTCTACCATTGCTTGGTAGAAATAGGGAAAGATTTTTATGTATTCAGAATGATGTGTAAATTGTATCACAGCTTTGTTGTTAGAAGCATGATGAATATAAATTTAATGAAATACAGGACAATTTCCATTGCATTTTCTGAGAAAGATGCCTATTGCCCTTCTCTACGTTAGTTACACCTCAGTTCACAGGCTAATGGGTAATAGCAAGGTGATATTAGAAAAAAAGTGGTTTTTAATATAAGACTTGCAGAACCTAGGAATATTGATTTCTTTGTTACACAAGATAGAGTATATTTTAAACCATCAATTTTTATTTAATGAGAAATTATTGAATTCCACCTTCAGTCTCACATCTTGGCAGTCTTCAGGTTTCTTAAATATAGAAACATTTCAGGCTGAAATAGACCTTTTTGCAAGGTCTGGTATTAGTTGATTCCAAGGGATTCCTTGCTGAAAAAGGAAAGATTATTTACTGAGTGGTTAACACAGATAATATCTATTATCCTCTGTGTCCACAGCTTGTTCTCATTAAGATCTGTTGTCTTGCCATTGGATAAATATCCATTTTTTGTTAAGGCTTCATAAGGGCAAGAAAAAGTTCTAGTTTAAATGTGTCTTTATGGCTTCTAGAATAATTTATTTCTGTCTTTTTTTTTTTTGTAATGAATAGTGATGCTTATTTATTTCTTAGGAGGAATTATTCTTATTGTCACCCTAGTTACAACCAGCCTTACCTATCATGAACATTAAAAACAGACTTATATTTTTAAGTCAAAAACCCCTAAGGGATTCTGCTATCCATTTTTACAGAAGGAATAGCCATATTCCATCAGTCAGCTGTTACTTTCATTTGAGATTGTTTTTCTCTTGCTCTCAGGAAAGTTTCCATGGTTGTGTTCACTGTATTATTGTAATAGACTGGAGCTGCTCTTTCACTGTCTCCTCCCTTTGCAGGACACAAAGACTGTGAGTATTTCAAGGTGAAGCAAAGAGAAATCAAAGGCACCAGCTGAATTACCGAGAGAATTAAAAATTGTGGACTGGTAGCAGGCGTAGGGACTGAGTAAGAAGCATTCTCATGTTATTACTGAGAGTACCCCAGGCTTTTTTTGTTACATCTTTTGTGAAACGGTTCTATGCAGTAATTTCCTGAGAAAAGAAGCCAAAACCCAAAACACACTTCTGCAGCACAGGTTCACAGAATCACAGAATGTGCTGAGTTGGAAGGAACCTGCAAGGATCATTGAGTCTGAATTTTTCAGCAAGGAATCCCTTGGAATCAGTTAATACCAGACCTTGCAAAAAGTACTACTCAGCCTAAAATGTTGCTGTATTTTAAGAAACTTGAACACTGCCAAAGATGTGAGACTGAAGGTAGGAGGATTTAAAAAAAGGGTTTGAAAATAACTTTCAATAATTTCTCATTAAATAAAAGGACCCACCATGTTGCTGAGAGGGACATCCCCTTTTGTTTTTAGATTTCAAATGGAAAATGAACTGTTTGATGGCATGGTAAGTTTTTCAGAAAAAAACCCTCTTATTCTGTATCCCCTTTACTATTGGCTAACTTACACTATAGATACTTGGTAATCAAATAAAGTTTGCCTTGCTTGTGAAAATCTAAACTATTCAGCCTCTTCTATCGTGAAGTAAGTCTTCTTGAAAAGCCCATTTTCTGGTGTTCAGCTCATTTTTATGGGTCTTTCTTTGGATTTAATCTAGTGTACCACAGATCATCACAAATGTATACACCAAGAATGGGCACACATTCCAGAATGTGCTTCACCATGGCTGAATTCAGAGATGATGCAATGTCCCTACTTCACTATTTGATATTTTTTGTGGCATTATAGCCAAAGATTGTTATCTATTAGTATTTCAGGTGACTGGAATGTTTGCCTTTTGGGTTTTTTACATATTTTGACTTCTAAGTGGATCAAAACTTACGAAAGAAAAAATTTTAAAAATTGAAAATTGATTGGTATCCTTGAATGGAACCTTTAGTGAAATAGAGAGTGTTTTTCATACATTCTCTATGCGTTGATATTTTAACTCGGATGTTTTCTGCTCTTGAGAAATTAGAATGTGAATTACATGAAAGTTTTGTGTTTGTATATCTGTAAATGATATGAAAAAGTAAAAGAAATGGAAATTTGAAGTGAAGTGCACTTTCAGATTCATACTATTCTGGTATTTTGTAGGATGCTTCCCTGAGCAGGTGGAACCTGCTTGAACTAGCTGTGTTTATTTTTTTGATTGGCTTGTCACTGGTATTTCCATTTCATCTTGCAGCACTTAAAAAGTATCACTGAAAATAGCAGGTGGCATAATACCAAATGATTTTACTTAAGACCCTTCTGAGGCAACATTCAACAAGATAACTTGGCTAGGTATCACTTTTCTTTAAAACTTCCCAAATATATTTACTTCAGAATGAACTGGATGTTGTCAGCTGTGATGTGTTTCTCAGTCACTGTGCCAGTGCTGCATGTCAGGTGTATTGAAGTGAATCTTGGATAAATTACCTGAAATCAATGAAGTTCCCCTGATGCACTGAATTTTGAAACTTAGGAGGGAGAGGAACCACTGCTTTTCTATCACTTCAGTTAAAAGATTTCATTTGTCTCCACAGCATGTTTGTAATTACTCATTCAGTTTCAATAGGTTTCTATAAAGGTATTTGGTCATGGTTGAATTTCTTAGAGTCATCTCTTACCAACAACAGGAGGCAGCAGGTTGTTTCAAAATTCTTTAACTGGCAAAAGTAACAAACTTATTTATATTTTGCGTTTATGTAACTTCAATTTCTAGTTATTGAAATGACTCAGGAGATTTTGTTAGATAAAGGCAACCGGTAATAGAAGTCTGTCTGGCAGGAAAGTGTTTTTGAAAATAATTGATTGTTACTTTATTTTTTAATAAATTAGATTTTCATTATCTCCAACCTTTAACTCATTCCTGTAGCAGTTTTTGACTTGTTTTATTTGTCTTTTTCTGATATTTGGATTCTCAGACAAGATGCTACCTTTTAGTTATGAATGCCACAAAATGATATTAAAGTTTTCTCTTTACTCTTGCAGTATTCCTGTCTTGATGTATGTCAGGATTAACTTTGCTGTCATAACAGTCAAAAGTAATTGGTGATGATTTTTGATCACTGATTTCTAACCATTCAAAAGACCTTCAGTGTCTCCTTTTGCTGATTTCAAGTTCAGTGGTTAGCAGATTCCTGTGGATTTTCTGAAAACCTGAACTTCAGTCATGTTCTGTGTAACTGCTTTCTCTGACTGTAACTCTTTCATCTGTTTTAGCCCCTTGCTCCTTTAGGTGTGAAATTCAGATTGCATGCTCTGTGAACCTCCTTAACTGGCTATGAAATTCCTATTTTTCCTATGTAGTCTTGGTAGCACTTTTTCCTGATTATGCCTTCCTTTTAAACAGTGGTTTTCCAAGTTTGACTCTACATTTCCTAGAACATCAGGAGGAGTTTCCCAGATATTCCTCTTTTGTGAAAGCTTTTTTATATTAATGACTTATGCATTTACTGCCAGGGGAAGAAGGTGACTGAATTTATTCATTCAAGTTAGGTATCTTCAATATATGGCTGAGTTACCTTTCCAAGCCCAGTTTACATTTAAATATCAGAATACTTGAATAACGCTATCTAGACTGCTGGCCCTGGATTTCTTGCTTCTAGGAATTAATGCTTGTTGTTCTTCAGAACTGAAGAATTTTGAATCATTATTTTGGGTAACATTTTGTCCTGCTTATAAAGGTGGGAAATGTAGCAGAAGGGCAGTGTAGCCTATTGGAGATATCCTCTTTCCTTTGTAGTTGCAGCAGCAGCCTGGCACAGATGAAGCTTCGTGACTGTGGTAGCTACATAACAGGTCTAGACATCCCTGTCTGGCCAGGACAGTTCTGAAAACAGAATATCCTGGCATCCTCTTGGAAATGGTCAGGATGGTTTTGTGCTGTTTCTCAGGGCATGAGATTTTCTTTCTGCAAACTACTCCCCCCTGCTCCCTCCAGCTGCAGCTGTAGGATTTAAGTGGTTTCTGGGGCTCGAATGTGAAATGTCACAAATGAAAATCACTGCACTGGGTTATGGAACCTGACACAGAACAGGTCCCTGTCACATCTACTAAGTGGCCATAAGGAATACAGGGAAAAAATTACAAAAATTGCAAACAGGAAAAGAAAAATCACATGTATTTAGTAACAGAAGAAATGACTGTATTTCTAAGGCTGTTTGTTGAATGCTTGAATTGTCTCTAAATATTAGCTGTTGCTGTTTTTTATAAATCTTACTTGATAAAACGGATTATTTCATTTGCTGTGGCTTTTTGAAATGGACAGCATTTAATTTTGAAGACCTACAAATGAATAAGGTCCAGCCAAATGAATGAGTCATTAAAGAGATGCAGCGCCCTGTTCCTGTCTGCTCTGTAGCCATACCATCACCCTTTCCTGGTGTGTGGAGACACCATAGGCACTTCTGTCAGCAATTTGGAGCATTGTGATCACAGTCAGTTGCTGAAGCTCCTGTCAGCTTGAACAAGATCTGCAGTGGGCACGATTTGCAGGCTGATTAGGACTAAATCTTTTCTAATTACTTTTCTAGATATCTTGGCCCACACTCCAAACAGAGAAGATGCTGACCTGCTTCTGCCCTGGCCTACTCTTGTTATCCAAATGCAGCTCTCTCTCTCTCCCCTGTGACACAGTTAAATATTTCCAAAAGGCTAACCTGGTGGGACAAAATAAATCTTGTCATAAACATAAATTGAAAAATACATGAAAAATGGTGAATCCTTTACAGGCTTTAGAGTTAGGACAGTTCTTCATCCTGATGTAATTGTTGGCCTGGGAGAAGCAGATCTGCTTCTCCTAGCACAGAAAGGGTAGATGATCTTCATCTATGAAGAGCTATGATCTTTAGAACTATTTTCAGCTTTTTCAACCAAGTTCTGAGAGTTTACTGTGTTCATGTATAGTGTAATATATTTTGCTTTTAGCTAGTGACCACTGCCTATGTAGAACCAGCATTTGCTGAAAAACTGATGTTTTCTATGACTGTATTTTTTGATTCTATCTGGAAACTTGCTCATTGATATTTTTAGCCTTTTCTTGTCTCTGCACATTTCTAATTTTTGCTCTGTTTTCTTGCCAGTGTCTGAACAGTTTTGTTATTTCCTGCTGGCTAATGGCTTCTAGTAGGAGTGGCTGCTGCTGTAGTAATGGGTTTTGATAGGCACATTTCAAAACTTCAGGAAAACAAATATGATCTTAGGCTGTCTCTAACATAAAGGTAGAAAGATAATTCTGTAGAACAAATGAAAGGCCTTTGGTCTTATGAAATTTTGTTTCTGCTCTTCCGGAGAAGTTTTCCTAGAATTGACACTCTGCTATACTGAGAACAGCAAAACCACTAACTTTATTTATTAATATTCATGTTTGTGATTTCTCTGTTAAAATTGGCATATCCAAAATCCTCCAAGGCTGATCAGAGTTCAGTGCTGACTTGACTGGGATAAAAAAAGTATCAGTTCCTTACCCCTGCTTGGTATAGTACATCTTGTGGGGGAAACAGTAGCTTCCTTCTGCCTCCAGCTGTGTTTTAAAAAATTGTGAATTGTCCCTCCCTATTACTTGCTTGGTGTCTGTCATTTTGAAAACATCAGTAGTACCTCTAGTGAAGCAGGGATTTGCCAAGCTGGAGAGTCAGTGAAAACACTACTTGGAATACATGTCTGGTGTGGTAAACACCAGCAGAGCCCAGTGGATAATGTTTGAAAAGCAGAATGCACAATTTGTCATCAAGCATCATTCCCAAATTCAATCAGCTACTAAAAGAGTAAAAAGACAGTAATCGAAATTAAATCAAATGGGAGTAAAATCAGAATGAAAAATCTAAAGTTGTCCTTACTTGTTGTTACGAATGTCTGGTTATTTTTACTATTTAAGCATTACGTTGGATTTCATGTTGATGAAACACATAGTGTGAGATGCTCATGAAATGAACAGCCAAGTGAGATGGTGAATAAATAGGAAAGGGAAGAGATCTTGGATTCCCTGGTGAACATATCTCTCTTCTTGTTTTGCATTAGTGTAAACAGCATGATTTTTCATAAGATGGATAGAGTGTTAAAAATTGTCTTGGGAATGTGCCCGATTTTGACTGAGGGCTGTCTTTAAACAGTGGATGTGAAAAGGCATGGCTCTGTGAATGTGTATATAACATAGATGTTGAAGATTGCATTTTATTATGGAGAAACAGTTGTTTATAGAAAGGTTAATAGAAAAGGATATTTATTCCTTTTTCCAAATAACAAAACAGACAAATGCAAAACCATTAAAAATTGAAACATGGTATGCAGTAAAGTCAAGGTGGACCTTTGTTTTTGAAATAGATGACTATCTCTTAAGTTCAGAGATTTTTTTAAACACAGTTCTGTACAGCATGGACTAGGTGTCTACAGGGGGTTTTGTGTATGGTGTGTAAGAAGTGCAGGGCTGCGCTCCTTGTTGGAATGGGGGAGGAATGCTCGTGGTGGCTGACATCTGCCTTCAAGCCCAAAGTGTGCTGTTCCCAGTGTGCCATCAGACAGACTGTGCCTTTCCTGGGCTCTCAGGACAGGTCAGCTCTGCTCCTGTGTATTCGTAGCAGTGGTTACTTTTAAGCAGGATCTACTGTCTGTCTCCCAGGATGATATGACATTAGTGGATGCCTGTGGTGACAAAAGCTCTGCAATTTTTCTTCTTGTTGTAGGCTGGTTATTTTCTCATTACTTTCAGCTCTCTTCCTTGGGATTAGCGCTATATTAGTTAAATTTTCTTAGTCCATGCTTATTGACCCTCACATATTTATTTAATTGCCTGCCATGGTGACCTGAGAAATGTAGTTGGAAGGAGTTTTCTTGTGAGAATATGTTGAGCATTTCTGTTTCTCCTGGGAATATTCTTTCAGCATTTATGTAAAATTCTTTTTAAGTGGCTGGATATAAATACACACTGGAGCATGCACATAATTCCTTTGAAGGTGAGTAATTTTATTGATTAGTCTGTTAAGTGTATATAATGTTGTCTCCCATCACACCCAAAGAGGCTGAGAGACACAGAAACAATTCAGGTTCCTCTCTGGCTGTGACACTTGTGGCAATGACTTGACTTTTTTACAAGAGCCCAGGCAGGCAGAGCCCTGCAATCTTTGCTACTGACTACAATCACAACCACCAGCTTGAATTATTTGCTGTAGCCTTTTGGATACAGCTCTGTCCCAGAAAAGAGAGGTCTATTTTTTCAGGTTGTTACGAGAACACCATCCTTCATTGTCCTCTTCCAACACTGGTTTAATATCGTATGCAGTAAGATCTGTTTTATTTTTTAGTCCTTCCCCCACAAGTGGTGAATAAGTACCAGAAATACTTTCTCTTTCCATAATAGTGACAGTCTGGGAAGGAAGACACCAAAGGCATCAAGCAGGTGACAAAAAGAAGAGAAGATTCCTTCATTTGCTGAGTAGTTCTGCAGTGAAATTCCTTGAGAGGGAGCACTTTGGAGGCTAAAAGTTCACAAATGTTCAAAAACTGTCTGGACACATGAAGGGAAGCAAAATCAATTGGGGTTTATGAAATTCAGCAATGCAGCCTCTTCCCCCTGAGCTGGAAGTTGGGGGAGTTTTGTAGAGGAGTATCACTGTGTATTATTCCAGTCCATATGGGCTTTCCTACATTTCCTCCTAGCCATGGTACCAGACTGGATGCCGAGTGTCTTGTGGCTGTCCTGTGCTCTTGACAATTCTCTTTAAAGGATGCTCATAATAACACCAGATGAAGTCTCTGGCTGTATGGAACAGAAAGTAGGGGAATTGTAGGCAAGTGAAGCTTTCTGGCTTTGTGGAGAATGAGAAGGATTAAAAACAGTAGTGAATTACTCTCCTTAGCTTATTTTTCTGAAGTCTCCCCTTGTTCTTCATCACCATACCTGACTGAATCCTAAACCCATCCTTTTTTTTTTTTTTTTAAGAGATCCTCTTAAGAGCAAATTTTGGACAGGACACACACAACTGTACAGGGATCTCTTAGAGGTGAAAACATAAAAATTCATGTTAAAATTGAAAATCTGCCAATCGCACAAAAAAACATGGGTAGATTAAGAAGTTTTATACTGAATGTTGTTACATTTTGTTTTTCTACTAAGTCTGCTGCATACGTAGTTATCATTTGATTGGCAATGGCTAATAGCTTCTTGAGTTCTGCTGAAGTCAACCTGTGCTGTTCCTCAAGCCGGGAGTGGTTCCTAATGCATGGCTGGCCCGCTGGTCTGCTCATCTGGGGCCGTGCTGCAGATGATACAGGCTCTTCTGTACAACCCTGGGTTTTCAGGGTGAAAAAAGGAGTAGATGACCATTTCTTCTGCCCTCTGCAGCTTTTTTGAGCTGCCTGTCCTGAGCTGGTAACTCCTACCAACAAGTGGCCTTACTAACTTGTCTGCAACTCTCACTGTGTGCAGGTACTCTCTTCCTGGAGCTGAGCATCACCTCTGCATGATGCAGCTTCCCATGGCGAGCTATGAGCTTGCTCTTGCCTTTTAGCCTCCACAATTTCAGGGCCAGTAAGCCATCAGCATGATCCAACAGCAGAATTCCCCCAAGACACAGCACCTCCAAGAGCCCACCCAGGTTCAGCTGTGCTATCCAGCATGTTGGTTTGTAGTTTTTTTCTTACCCAATACATCTCCCAGTGCATCACATCAGGCAATTGCTGCTTTTCACACTCCACGTGTATATTTGTGACCAGTGCAAAAATATGACAAATTTGCTCCTTTTATTCTTTCATGTTTTGTGTACACCTAAAGCCTGTAGCTGTTTCAAATTATTCTGGTGTGCAAAAAATATATACTGTCATTTCAGATCTAGATATTTTCAGTTAAAGCAGCAAGTACAGCAATTTAGTTGAAAGCGTTCTATTTTTTATTAGCTTTGCTAGATCTATCTGCTTACTGAACCCTGTCTGTGGTACTGGGATCATCATTATTATTTTAACTCATCTACGGATTTGTACAATTACCAAAGTCTCTGCTCAGTGTAAAGCAGTTTTGCCTGTTGCCATGTGCACTGTATGTTATTTCAATGTATGAAATACAAGCTGTCTGAGACGTTGCTGAGCTGTCATAATAACACAGCCAAAAATCCCACTGGTATCCATATGCTCAGCTGGCAACATCCCTCACTCACTTAAAGTGGTTTCTTTGGGTGAAAATGGTCAAGAGATCATAAGACCTTTGATGATACGTGCAGTAATGCCAAAGTGGTGACAAATCCCTTCACTGGTATGGAGAGATACTCTGGGTTCTCCTATGATCTTGGGTTTGCACTGTGTTTGAAAGAGACTTAGACACAGTTTCTCAGAGAAGCTTGGATTGGGCAGTAACGCTACAAAATTCAGAATATCATTCTACACCACCATTGGAACAAGGTAAGATTGTTAAGATCAGAGTATGAAATAAAAAATTCTTGGGGTTTTGTGTGTTTTTTTAATAATCTCTGTGTAGGTACTGAAAAAATAGAGATTTCAAATTTCATGTGTAGTGGGATCACTGGATGATTGCTACAACTTCTGTATTGTTTCTGTGACTTTTTAAAAGAGAGTCTAGTCTTTTTTGGTCAGTTTCGAGAATCCTTCAGAGTGAGACAGAAAGCAGGACAATTCTATTTAACTCCGCAGATTTAAATTTCCTCTAGATTAGGCCTGAATAGAGCCTTATATTTATCCCCTTTTGCTGCCACTGGAGTGTGGTATCACAGAAGGACTGAGTGTGGTCCCTGTTTACTTGCCTTGGTCAAATTTAGCCTTAATGATATTTTTTTTCATCACAGTGGTTACTGCAGTGTAAAAAGCAATGAGACAAGGAGTATATTGCAATTGGTTACAAAGTGCTTTATGGTGCTGCTACAGAAAGAGCTTTTAGGGTGTACTTGGAAATTCTTATGTAACCTTGTATCATTTATGCCTTTGCCTGAGTGTTTACTTACCCTGAATTGTGAGATGTGACCCTTTGATATCTGTTTCTAGTCCTGCCTCTTCCCAGTTCAAACATAACTTAAGGATCCAGTATATAGCAATTTTTCTAAAAAAATAAAGGAGAAGGTTAATGCTTCATAGCCTTTGAAATGTTTTTAAGCTATTCTTGGCTAGTACAAGGATCTGATTTCTATTTCTGGCTGCACTTGAATTATTGGTTGCTAATATTGCATCTAAATTGAAATAAGGGGAAAGGAAAGTAAAAATGCTATAAAAATGAAATTATGTGATTTTAATGTCTGCTATTGTGCCACTTGCCAGGAATAGAATAAAATGCTTTCTACCATTTGGTAACTGAGAATTGCTGTGTTCCATTAGCACAGCCAGTATTCTGCTGCTGCTGGCCCATGAGATATTAACTTTCCCAGCTTTGAATGATTTTCTGTGGGGAGCTGTGGAAATTTGAGTTCACCGAGTTTTGCAGTGTAACATTTAATCTTTGAGTTCTTCAAAGACATAAAAGTAATATGATAAAGATTACAAAATCACTTAGAATTCCTCTGTCTCAAAATAATTGCAGGTTAATAGTAATAAAAATGCATGTATTAATGTTGTTGAAAGAAAATTTTGGCGGTTTTGGTTTTTTCCCCCTAAAAAGTCTAAACCTGATTGTTAATTTACTTCAGGGCTATGACTTGTGCATACATGAAATGCTTCCTGATTTTGGACTTGGATTAAACCAAAACTGAGAAGCATGTTCCTATCCAAAATCTTGGAGCTGGAATCATTCAGGACCTGGTAACTTGATGAAGTGTGCCACCTTAAAATTGTTCTGGATGAAGAGCAGTCTGTAAAGTGAAATATTAATTTGGAAAGTCTAGGCCACATCAAATCACATATCATGGCCTCAGCTGTGGCTCACCAATTTCAAGGCCACAAAGAGAAAATACAAATAACTGGTCTGATCACCTACATAATTCAAAGCATAAAATGTCACTCTAATTCCTGCTGTGGAGGAAATTCATCTATTCTAAGATCTAAGTAAAAGCTGTCAAGTCTGATAAATTGTAACTGAACTCAGCATCTTAGAGAGAAACCTACCATCTGAAATTACAGAATTACATTGAGAAATTCCTTAGTTCCTTTGGTAATCACTTTTTTACTCATGTCTGTAACTAGCTCATTCTCTGCTGTTGGGCGGAACAAAGGAGTTGAGTGGATTAAATGTGTGCTAATGCTGGTCTTTTGTCCATTTCTGCCTTTCTCCTAGTGTGGATTTTTCAAACTGTAATTCTCAACTTGGTGAAAAATGTGCACAGTGATGTGAAATGGCTAAATTACAGTAGACTGAAGACTAGCAGGAAATAAAATTACCAGAGAAAAGACAAAGAAAGGAGAGAATATCCCATGGAAAGCACCTCATCTTGTAATATAGTGAATATTGCAACTTCTTTGCCAATGGGCAGATGTGGTGCGTATCAACTGAGATAATTACGTAGCGGTGTTGAAATCACCAAAGTTGTTAAAGTTCAATTGAGAACAGAATTTGGCCACTTACGGTCTATTTTTAGCCTATTACTCATACAAAAATACAAAGATGGGTTTAGTTTTCTGAACAGATGTCCTTAATGTTTGTTTGAATGGTCCCATCCAAATGTTCTGGAACTTCTGCTCATCATGCAGGGTATTTCTTGAAGCTCTAATTGCTAAACTCTTGGATAGGGAGAAGGATGTTAGGGCTTGCAATGCAAGTGTGAATTTAAGACTGCACAACCAACCTGTATTTTGACCTGGGAATTGTGGACAAGGTGACAGGAAGTTATCTCGCTTATCTCTTTATTGATTCAGGAAGGCTTAGCAAGGCAGGATTTTGAAAGACACATCTCTGACTTTTGAATTTAGCAGGACTCTTCCTTTTCTGCTGTGCTTAAGTTATTTTTACTTTGTTACTAATTCTCACCTGACCTTTTGGTAACTCTTCTGTTAACAAACTGTTAATTTCTGGATAATGAGCTCGAGAATATTTTGCAATAGAAAATACTTTGGGAGGGGTTGTTTTTCCTAATGTCACCCATCTCTTTTACACTTCTCTTTCTCTGAAAATCGGATTACAAATGAATGGTTGTGCTGTAATTCCAGCCTGCACTATGGTGACGCCATTTTTGGTATAGCAAACTACTTTGTCAGAATTAAAAACCTGTAAAGTGGTTTTATAGAGATAACTTCTGAATATGACATACTGCAGGTTTCCATAGATTCTTCCAGTTGCAGTGCAGCCCAGCATCTAGGATGTTAAAAGATATATTCAAATATACTCCATTATTCATGTAACTTTTTATGTTGCAACTGGCTGTGTAAACAAAGTCACAAGATAATCTAATTCTGTATATTTTTGTAGTAAGGAACATAGTATAAAAAGTATTATTTTTAATTTTCTTCAGAACATGTTTACAATTATCTATGTTTTATGTATACAACCGCTATACATATCTTATATTCTGAGCTGTGTTCTTAAGCAGTGAAAACCACTTACAATTTCCTTTTATTTCCAATTTAACAGGACACTGGTCTAGTATCTTAAAGTGTAGACAGATGTCTTTAGCAGTATTTATTTATTTATATTCAAACATAATGCCAACAGTTGTGAGTTGAGTTTTGTTAGCTGTGTTGTTTTGGAGAATTTAGATCAGTTATCCTGATCCCTGAATGCAAGGGGGATCTTTAGCGTCCATGTGTTCAGCAGCCAGGGATAGGCAGAAGGGACTTAGTTTTATCCTCTTATCAAGGCTATAAATAGCTTTATAATTAAAACATACAGCCTATGTGAGTTGAGGTTCTGAAGTAATTTTGGTGTTGAGTAGTATTGATGTCCTATCATTAGACACATGGTCTGCTAATTATGTCTGATTTGGGCTGTGCCTGGAGTGTCCTGTAAGTGAGGAGCTGAATTTTGGCCTGGGTTTTATGGAGGTTGTGGATTAATAGAGGCATTAGCACTGCTGTGCAGCAGCTCCCATTTCTGTTGTTGATGTAACTCGGGATCTTATCAATTGCCTGCAGAAGCAGCTTGTAAAGGTAGGGTGTGATGCAGGGGATAATAAATGTCCTCACTGTTCACTCGGCATCTTTCAGTGAGTTTTTACAGAGGGAGTGACAAGAGCTAAGGAAAGAGCAAATTTTATTTCACTGGGAGACCGGAGGGCTCACAGATTGAGCCAAGAGTATGGATAAGCCTGAGCCTAATCCAAGTTTTAGCTCCTGAAGCTGCTGAAGTTCTGTTTATCGGTTCTCCTTAAGAATATGTGTGTACTTGCCAAGGTGTAAGGGTGTTTTCTCCATTGTTTTCAATCCCAGCTTTACTTTGCAATAGCTCCCGAAGTCTCATAGAAGTTATTCTGGCTAGTGGGAGAAATAATAGCAGGGGAACATGCTATTATTGAAGCATCATATTGAAGATGCTTAAATATAAAAGAACACCCAAATTAGGGAAGAGCCACTCTGGCTTAGGAAGCTTGTGCTTTCTTAGAGCAGCCTGGAGTTGAGTCCTGGCTGTGCTGCCTGGCTGCCTGGCAGGGAGCGTGGGCAGGTGGCTCTGCCTCTGCTACCGCTTGAACCTTTTCCACACGGTTTGTACACTGGCTGAGAACAGTACCATCGGAACCTGCTTCAGCGTGCCCGCATCACACTGGCTTTGACTTTAGCACCACAGTCAGGGAACCAGGAATTGAGGCCAAAAAGTCTTTGAAGGTCTTAAGGAGCTGGCGTGCAAGCCCAGGTGGGTGTGCTGGTCCAAGCGGCGCTCTGCGCTGCGGCGGCCCCGCGGTGTCAGCCTGCCCAGAGATGGTGTCTGTGCTGCACTGTGCCCTGCAGCACCAACACACCCACTGGCCCCTGCCGTGGGAGTCCTCCTGGGCTCCAGGAAATGGGACTTTATAAATATAAACACTCTTGTGTCCGAAGATTTTGTGCACCTCTAATCGATTGTTTCTCTTTCCGCAGACAGCCCTCAAGCCACTGATTCTAGTAATGTAGATCAGAAAAAGTAGCAGTATCATGCAGTCACGTATATGCACACAGATTAGCGAGTCACTTCAGCTTGTTTTGTACTTCTGTTTTATGCTTTTCCTTCTAAGCTGCCTTTAATTGCTGCTTCAAGATAAGTGCTCTGTGGTATGACCTCAAGCTTGTTTCTAAGAGGTAACAAAAAATATGGAAAACCGAGGAACTGAAGGGAAATATGTCTGTGTCAACTGAAGTAGAAAATCTGCAAGAAGAAGGTCTGAAAATTTCTGTTAGCCAGTGGAAATTTTGCTGATTCACACCTGTCACAGGTCTCCTTATGAAGAACATGAGTCAAGGAGACAGATGGAATGTTTTGGCTGTGCAGAGGGACCAGGGGGCTCGGCTTCCTCCACATGACCTGCCTCTGGAGAGAGCTGGCACTTGGTGTGTTTGTTAACAGGGCCTTTTCAAGTGTATCAGGCTGAGGCACCCTGGAATCAAAACACACACAAGGGCAGGCTGCTGGAGAAAATGTTAGCAATAGAAATGTCAGGCATTGTTCCACCTGCATCCACAGGAAGACAAACAATTATCTGAATTTAAGTCCAGGGAATTGGCAGATGTTTTCTAGCAATCCTATGTATGGCAGGCTGAGGCACTGCTGCCCCCAGCCTTCTGTATGTCCCTGCTGTCAGAGACTTACACTCCTGCCACAGGGTGCTGCCAAGAGATTGTGGGCAGGTGCATTACCTGCATCATCCTGAGCTTTAATGCAAACCCACCTTTACCAGCTGATGATTATAAGGCCATCACTAATTCACCTGTGTCTGAGGCAGAGCAAACAGCCAGGGCAGCAACATCCTCAGCAGTGGCAGCTGGAGCCAGCCCTGCGGACTGTCAGGCTAAATATTCAAGATAATTAACAACAGGTAAGTTCTCCAGGGAACATCTGCAAAACCTGTCTATTTAGTGTGTTTGTGTGCCTCCTTTCCTTGTGAAGCATCTGACCACTGGCAGCCTTTTGCACAGCCCTCTGTGTGACTGCCTTTGCTTTAGGCACATGCTGATTGCTGTGCCTTCAAATGTCGATGTGGTCTCAGACAAATGTCAAAATCATGTTGGGGTAACAGACTGCTGCTTTTTATTTGAGGCACTGTGACTGTCAACCTGATAGACTCCCAGAGTGATTCACCCTGGAAGGCCCTCAGAAGTTCATTTAGATATTCCTAGTCTTCCCAAGTAAAATGTATTAGCTTTAAACTCTGTGCTGAGGTTTTAAGTGAAGTTGCATTGCTTCATAATGTTAAGACAAATGTGGGCAAATGAAACATAAAAAGAAATTTAGGGGAATGGGAAGGAGTTTGAAGAGAAAGTATTTAGAGACAGCCATTGATTAGTCTAGTCCACGAGACAGTGTGATTAAAGGACATTGCCAGAACAGCCATGGGTAAGATGGTCAATTTGAAGGAAGAAAAATGAGATTTCTAGTCCCAAATCTGGCAGCAAGGACTAAACCTTGAAGAATAGAGTGTTTCTAACACTGGAAGCACTCAAAGAGCAGTTTAATGAACAGCAGTGCAGACCCTGTGGGCAGCAGTGAAAAATGAATGAAAATGGAAAAATCTTTACATTGTTTAGAAAGGGAGACTGTTGCACATTGTGATTCACGTAGTCCGGGCCACATAGGGTCCATAGATGGGAATTAGCAGCACTTCTGCC
Source organism: Prinia subflava (assembly GCF_021018805.1). Classification (NCBI taxonomy): domain Eukaryota; kingdom Metazoa; phylum Chordata; class Aves; order Passeriformes; family Cisticolidae; genus Prinia; species Prinia subflava. The sequence goes on from NC_086247.1 coordinate 137,079,194, forward strand.
ATCACATTTGGGTCGTGACTTTAGATCTTTGCACAGTTTCTGATAAGTAGACTTATAATTTCTAGTTTGTGTGTAAATTATGATAAGCAGACTTGTAAGTTCATGGTGTTTCAGATTATCGTGACTGATATTTTTACTACCATCGTGTGAAGCATGGTGAATAAATGCCTAACCATGCTGACATCTAAAACCATTGAAATTTGTTATTCAGTGTGTCATATTTATCCACTTCTGCTGACACCTTTAATGAACTGCAGGTCTTAAAAGTTTTATTTTCCCTGTGGTCACTCATGAAATCATTATTGAAGGACCCATGGAGTCAAGCAACCAAGTACTTCAACAGAAAACCTAACTCCATTAAATTTCCTATAACAAGAAGAGGAGGAAGCTGTGTCTTAAATGAAAGATCTAATAATTATGGCAAGTCACATGTAACTGGTGGATTTCTTTTTTTTCATATATACATATACATGTTGTCTCTTTACTTTTTGATGATATAATTTCACATCAGTCCTTGCTCCTCCCCTTCCCAATTCAATCTGCCCCTATGGGAAGCTCCTCTCTAAGTTATATATTTGGAAAAGTAGGACAATTTCAATTCTTCCTCCCAGAAAGGTGCCTTCTTCTCAAGCTTCTGAGTCATCATGGCTGTGACTCACATGGTTTGCTTTCATGAAGATGAGTCATTCCAAATTTTCTGGCATTAAGACTGTCCTACTCTCTATCAGTGTTATCTGCTGTACGCTGGAAATGTTCTGAAGCAGAGTTTGAAGTAAGCAATAGTGAGGTGCAACAAATGAGAGGGAAAATCTTCAAGTGGTAGTTTGATTTATCTTCTTAGGGGAGACAGGAAGTGGAAGAAGATGATGGTGATAAAGTATGGATTATTCTGGTGACAATAGCTGATATTCTTCCTTGGACTGCCGAGTTCCATGGACAACAGTTCAGGAGACTGTTAAAGAGAAATTCTTTGCAAGTTAACTGTGAGAAAGAGATAGAAAAATCTTTAAAAGAGGCTGAAATAGCTAATGCCTGAAAGTAAGAAGCCTTTCTACCTTCCAATAGCTGTAGGAAGTATATCAGCAGGTATAGCAAAAGCCAAAGTGTCCAAACTACAAGAGTAAATATTTACCTTTTTTGAGGTGACATGGTATTTCTTCTCTTCAAAGGACTTGGAGGAGGATGTTAACAACAAAAATGGGTTTTGCTTTGTTGTCTCTTTGAATCTTCTCCCACCTGGCTTTTTCTCTCCCCTGTCCTTTCTTTGAATGTACTTGAGAGCTTCAGGAGCCTGCAAGGCAAACTGATGTAAAGCTGAGGAATTTTGGGTGGCTGAGCTTTACCTCAGCACTGGACGTTGGGAGGTCAGAAGATGCAGCAGAAAGGGCACGGGTTAGGAGGCAGATTTATATTCAGTTCCCCATTGTATGACTTCTGGCAAGTCACTGAAGGCAGCAAAGAGGTTTTTTTCTGTCATGCTGAGCCTCCCCAGCATTATGGGCAGCCTTTTTTATGTTTTCTCATGGAACCTCACCATGCCCCACTCTTTTAATTTAAAACACATCTGGAGGAACAGTTCCAGCTAGTATCCTCATGCTGCAATAGCTCAGTGATTAAAGCCCTTGGATGAGAAGGAGACCAGATTCCAATATTGTTCTTTCTGAGTTAATATAAAACCACTAGATCAGAGGAGTATCATGCCACCTGGCTAGTGCTGTTCTTAGGTGGGACATTAACCTTCTTGTGGACTTGTGTAACCAAGGAACCAAGAGTAATCAGAAGTGAGGAACGGGTTGTGGAAAGCTCTGTTCTGGAGCCAGATGGTCAGAGAACTCACTAGATCTGAAGGAAACTTGTCCTCTTCCTCCTGCATATGTAATTTGTGGGTCTTGTACAGTGACTCTTTAATTGTGTTTAATAATACTTCAGCTACATGGCTGAGGAGCCCTCTTACCTCCTTCTGCCCTTCATCTCCTGTCACGTGTGCAGAGGCTGGTGATTGATGCTTTTTCTTGGGATTTACATGGTGAAGGTTGAACCATTTCAGACAAGAGGGATCTAAATCTTTGTCTTTGTCTTTCTGTGTCCTGTGCAACTGCTCTATTCCAAAAACAACTAGAAAAATGGTGGGGGGTGGCAGCATGCTCAACTAGGCAAGTGCAGCAGCTGCCTTGGGCAGGGAGCTGCTCCTGTCAGCACCAATGTGCCTGCCAGGTATAGCTGCAGTGAGGTCAGGAGTACTTAAGTTCTGCACCTTCCTCAGGTGTCAGCATCTGTTCAAGGAGTGTAAAAGCCTGGTGAGCTCTTGTTAAGGGACACTGTCCACAGACCAAGGGCCTTCAGTACTCAGTGACCCAGGTTCTGACTTCTTTTGCAGGGGATGGGTGTGTGGGTCATTAAGGTTAGTAATGGAGTGAATGTTAAGACTGAAATCCACCTGCCATTTCTGGATGTCATCCTGAGTGGACTGAGGTAATGGATACTCAGAGCTGAAGGCTGGGGTAGGTTATTGTCACTGAGATTAAAAAGTTTTCAACAAGATGCTTGAGCTTCCCTGCAGTATTATCTTTTCTTTTGAGCAATCTCTTCAGAAGAAAGCAACAATGGAACAAAGAAATATCTTTGCTTAGGAATGTTTGTGCAAAGATAGCAAAACATTTAAAGTAATTTTTAAAAATTACATCATTTTGATTATGTAACAGTTTGCATAATTCTTTCTACTATGTACTTGTTTTGTCATGTTTTGGTAGGGGCTTCACAACTTTATGGAAGACAGTTTGAAGGAATTCAGTTTATTCTGAATTAAAGTTTGTTATTTGTTGCAACATGCATTTTTGTAGTTATTAGACTTCACATCCAACACTTCCAAACATTTGCTGAATTCGAGTCAAACCAGTTGATAGTGTCTCTTTAAACTTATTGCAGTGCTTTCATCAAGCTAACTAGCACAATAGGCAGTGCCATGAAGAAGCTTAAAACATGCATATTTTATGAGTATTTCAGAGAACTGCCACACAAAAAGAGAAGTAGGCTATGTCTACAGCATGATCACTTTGCCTATTGTAACCTTCTCAAGGTTTTTTTTAGATAAAAGGAAAACTGCAGTGTATGATCACTGCAGAGCAGGGTCAGAGATCATAAGAAGTGAAAGGAAAACAATGACTTGTGTCTGAGGGCACTTACTTCTTGTCACCTGGGTGCATGCCATCTGATCATCAAACTGCTCAGAGCTTTATTCAAGGTTATTGTTGGAGTCATTAAGAACATATTAACACCCAACACTTGTTTCAGGGTTTTGGGGTTCTTTTTCCTAAATGGTTTGAAATGTTGGCTGGGCGTTTCCTCTTTTTTGTTAACTCTGAAGCCTTGTGACAGCTGGGAACCACACAGGATTCATAAGATATATATAGAATCCTTTACTCAGTTTCTGTGAATCCCTGTGAAAACAGCTTTTCCCTTTAATGAGAATGAAGGGAAAGGCTTGCTGGAATGAAATGCAGAAGTTGCCTGTTTAAAAATAAACCAGCACAGTGTGCATCCTAGAATATTTACAGGTTAATTCAACTATAAAACACCGTTGGGAATAGTAGCTTAGATCTAGCATCACACAAGTAAAACCAAGTGTGCAACACACCTTGTGTTTGCTAGGTTGTGTAGAAATACGTGGAGTAGTATTATTTCATATAAATACGTAGGAAGAACTGCAGCTGTTTTTATCTGTTGGCAAAAGCAGCAGCCAGGGTCAGGGGTGACCTCCACACGAGATGTAGCTGGTGTGTGCAGAGTGCTCTGGGAGCGGGTGGCTGTGCAGGGAAGCCAGCAGAGCTTGTTCCTGCTGCCAGGGCTGAGTGGTGTCAGGGTCTGTGTGACTTGTGTGGCTGGGAGGGTGAGTGAGCACCTGGTGAGTTCATGAGGATGTGCAGGATGCTCCTAGTATGATAAAAACTGCAGGCTGCTGAGCATTCAGGCCTAACATTTGTTTCAGATTTCTCATTAAGTGACCTTTGAAGGACTATTTGCACAGGAGTTTTAGAGGCACTATTAAGATAGCTCTCCCTGGAATTAGTTTCCATTTTGTATTCATTGGCTTTGTTTGTGTGCCATCTTTTCTTGTTCGTGCTCCTGTCTGGCTGATGATGGCATGTGTGATTATCAGACAGTTTGAGCTGGCTTCCCTCACAGCAGCAAAAATACGTGATTCCAATGGCATCTGCTGGGTACTTGTTTCTTTCTTCTGATCTCTGCTGCTTGGTTCAGTCAAAATCCTTTGTGCCCAGGCTTTAGCAGATCTCTGCCTCTTGGAAATGTATTTTCCACATCTCGATAGGAGAGCTGTCAGGAGGACTGAGGAGTGCCCTGAGCTGTACACCTTCCTTGCAGCAGCTGTTGAGGCAGGGCATGAACTGTCCCTGGCTGTGATGGGGTTCAACCAAACAGACCTCAGAAGAAGCCATATTTTAATACTTCACTGTGCTGACCTCTGACACCTTACATGCAGCCAGAGCTGACTTCTTGCACAGGGCCTGTGAACCTGGGCTTTGTGCTCTGGATGTGCAGAGTCTTGGATCAGCTCACTGGCAGGGTGAGCTCGAGTTTGCTAGGTCGACTGCAGTGTGGGCTGGAACAGGACCTTGTTCTTCAGAGTTATCCAAATCATGAAATAATCCTGCAAACCTTCTAATGTGTCCCTCATTTTCAGTGTCCTGCTCAACTACAGCAGCAAATGAAGCAAAGGTTACTCAGAAAGGAGGCACTGTCAGCACTGCGATTTGTCCCAAATGTCCAGGTCTATCCCCTGTGTCCTGAATGAAGAAGAGGCAACAGCCTTAGACAATTACAGAAACTATTGTGTGGTTATTTTGCTTGTCTCAGTGTTTGCTGGGCCCTCCTAAATTTCTCTCTTTGCTTCTGCTGTGAGATAAAGCAGTCCTGTAAGGGTCACAGAAATACGAATTTCTGGACTGTGGGGTGGAGGTAGAAGATGTGATCAGACAAGCCATCCTAAAAAGTCTATTGCTATGTAAAAAATAAATTAAAAGAAATCTAGATAATTTAGCTGGAAATGGCAACAGGATACTGCTGGATGTGATTTGTAATGGAACAATCAGTCATGGAATTCAGAGCAAGTAGATATGTAATATTTATGGTATATAACTTGAGAAAATGGTAGGAAAAGGAGCCAATGCAGGGCATTCAGAAATGCAGCTAATGGCAGGGCCATGAAAGGAAAGTCCAGGGAGTCTGCAATGGAGACCAAGGCTGGCATGTCCCCAGGAGTGTCACAAGATGGTCAGAAGGAATGATCCTCACCTGCTGGCATCGTGTCCATATTGGTGAGCTGTGTTGGAAAAATCAAAAAACAAAGGGAATGAGAAGAGGGAAGTGAGGCTGCAGTTTGCTTTCCCCAGCTGACCCAGGAGCAACCTTTGTGACTGATGTCCCCCAGGGGAAGGAAGTGTGACTGAGCAGGGGGGCTCCTGGGAGCCGTGGTACCAGGCTGGGATGGCACACCCAGGGAGTGGTTGCTCCTTCCCATCAAGCAGAAGCTGCAGCAGAGCTGGGGGCAAACTGTTCACAGTTCATGCTGGAATCCTCTGAAGTGTCAGGTGTATATTGTGTTTGAGACAGACTCATGCCTTCTGCAAGTAAAGCATTCTTAGTATGGGAAGAGGATTTTTTTAGTCTAGAAAACAGCAGAGAGACCAGTGATCTCGTGTTTCTGTTGCCTGGCTTCCACGCTCCAGGATCACTGGTTTATATACATAATGCTACTGCTGGCAGTCTAATAATACAGTTGGTAGAATTGTGTGTGATACATCTATGAGTGAGATGACTTGCTTTGCATCATTTGAATGAGCAGTTTCTCTGAAAGCTTTCTAAGGTGGTGGTCTTGTTGCTGCCACAAATTGCTCAAATGGCAGGAGACAAACCCCAGCATAACTGTGAAGCATTGAATAGGTAATGCTGGATTTCAGTTTTATGGTGAATAACAGGATGGGTAACAGCTTCTAGTGGGAATGAGTAGCCAATAATGACAGAAATGATCCTGGGGCAGATTGAAATTATTCCCATATGGTCTGGGAAATATTTGTGGTATCTGTAAATATGCAATTAATCTTGTGAGGGAAGGAAAAAAGAGAAATAAAAGAAGGAAACTACCACTACTTGAGTAACCTTAGTCTAGCAGTCTAAAGGAGTGATGAAATGGGAAAGGAGTAAACAACAAACAGTGAAGATGTTATGCAACCAATTATCTAGTAAGGCAAAAAGAAAACAGGATGCTATGAACTATTTTTCTGCAGAAATCTGTAGTGTCTTCTTGTTAATATCAGTTTAGAGCTTGTTTCAAATGCTGTAGTAAGGCAAGAGGAGTTTTACTATCAACTTTGACTGTATTTGACTTAAATTCTTTATTGCACAATTTTTTTGTTGTTTTATTTTATGTATACTAATTAGAATTGAAAAAAACCTCTGAAAAATGTACAGGTTTGTTTTAGAAATTGACTTTTTAGATGTGGGTTTTTTTCTTGGTTTTCTCCACAATGTAATATTCCAAAATCAAGCAGTCTCTGTTTGTTTTCTTGGAACATATTTGTCTTATATGTTCTGTGCTCTTACAAATCTTATCTCACAAATCTTAGGCATTATCTCACAGCTATTAGGCATTTGTCATTTGGTTTTCATTGTTTGCACTGTTATTTCTTTTGGTGAACTGTTTAGCTGTTTATATGTGGGAGTTTAAATAATGGAAGATTCATTGAAACTTTTAATCATTCCACAGTATTATGTGAAAAATACTATGAAAAGATATCAAATTTCCATTTAATGATTTATAACCATTCTTATGAATAATAAAAATAATGTATATTTGGAATGATAGCTATTTACATTGGTAGAGAGTTAAAGAAAGCATGACTTCTTATTTATGAGAGCAATACAATGGTCCTAATACAAGCACTTTATTCTAAATAAGTTTTTTTTTTTTGAACTACACAACCTAAAATGAAGAAGGTATATAAAATTGAAATCCTCTTAAATAATCACTTCTGGAGAAGTATCAGCATTGTGTGCTTTCAGTCCATATCCAATGAGAAATTAAATGAAAAATCATGTCATTCCCAGACAAAAAATTCCTCAATTCAGCTGAAAGAGTAAATACATGTCTGCTAATTAGAAATCTTATTAGAGTGTTATTAGAATTTCCCAATACACCAAAAAGCAAATCTTAAGTTCAAACAGAAAGCTAAGCACAAATGTAAATGTATTACCCATATCTTCACTGGAAGAAGTAGCAGCACACAAATCAGAGACTTCTTTATCTGTCAGTAAGGATAATGGCAAAACCCAAGAGTGATTTTAGTTAACCTTGAACTTTATTTTATTTTTTAAAATATTTTTATTTTGTATAAAATTACCTTAGTGAATTGACACTTCAGTTCCTATTTTTCTTGCTATTCATGTGTTTCTGTTCTGACATTGAAACTCTTCCTTAGTGAAGGCATCTAATAATTGTTAAAACCCTGGAGACTTACTAGGAGGAAAAAGAAAATAGATGTTGCTCTGTCCTAGACTCTGACTTCTATTTCTCTCAGACATCTTTTGACACCATTGTTGCAGTGCTTAGGGAACAGCAAAGCAATGTTCCTCACATGTGGGAGAAAGAGTATAGGTTTCTTGCTGTGTGCTTGCTTTTAAACACAGCAAACCAGAATGTCTTGAATTGAATCCATCAGGAAAACAAGACTAGAAAGTACATTCTTTTGTTCATAAGCGTTTCTCTGTAGGCCATTCTCCTTTTATATCTGTAAAGTTGCATCTGCAGCCTTGGTAAGGTTGAGGACAGGCTGATGAACAATGTCTCACCAAGGTGCAGCAGTGCCCCAGCTGTGAGGAAATTTCCAGTGATTCTCAAATTGGTATGATGCAGGTCAAAGCTGCTCAGCTTGCTGTCAAGGCTGCAAAGGTGGCAGATGATGGAACAAATGCTAATGTGTTTTTTGGCTGGGAGTAGGGCAGTGATACTTACCAAGCTGTTTACGCTGCTTTGTACTGTTTGTGTTATCTTTGGACACTTGGATTTTAGGACAGATCCTTTTATACTGCAGGCAAGTGACATCTCTGTTTGGGAAGGGTTCATGAAGAAACAATTATGGCACTTATTAGTGCTTTTTTTTTTTTTTTTTTTTTTTTTTTTAAGGAGAGAAGGATAGAGTATCTGAAAGTGAGACTGTTGGATAAATTTTGCTCGGGAATCTGATTTCTGGTACTGATAATCAAATTAATTAACGATTGATAAGCAATTTGGATTGTATAATGACCCTTGCTTCATTGCTACTTTGAAATGGTTGGGAATTATATTATAATCCCCTTACATAGAAAGGAGGTTTTGGGCAGTTCTCTGTCTTTTCAAGATACCATCAATCAGTAGGTGCCCATCTTTTTTCTGTTGTTCGGTACTTGCATCAGCTTTTAGAGTGCTAATGAAATGACTTTTATCTGATGTCCTTCACTCCAATGATGGTGCTGGACACAGGAGACATGCTCTTGATTAGCTGTAGTGACATGTCCCCATCTGCAGCCAGGGCAGTGCTTCTAGAAAATGTGGAAGCTATGGTAGAGATAATTCTAAGAAAAAGAATGGAGTTTTTTTTAATGGTGTCTTTTCACTGATAAAATGTCAAATATATAGGACATTTCCATATTTCTACAATAATTTTTCTATCCAGGTCACACAGTTGAAGTGATTGCAGAAATCTACAAGTTCAAAGTAAAGAGGTGCTGAAATAGAGCCCTCTGTAATAGTGTTCAGTGCAGCCCTGGGATAAAGAGAATCAGACCTTGTCAAATTGGTCAGAAATTTGTCAGCACATTCCAATATCACAATTTTACTAACCTGGAAGTCCACTTTCAGAGGTCAGCCATCCAGGCTGAGTTGGGACAGTCTCATAGCTCAGTGAGTAATAAGCACAGCATCCTAGGTCTGTGAGTGACAGGAGCAGGGGGAGACTGTGTTACTGTTGGATGAATGTATTTCTATTGTAATTTTAGCCTGGATTCCCATGGAAAAGATGTATTCACCAACCATGCTGTGTGACTGTCAGATCATCTCACAGAATATTTTGAGCCGTTTGTCAATATGACAGTGAAGTCATAATATGTTCTGACTTTGTGTGTTTTATGAAGAGAAAGGAGTGGAGGAAAGGGGAAGCTCTCCACGAGGTGAAAGATGTGGGGTAAATTCATGTGTTTCAGGCAAGAAATGTTGTCAGAGTCCCAGCCAGGTGAGATGATTGAAGTAGAGCTCACAATCAAAGGTAAGGTCCATCTGTTAAGAAACCAGACTTTCTTCATTGTACTGGCTCTAGAGATTTTTTAGATGGTAACAATGGCATCTGGAGTAGTAGGAGAGATGTTAAATCCTATTGCCAAGCACCCTTTATGTAGTCTAAGGTCTAAAAGCGGGGACTTTATATTCTGTCAATACTATGAAGCACTGCACAGCCTGGACAGGCATTTTCCAGAAAACTAATTTCTAACAAAATTCAAGGGACAAAGCTTTGTGCCAGCCTATGAGCGTGCTGAATTCTTGCCTACTAACCACAAAAGGTACCTCTGCAGATTGCTTTGATGGAGCTCTGTCCCTCTGTGGCCGTTTGACGATTTGCTGTTCCTATAGCACACAAATGGGTAGTAAAGTGTTACACAAAGCAGCATTTCACTTGTCAGCTGTACCCCTGCTGTTGATGCTTCCCTCTAGGGAGCCATTGAGTTAAATGCTGCATAGTCAGCTGGATGTATTTTTCTTCTCTCCCATGCAATGACTTCACCTCATTACCTCCCAGGTGAAACTGGATCTGTCTGCATCAGCAACCTGCTTCTGATTTCAAAGAATGAGTTCGAATTTATGACTTGACTGTGTAAGGCAGGGACATTGGAGCATTAGTCTATTTTAAATCCATTAGACCAACTTTCTGTTGCAATCACTGCTTCTGCAATTAATTGTTGGACTTTGTTTTGTTTTCAAGTACCACAGTAAAAAGTTGAAAAATGTGGGAAAGGAAACGAGGGCAGCACTACAGAGGAAAATTTAAACTTTTCCCTGTGTCTCCTGAGAAATGGCACAGTAGTCTTAGATGTAATGTTTGAATAGTTCTTTCAGATCTCCATTTATTAGTTTGAAAAGTGTATTGCTAAAAACTGAAGTATGCAGAACATAAAGATGCATTAGGAAAAGGGGGAATCATACTGGTTTGTTTGCTTCTCTGCTCTAGCAGCTTACATTACACAGGCTAAATGCTTTCAATTGTCTTTGTAAGATACGTTTAAAAATTCTAAACCAGTTATTTAAAAAGGTGTAAATCCTTTCATTTCTATTGAGATGAGCAGTAACAAATAATTACAAGTGTAAGCTAGGAACCATTGTATCCGCAATTAAAAGCCTGTGCTCTCCCAGGGTGTCTGCGTTTCCAGAGTGCCTGAATCCAGGCTGCCCAGTGTGAGATTCCTTGGCATTCATCTCCTAGTAGGCTAATCCTGCACTTAGCTTTTAAGAAGAGATCTTGTTTGTTCATTTGCCCTCAGCATTCAGCATAACCTATTTAATGCAGAGGCAATGGCTAAAATAAAAAAATAACACACTCAGCTGGTTCTGTTACTCTAAAAGCCAGTGTAGAAACTGAAGAAGCTGGGTCACATGGAGCAATTTCACATATATTTATGGCAGCTGCAAGCAAAGAATGAGTAGACTGAAAAAACATTCTCAAATCCTGTCCCCAGGTGTTGTTTCATACTTCTGCATGCAGTGCTATTTGCAGCACTGTTTCTTATAGAGCCCAGGTGGGAGAAGCGCTTCCCACAGAGCCCTTGGGAGCATTTAGAGTGGTGGTGCTCTAGCAGCCTGCATGCCTTGTTTCTATCTCCCTCGGAGCTCACCAGCTCCATTAGCAACTGCTCTGGTGACACCCAAACTCTAAGTGTCATGCTGATCTCTGGAGACAGAGTGCCTGGGGAAGTGGACAGAAGTTGTTGGGGGTTGTAGTACGCCCAACTTCTCCAGCCAGTGTAAAGATGCCTTCTGAGTTGATGTTCTTTTTAGATTGTGTAGTTTCGTTGCAAAATAGCTCACATAAACCTCTGCTTGATGACTTCTTAAGCAATTCATGTGACCTGTGTTATTGGGAAGAACAGTGTGTTTGAATTTGTCCTTCATTCATTAATCAAAAGTGGTAATCATATCAAACTGATCTAACAATAGAACTGAAAAGAAGGGAAAAGTCAGAAGCAGAAAAAGATTCTAAAGGAAATTAAAAATGGAAGAAAAAAATTAGCAGAGTAATTTTTGCAGATGCAGCTCAGGACTGCAAAGATGCCTTCTGACAGGCAAGTGCTCTAGAAGGTAGATAGGAGAAGATGCAGCACTAAGTGAATTCTCAGGCAAAAGCCTGCGAAGGGCGTGTCCCAGAGCTCAGAAATTCTGACACTGCTTCTGCTATCCTGCTGCCTTGTCCCTGCTTGTTTCTCCAGGCTGTGAGTTCCTTGGGCAGGGATCATGTGTCTCTGCCATCCAGTGCTCTCGTGAGTGCTATGAAATATTTCAGTGCTCTGGTGAAACATGAAAACCGAGAGGGCACCTTGAGGAGGGAAGTGTGTAAAAAATAAATAAAAAATGTAACAGAGTTTTTTGGTGTGAGGAAATGGGACACTTCAACTATACCCTACTAAGTGTCACTTAATAAATTACTTAGAATGCTGCCATGAGGCATGGAAGCACCAAAGAGGTGTGAATGGATTAGCTGCCTGGTAGCTAAAGGGTGCATTTGAGAGATGAGATGCTTTTTCTAAGGCACGTTCAGACACTTGAACTAAATGCCCAGAGATCATTACTTTACTTTGCTCTATTGAATCTGAGACAAACTACTCCCAGAATAATTCTGAGTGCTGGAGCAGCGTCTGGGGAAGGGAGATGCAAGTTTGGGTTCCTCAACACAAGAGAGGGACCTGTACTTGTGATGCCTACAGTTCAATGGTTGATGTAGGTTCTCCTGGTTTTTCAGTGCCCAGTTGGAAACGACCAGTTCTGCAGCCATTATTGAATCAGTGTTTTAATCATACAAAATTTAAGCTCTCCCTCTCCTCAGCAGTATTTTTTCACTGGAGAGGATTCAGACAGTTAAATAATTTAAATGATGCAGACAATTCTTATTTTGCAAATAATAGTTGAAAAGTATTTGCTCATCCCTAAGGTAGTGCTAGAGCTTTCCTTTAGCCCATATCTCATAGCTGTAAGTTAGCAAAACAGGAGTGGCCCCCATTTTTCAATGGAGGCCCTGGTTCTGCTCTCCTCAGTTGGTAGAATTCAAGTATTTGTGATACATCCCTCACATTACATAGGGGTGTTTAGGAAAAATTGTTGTCACAGCTGCATTGCTCCCATCAGCACTTGCAGGCAGATCTGGTGCACATCCATGGGATATGGCATGAAGCAGCTGAGCACAACAGGAGGTGTGGGAGGGGTCTTCAGTTTGATCTGCTGATTAGGATGACTGCAGGAAATGTGTGTGGATAGCTGGAGAGATGTTCCTTTCCTCCTGAAGAAGGGTGGCTGTGGTCTCTGTGTGGGCAGCAGGACCCTGCAGAGGGAGCTGGATGTGAGGGCAGGTGCCAAACCCTGTCAGGCAGGAGGGAGGGACAGCACAGGGGAGGTCAGAGACATCTGTGCTGTTGGCTTCCTATTGCTTAACTTCTTTTTGGAACTGAACATTTTCCTCTTGCCCTTGTTGGAATAAATAGTACTCACATCTCCCAGGCATGCTTTTTAGGCAGGATTCTGTCTGATTAAGTTGGGGAGGACCATGGACCACAGCCTTTGCCACTGGGTGGGATTGATGCTTTCAGACCATTTACTGCCTTCTTGTGATCCACATTAAATAGGGCAGAAAGTAACACAGTGCTGTGCTATGTTTTTTTGGCAGAAAAATTGTGATTTGCTGATGGCCTCTCCCCAGTTAAATGCTGTTCAACTACATTCTTGTAATTAATATTTAATCAGACACTAATAGTACTTTATGCAGAATTCAGATGTGCTGGTGAGACCTTGCTGCATCTCAGAGCTTAGAGCTGTTCTGCTTAGAGAACAGTTGTGTCTCTATTTTAAAATGGTACACTGACAGATAGCTCTGCTTGCATCTCTGCAGTCAGTGTAAAGGAAATGTATTATAACCTAGGTAAACATGATTGCAGTTTGCTTCTCTCTATGAAATTTAACAACAGTGACAGAAAAATCAGAGCTCTGGGGGGCTACAGTTCCTTCAGAAGATTGGACAGTGCATTTAGAAAAATAGGGTGATTATTGTAGTGGAACCAGCATTTACTATTTTGTTTGGTTTGTTTTACAGTTGGTTACTGTTCTAAAAGTTTTACCTACAAAATCGAAAGTTAATAAAATTTACAGTAAGTTTTCCTTTCTTTCCACTCCATTCTGACCATGTTAACGGGCCATGTGGCTTGATCTCTTGCTTTCCTGAGAGTAAAACTTGGGGCTACACTGCCAAACAGAAAACCTCAAAGTCAAGCTATGATTAAAATAGTCAGTGAAATCAAACTAAAAGCTGCATGTGTACAATTAAGAATAATAATGGGGAAAATCAATCTTCCTGGTGAAGCGAGTGTTGACATAGTAGATACTGCCTTTCAGGTTTGAATGAGACTGCTTATAATGTTTTTCTTTAGTTGTCATTCAACACAGTGTTAATTACACTGAGGGGTTTCCCCAATGACATGTTTGTTGAGCTCTTTGTAAGTGACAAGATGATTATGTCTAAATGATTGGTAAATGTTTTGGCTTTGAGGGCTTAAATATTTGTATAAATGATTCCTCCAAAATCTGAGAAACGCTTGACATCTTCAAAGGATAACAGCTTTGTTACGCACCTTATTTTAGGGCTATATTTTATTTGTCTTGCTCATTTTGGTAGTTTCTTACACCAGCAAAGCAGCCCAAGGAGTTATTCCAGCATAAGAAGCAAGGATAAGGATAGGGAAGGTGGCAGACTTTCCCATGCAAAGAAAGAATTTCTCTTGCAGCCGTAAGACATATGCAGCCATGACACCTACCTGTCTTAGAGCAAATGAGGGGAAAATCTATCTGAATTTAGTCTCTTCAAGTGCAGAGTGCTCCTTACCTCTGTGAAAGGGTTTAATAGAATACTGTGAAGTTATTTTAAAGGATGAAATTTTGAGTCCTGACTGAAATCTGAAAGGAACTGCTGATACATCCAGTTAAGGAGATATGTAAGGAATATGAGTTCCAGGGTGGTTGCCTAAAAATGCTTAGTGACTTTCCCCTGGTTTTTGTGTAAATTAAGAAGCATGTCTTGGACTGAATTGAAAATTGGAACAAAGGACTGTGTGAAGTGAGAAGGAGAAAGAGTTTTAACTGGCACAATTTCAGGCTGTGCAGGTAGGGAAACCTCCCAAGGCAGCAAACGGGCTGCAGACAGGCAGGAGGGGGAGAGGGCAAACCCAACCTGTGCTTTGAGAAAGATGGCACTTCCAGTCCAGCAGGCAGCTCTCATGAAAAATGGGTTAGGGCATGAAAAGCACAGTGGATTTACACAGTAGAGGGAGAGGATGCTGTCTGTAGAGAGATCTGGGTGATGACTGAAATGGGAAATTCTCACAGCTCAGGTGAGTGTTACTGCTGTGTGAAGAACAGCTAATTTACTGACAGGGAAAAGGTGCCTCTGGGCTTTCAGTTCTGCCAGTGAAACTGCTTTTTTCAAAGAATTTTCTAACTTAATAGCGATTTTGGTTGTCTAATAAAATGGGAGTCAGGCATAGCACAAAAGTTAACAACCAGAAACTGATGTGCAGAATTTCCACCTGAATATGAGAACTCCTTTGCTGTGTGATGCCCATGCACTGGAACAGGCTGCCTGGAGAGGCTGTGGAGTCGCCCTCACTGGAGATACTCAAGAAGCATCTGGTCACAGCCCCAGTGAACATGCTCTAGGGGAACCTGCTCAAGCAGGGAGGTTGGACCAGAGACTTTCAGTGTCCCCTTGCAACTTTAACCATTCTGTGATTGTATTTGAGCCAGCTTTTGTTGTAATCTCAAGTGATGCTATAAATAAATATTCCAAAGGATCTTTGGTTGTCATGGAAAGCACTCATATAATTGTATAATTCTCTTCCTCCCTCAAAGATCCCACAATCCACTTTATTGAGTTCAAGAATAGCTCAGGGATTTTTCCCCACCTGCTAACACTGCAATCCAGCTGTTTCAATGATAAAACTTGGCAATTGGTTGGCACCTCAAGGCGAGTTTGCAGTTTACAACAAGGAGAGGGCCTTGCTCAAGCTGTGGATTGAAAAGGAAGATTTTGCTATTAAACAGCTTTAGGAAAGTATTCACTGATAAAGCTGGAATCTGGTGGGGACTTGGGAAGCCTTGTGGCTTAATGAGTGTTATTTGCTAATTGGCAATAGTAGCAGGGCTGCCCTACTTTCTCATCCTACTGGAATCTGCTGGAAGCTGGTGTCAAAGGTGACACTTAAGGCTGAGGTGATCTTCATTCTTTAGGTTTTATAACTTCTTAAAAGTCTCAACAAATGAGTTTATATTAAAGAAATTAAGTACAAATTAAAGTATAAAAGCAGAAGGAGACAAAGTGAGTTTGATTCAAGCATCACTAGGCAGTAATTTCAGTGAGGTGACTGGAAGCACTGGAGTCACTGGCATTTGGTTTATTTAAAATGAGGGCAAGTGAGAATAGAATTAGACTCTTTTCATTTTGTCTTACAAGTGTCTATTACAATAAACTTCATGTGACAAAGACTGTATATGCCTTTTGTTCTGTGCAGCTCTATGCATATTATTGTGATTCTGAAAATAGCCACTAATAATTTCCTGATGAATTGTCCTTTTTGATGAATTGCTGTGTATTTTCAGCTGCTTTTGATATGTATGCCACTAAACGCTGGTTTGCCTTTCAAATATGTTTCCTCACTTCTAGTTTGTGCTTCAGCAGCACAGGATAAATGGCTTTGTCTGGAAGATTTAGAGATTGCAAGAAGTATGAGGGAGGAAGATACTGGATGAGGTCCTTTTTTATATTAACTTTATATGGTTGGTAATCGTGGATTTATATAATTCATATTTATTATTGTGAATTAATAGTAATATTTACTTTTATTGCTAAGAGTTTAGTACAAGATGAGATTATTATTTCTCTGTGTATTTATTTTGGAGGTTTATAATAGGACTGAAGAGATGTGGCTGAGGAGCCTGTGGCGTATTTCTAGGGAGAAAGACAGTTTTAAGAATGCTAATAGTTTGTATAAAAAGTAGTTTCTGTGTTAAATCACCTGTCTTGTAGCTGTGGAAACTGTAAGAGAAGAAGCCTGATGGGTGCAGATATGCAGCCCACCCTTCTCCTGTCTCACATGTGGCAGCAGGAGGCAGATGAAGGGGCACTGGCACTCACCTGGCTGCTGCTGAAGGGATGTGTGCTGGAGCTGGGGGTGTTTCATGCCCACTCTCTTCCTTCCATTTGGTCCTTACACAGGGAACTTCGTGTTCACAAAACTAATCACTCTACCACAAGCCTTTAAAAATTGTAATCTCTGAAAAGCAGCCAAATACTGAGTGCATCCCAATACCTTTCCCGAATTTGCTTTAGTTTGAACATAATTAATTTTGATGTCTATAACTTGCTCTGTCAGTGCCAGTATCACTACCAGCATTAACTGTTCAGGTTTTTTTTTTTTTTTTTTTTTAAGGCAGAGTAATTATAAGCAGTATAACAACCTCAAAAGATAGCAAAACCCAAGTACAATTTAGCTTGTCAGATGACTTTCTGTATGTCACAGGAACTCTTCAAAAATATTTACATTACAGTGAACAAGTTACTGTTTTTTAGGAAACAGTAGGAAAGGAAAGCTAGCTTTCCTTTCTTTCCTTTCTTTCTTTCCTTTCTTTCTTTCCTTTCTTTCTTTCCTTTCTTTCTTTCCTTTCTTTCTTTCCTTTCTTTCTTTCCTTTCTTTCTTTCCTTTCTTTCTTTCCTTTCTTTCTTTCCTTTCTTTCTTTCCTTTCTTTCTTTCCTTTCTTTCTTTCCTTTCTTTCTTTCCTTTCTTTCTTTCCTTTCTTTCTTTCCTTTCTTTCCTTTCTTTCTTCCCTTTCTTCCCTTTCTTCCCTTTCTTCCCTTTCTTCCCTTTCTTCCCTTTCTTCCCTTTCTTCCCTTTCTTCCCTTTCTTCCCTTCCTTCCCTTCCTTCCCTTCCTTCCCTTCCTTCCCTTCCTTCCCTTCCTTCCCTTCCTTCCCTTCCTTCCCTTCCTTCCCTTCCTTCCCTTCCTTCCCTTCCTTCCCTTCCTTCCCTTCCTTCCCTTCCTTCCCTTCCTTCCCTTCCTTCCCTTCCTTCCCTTCCATCCCTTCCTTCCCTTCCTTCCCTTCCTTCCTTTCTTTTTGTCCCTATGGATATAATGCTGACTAAACAGCCTGGTATATATACTGCTTCACCAAAACATTTCTCATGGTACAAGGCTGTATGAAATCCCTAATCCTGAGGTGTCTTGAGTATTGGAAAAAAAGGAAACTCCCCACCCAGAGAAGTCCACAGATAAGGAAAAGATGTATCATTTACAAGACAAGTGAGAAAGAAGCCTGTAAATAAGCAAAGGAAACATTTTTCTGGTGAGAGATAAGTAAGGATTATTAGTAGGTAGGTCACAGTGAGAGTCTGTGGAAGCATTTATCCTGGAGTGACCGTGCCTGTGAACTTCTGAACATTTTGAACCACACCAAGAACCTCCAAACTTGACCTGGAAGCTTGCAGGCCCTGCAGGTCTGCAGGGCTCTCATGCTGCCAGAGAGAATGCTTTGCTTTTTCCTCTGATGTTTCTGAATTTTTGGAGCTTTAAAACCTTGCCTCTGGGTTTTAGGGTTTTCATTACATATTCTGACTCACTGAAAGGTTGATGTGAGAGAGAGTAGGATTTAACCATAAGCTTCTGCCATGGTCCATTGACAGTTTTGTAATTCTATAATACAGTGAATGCAATCCTATAATGAGATAACTAGGATGGAACCTTTGGATATAGTTATCATATTATGGGATTGTATTCACTATATTATAGAATTACAACTTTAGTATATAGAATTCAGAAACTTTCTGTAATCTGTGAAGCAACAACAGTACTTTTTGAGAGTTTGCTCAGACTCAAGGAAATTCCGTAGAAACTCTTGTCTGCAAACTTTGCTGGTTTATAATTTGCTTACAATGCAGAAACATGTTAATAAAATTTACCTGGTGGATTGTGCATGTGTGTTTGTTTGTTTGAATAAAGTGAATGGTTGAGATGGAATTTTTCAAGTCTCAGGAGACAAATCTGGAAGACCCAGTTTGTGTCCTATTGGCACTTTTAGAAGATTAGGAAAAATACTGATCAATGGATTTGAACTGGAAAGGCTCTTCAGACTAAATGGGCTGGTTCCTGGACTTGTGTCTTGCTTCCTAAGTGTTGGAAGTACAAGTCTGTTGGAATGAGGCAGTGGAGAGCCTGCGCTGTTCTGGGGATGAAGTGGGGGGCTTTTCTGGGAAGTGGGTCACAAGTCCCATGTCCTTAGTGATGTTTTGCAGAATGAGAGATGAAAGGATAGAGAGGGGAGAGCAGTAACAGAAAACATAGTAGTAAGGTAAATTTACAAGCTTCTGTGCTATAATATTGTTATTCTGGAATTGTGAACCCCAGAAACCGCGAGCATCATTTTTTGTAAATATGAAACAAAATCTGATGTCTTTAAAGTGCAGTTTAATGAAGCTACTAACCAAAAATTGTCTCTCTTAATCTGTAAGTTGTTTCCTCTTCCACTGTGAACTGTATAACATCTACATGTTACCAGCTAAGATCTATGGATGTGAGAAAGGACTTGGTTCCTCCTTATTTGTCCTGGCAGTAACTTCACTGGTCTCCAGGATTTTTCTAGTGGATAGAAGTGATAACTGGTGCCACATCTTCAAGTTATTTCAAAATGAGAGTTAAAAAGTAATGATAGAGGGTGGGTGTCTGTGTGCACACGCCTGTGTCACATTAAGGCTGGCAGGTCTTTGGTGCTATTTCTGTAGTGGCTTCCAATAAAAATGGATTTGCTCTTTCAGATGGAAAGTAAACTTGACATTTTGTTCAGTCTTGAGTCAAACTCTTCCAAGCATCCTATTGTCTGCTGAGGTTTATATGTCTGCAGTGTACTGCTACCAGATGCTGTTTCACCATTTCTGAGAGCTCTGAAAAGAAGAGGAACATTTCTATAATTAATAATGGAAAACAATTTCACTTTTAATTTTAATGATGTCAGAAAAGATCCAGTCCATCCTGCTTTGTGAATCAGCTCCTGGCAGCTGCTGAATAATAGAGAGAAAGCTCCAATTTGCTTTCTCTTCAGATGATGTACCACATTACTTGTTATTCATTAAGCCCTGTTTTCACGCACATTCATTAAATAGAATTGGTGAGTGGTGGGTACTGTACTGCCTGAAGGCCACTTTGATTCCTGAGTTTTAGTGTTGCTCTTCTGCCACTGTATACCTGCCAGTGCTTGAGGAAGAAATAACTACAGCGCAAGTAAACTTGCTCAATGTCCTGACATTCTCCATGATTCCTAGGAAATTGACTTCTAAATTTACAGTCATGCGTGTTTCAAATAGTGTTATCAGTAGTTACCCTGCCAGGAGAAGGAATACAAAGTTCCACGGTCTCTGGTTCCAGAGGCTGATGCTTTGCTTTAGCTTCGTGCTGCAAGCTGAAACATCATCGTGCATCTCTGTGGTGTGGCCATCTGCTGTTTGGGTTAGCAGGGAACTCATTTTGGAACTGGGCAATCTGTCCCAAGGTTTGGGACCTTGGCTCAAAAACAGGGCATTGCTAAACCAAGGGAAAAAAACAGTGTACCGAACAAATTGAAAAAAAGTATATTTTATCCTGCCAGCCTACATTTCAACTTAACCATCATTTTGGAATATGTTGTGTTATACATCTCTGAAGACTGATTAAATGTGGCTGCACTCCTGTGGTAAAGATGAGTTGTGCTACAGATTCATACAAGAAGGAAGCTGTTCTGGTTGGAGCTCTCACAATGCAGGAATCTGTACTTCATATTTATACAAGAAGAAAGCTGTCCTGCTTAAAGATCACACAAAAGAGGAGGACTGCTACCAAGAATTTAAGTCACCTTGGCACACTTTTGAGTCTGGACTGTTCCCTGGATTCCCTGGCACAACAATGTCCCCAAACCCCAAAACTGCAGGGCTCTGGGGCCAGTTAAGCTGTGTGTGATGTGCTCCAGCAGACCTCCACTTAGAATTCCTGTGGGTGTGAGAGGACTCTGTGACACAGGGACTCCCTGTTGAAGACAGCACAAGGGAATATTTCCATTCCTGTGGATATCTGGCCACAACCCTTATTCTTAGTCTGAATGCTCTTTACAGGGCTGTGTGAAAGCTCATGTGAGATTGTGACCTTCAGAGAACAGCTTTATAGTGTGTGACTTTTCTAATATTAAATGGAGGAAGGTTGCAGCCTTGTATGAATGAGGAGCTCAGCTAGGGCAAGAAAGGGCAGCCAAGCAGAGCAGGGAAAAGTGTCTTTTAATCACCAGGGCACAGGAATATCCTTGTTGGAATAAGTGCAAACCTGAAGGAAAAATAATGATGGGCAGAGAGGAGCATCATTAAATACCAAAAGCAGCCATTTAGAATGAAACTTCTAAAGAATTTACATTCATGGCCAAACCCTCCAGCTCCAGAAGGCAATGGAGGAGTGAGATATGAGTCATCAAGGCTACATTGGCTTTGGAAAAAAATAACAATCTAGATTTGAAATAAATGAAGCAGAAGAATAGAGGAAATATTTTCAAGGTGTCTGTCTAGAGTATGGTGGCTTCATATATGGGGCTTGATCACCAACCCTCTGGTTAGCTTAGACCTAGACATGAGGACTTGCCTATGGAACAGTTACTACTCAAAATTAAGACATTTTTCATCAAATCTGATAAAGATTGCAGGAAAAAGGCAAGTATTCAAAGCAAAAAGCAGGATTTCTTCTTCCTGGCTGATCTCTGAGGTGTCCTGGATGAGAAGCAGTAAGCAACTAGACAAATATTAATTTAGCAAATATATTGCTGTTTCTTATTAGGTTGTTATAACATTTTGTTTCTGATTTGTTGCCCAGAAGTGTAACTGTCTTGCCCAAAGCATTTTTGAAAACTCCTGTGCTTGCCTAGTGCTGAAGAAGAGGTGGAATGAGCTATCAAATAGCTCATATTGTGAGCTATTTAAGCAAATAGTGGGTGCTCTGTTTTCATGGTGCTAGTGGGACATGCAGCACCTCTGGGACTTGCTTGTGGGACTTGTGCTTCATAGTGATGACTGTGCAGCTCCAGGCTGTGGAGATCAGTGGGAAGCTGTTCTGTGGAGTAGTGGGATTTGGAGAGGATTTTTTCCTGACAGCAACAATATGGTGCTTCTTGTCACTGTGGGATTGAAAGCAATCAAGAAGAATCTGTAATTTAACAGACTCACATCATGGTTAAACCCAGAAACTGTGCTCTGAACTAAAGTTCTGAGGGACATTCCAACCCTGAGGCTGACAAGTAGAAAATCTCAGAATCTGATAGTATCTTGTAAGTAAGATTAACTTGCCTGTTGAGTTGACATGTTGTCAAACTGTAGAGGCTGCAGTGTCCAGAATGAAGCAAAATTAATGAAAGGATATTGATGAAGTTGTGGACAGAGCAAGTGCTCTGCTGCAAGACTTGACTGTCTTTTCAAACTAAAGAAATACACATTTAAAATGCATGCTGCTGATGAACAGAACATAGCTGAGTGTTTAGTTTTACCAATGACCACCAAATAGAGAGAAAGATTTATGTAACTGACTATGTCAGACTCTGTTTTGTGGTAGAAGATGCGGTGTCTTCATTTAAGTACTAACGAGGTGGGAATTTTCCTTAAATTTCTGTCTAATCAATATCAATATAAAAGGGTAAGAATGCTGTAACATTGAGCAAATCTATTAAAATTTGAGCCTCTATGTAGCTGTCTTCTCAACCATGTTTCACACAAAATCCTCAGGTAGAATTTCAATCAAAAAATGTTTTGTAACTGGGAACATAATTTAATCAACTTCACCCAGCTGGACTCAACTCAAGACTTCTGGCAGCCTTGAGTAGTCAAAACCTCTGGAAAAATAGAGTAAGTCCTAAAGATGGGCCGAATACCATGTTTGGAATTAGGCAGTAAGTCCAGAAAGTAACTGTGGGCTGGGAAAACAGACACAAACTGTTGCAGATCTTTTCAATGTGATTATCTATGTCTTGCTAGTGTGTGGAATCAGCCTAAAAATCATATTTTACGAATAAAGAAGTAATTACATGAATGATTGCTAGGGAATGCGGTAGAAATGACAGATACATCTGCTGGCTAGAAAATGTTGGTTTAGCAATGTTGTCCATGTTAACTTATTAAAATGTCATGCACCATTTTCCACCATTTTATTCCCCTCTTTGAATTATGAGTCTAATTTACCTACTGATTATAGTAGGTATTTGTTAGCTGTTGGATGAACCATAGGAATTTCTCCCCTTTCCTGTGGCAGGGCCAGCAGGCTGTCCATGCTGGAAGCACTTCAGCAGTCAGACTCTTTCCAAAGAATGGTGCAGTGTCCTGGATGTTTGGCTGTGCCCTTCTGTGAGATGAGCTGTGCAATTCCTGTGCATCCCCACCCCCTGTTACTCTTTCCTATCCTGAATCAGTTTTCTGTGCTTCAGCACCACAATTGTCTTCATGAGTTACTGGGTTGGATTGTCTACTCTGGTATTTCCTATTGGCCTTCAGAATAAAATGTGGACGTCTAGTTTTAAAACTGTAAATAAATATTTTTAATAAAGTTTATAAATGTACAGAATGGATTTCAGAAGGGAACTAGTTTGCATTGTCATAGGGCCACTAATTGCATTTATTGGCAGAGATGGGCCAACTGAAAATTTGGTTAAAAATTGGACATTGATAAGTAGTACAAAGTTAGGGGTTTCTGCATTTCTTAAAACACTGCGTCTTTGGTGGAGATAGGAATAGATGCGGCCTTCCTCCCTGCCCCCTCCCCAAATGATTTCAGAAATGACTCACATTCTTGCAGATATTGGCAAGCTTTCTTAATCCCCTGTCTCACTGTGTGGCTCATCTTCCAGGCAAACTTTGCAAGGGTTGCTGCCAAGCTACAGATGAATGCAGGAGTAGCTGGCAGAACCAGACATTCACAGGTGAAGGACCTCTGTGTGTTCTGGCATATTACTTGACAGCTTCTGGAAGGTCTTCTGCTTATAGTGTTTGATATTTCCAGTATTGCCCATGTGTAGAGCCTGCAATTACACTAGTGATAGGAAGAAAGAGTTAGAGAGTATGAAGAGAATTCTCTCTTAGTTAAGACACTGGAGAAGTGAACTAACCTTTGCTCTAAATGAAGTTTAGAGTGCTAATGATGAAAAATGTCTTAACTCATCTTCAAAGTCAAGGATATCTGGCCCTGAGAAAGTGCCTTTGAATTAATTACACTGCATTATTTAATGGCTATAAAATTCTCAGTCCCTTTGGTGTCTGTTAACAGGTTCCCCTGTAATTGCAGTGCAGTTTTCTAGGAGAGGAGACATTGCAATTTTTTTGTTTAGTATGTTAACCAGAAGCGAAGTTTGATGTGTTGTAAAATGATATTCAGGTTATCTATGTCAATTCCATACTATCAAATAAAGAGATTTTTATTTTTAAAGTAGTCTGATTGTAGATTGCACAGGTATTTTCAGCAGTAATGACAAAATCTGTCTTAAAAAATATCGTTGCTGAGAACCTATGAGTGTCCAAGCTACCCATCCTCTGAAAGCTGCTATCACTGTTGTACTTTGATCTGTCTGTAAAGGATCCTGACTGATGGAAGCTTAGTTTGTAAGTTGACCATGGGTTCTCCATGGGTATGACAACAGCTGTTGATGAGTTTTCTGCTCCTTAGCTCCACCATAGCCCCCATGTAACCTGCTTTCAAACACTGCTGAATTAAACTTATTCCCCTTTCACCATCTTCCAAGAAGCTACAATGATTTGTACATATTTCTGATCTCCTCTCTTCATTTCTTTGCAAAATGCTCTACTTCCACCATTATTTTTTCTTTTCACTAGCACTTGCATGTTTGTAGTTTGTCCACCAAAGACTGATAACATCATCATCATTGAAGTGGAGAACCAGAAGGGAGTCAGTCCTGTGTGTCATCAAGCATACAGCCTGATCACCAAACTGAGACACATTTCAAAAGAAGTTAATTAATTAAAGGCTCTACAGTCCCTTATATTTAGTGAATGACATTAACTGTTCTGTTCATAGTTTGTCAGTAGTCATGTGTCACTTATCATTATTTGTGTGAATGAGCTGAGGCTCGTTTCCATCACTATTTATTCTCATCCTCTGCTTAACAAAATCAGAATAATGAAAAATCAAATTAAAAAGCACTGAAGAATTTTTAGCAAAGCATCGAACTATAAAGAAAAATATGTCCTGACAGCTACCTTTGCTCTAAGCTGAATCAGATCATCTGTTGCTGTGCTTTGACTGATTGAGATTTAAACAAACCAATGTTATTGTAAGTCTCTTGTTGCTGGAAAACGTGTTTTTAAGTTGAATATAAAAAGTAATTAACTCCACCAAAGCATTCAGAAAGGAGGAAAAGAGCTACAGGGACCTAAGTAACCCTGCAATAAAAGTATAGAGTGGCCAACTCGGTTCTGTCTCTGTGAAGCAAAGTGTTGTGTTTGAAAAGAAAAGTTAATGAATAGTGTGGTTGGCAAGCTGGCTGCCTCCCAAGCAGGCAAGCAGGACCTGCCAGGTGATGCACAAGGTCTTGGATGCGTGGATGTGCTCACTGCTCGCTTGTGAGGCTGCAAACACACTAACACAACACTCTGGTCTTGAAGGGTAAATGAAGTGAGAAAAGACAATGGGTAAAGCCTTTTCAATGGCAGAGCTGTCACTGACTTAGGCAAAGAGACTTTGGTTTTTATTGTCTTTAAAAAAAATTATTTTTATTTAATATTTTTGTTGTTGTTGGGGAGGTGTGTTTTGTTTTGCCCTTTTTTTTTTTTTTTTTAAGAGTAAGTGTATTTGACTTGAGTGATACACAGTATCAGAAAAATCCTCCTGGGTTTTTGCAGGACACCAACCTGCTCCAGCTGCTATGGTGTGCTATCCTATGCATTGCATTTTCTAGAAATACCTTATTTGTTGCCCCTAAACAGAGCAAAGAAACATGGGCTTACTTGTATTATCTTTGTTAAGCTTTATCTATCATGTCATTGCTCTTACTACATCCTTTGAACAAGGAGTTGACTTTAGAAAAGGGAGCCATTCTTGTTGCTGTATGCATGTGGAAATACAGATTTTTGAAAGCTGCTCTTTGAAAATCTTGAGTACCCAACTCAAGACTGGCTGTATTTTTAGTATTTTTTCCTTATTCTTTCTTTTTTTCCCTTAATTCATAAAATTACTGGTTTCCCCCCTCTGCTCCAGAATGCTACAGTATGGATTTGTTTAGTCCTTTATCTAAATTTCTAAATTACATGTGGGACATGATGCCACATGTTTTCTCTTGAACTACTTGTTTGTTTTTGCCCTGTTCTCCCCTTCTGGATGTCTCACCTGCTTTGTGTGTCTGCTGAATACTTTGTCACTTGGTTTCTGGCTAATCACATCTGATGGAGGGCTTTGTCTCTCTTGTGCCAGAAGATTTGGCTCAGACTTTGTCAGCAATTGCACATGTTATTTGGAGGGTTTATTTTCTTTCCAACAGAGATAATCTTTATCGCATTAGATTTTACTGACTTTGTCCTTTACAACAAGCAGCATAAAATTAAACCAATAGAGACTTTTGGAAAACTGGTTTAGATGTTGTGTTTAAATGTATTAGAGTCTTGTGTTGATTCAAGAGTATTTGTTAATAAATAATCTCATTATAATATTCATGGAATATCTAAGGCTTTTTTGAGCTGAACATATGATTTAACGCTTACTATAAAAAGCTTGGGAGTCATTACATTATACTAATACTGTAAAGCTAAAAATGTAATAGCAGGGAACAGACAGTGAAATACATGCTCTCTGTGAATTATACAGACACCTATTACTCTCTTTAGCAAACAGGATGATAAATCTGGTCTTAATTGTAACCAAGCCATCTATAAGGACTGGAAGTTAAAGTGATACAAATTCCATTTAGGAGTGTGGTGTCCTGAAGGGCATTTGGGTGAAGGATCACTCAATAGCCACCAGCACCTTTCACTATTTGCCTCTACAGTGGCTGCTGGCACATAGGAGGTGTGATACAACCCTAAATGGATCTTCTGATCCAACCTGAGGTAGCTGCTTTTATGAATTGATTAAAGTGTAATTGTTTTAAAAGCAGATGACTACTGATGAGGCAACAACACTCAGGAATATGGTGGGTTTATTTGCAGAGCTGTGCTTTCATGTTTATAATGAAATTTGAAACCAGGTCAGTTTTATGCTTCCTTTTTTTTTTTTCTGTTTTTTTGCTTATGTGGAAGCAGATATTTTTCACACATCTGCTTTTATTCAATGCTAAGTTCTATATGGATCAAATCTTAAGTAACTTAGCAGCAGATGAATATTTTACTGGCTGTGTCTACAGAGCCTGTTGTGCTCCTGAGGGTCTGAAGCCCATGGCCAGTGCAGTGGCTGAGCTAGAACAGCTAGAACTGAGCCCAGGCTTTGCAAGGCTTGGGCTCAGTCTGCCACTGGGGCCACTGGAACCAGGTGCCACTTGTCAGGACAAGGACAAAAGCTGCCTGCTTGTGCCTGCTATGTGTCGTGTAGAGTCACCTACAGACAGCCAGGAAAAGTCTTTACCTATAAATAAATATAACAAACAAATCTGGACTTCATTTGCTAAACTCCTTTTGTACAGCAGAAACCAGTTTATTTATTACCTTTTTTCACCTTAGTATTTGTTGCCATTAACCAATAAAATATTATCTGGTAAATCTTTTGTAAAAAGTGTGAATGTTTTTTCTTTCCTGAGATAGTTTTTTTCCCAGTTTTGGCCTCATTTAGTGGTTTATCCTACCTAGGTGCTGCAACTTCTTTAAAAATGTTAGGCTGTAAATAGTTCTGTTTCCATGCAATGTTGAGCACAGTGAAATTTCAGAGTTTGAAATTGTATCTAGAGGGATCTAGGCTTCTTTCTCTCCTTCTCCCCATCCCACCTGTCAACATGATATTCTGATCCCTATTACGCCTTTGCCTGGGATCATGTGGACTGCAAAAAACAACTTGATGGTGGTTTTTGAGCTGTATAACAGCTGCCAAATTCTGGAGAATGTCCTAAACCAATGAAAAATAACAGCATTTGAAGTATTTCATCCATTTTCAAGTTCTAGACTGGTCAGTGACAATAAAATAAAAATTACAGGTTTTTGTTTGGTGTGAATATTGGATGTTTGTGAAAGAGTCATCAGTAAAGCATTTGTTTTAATGCAGAACAGATTCATGAGCCTGCAGCATAATCGATGTAAACAATTCTCATAAATTCTATAAGTTTCATATTTCATAGTAGATTCTATAAATTTGTTCAGTGGCGAAGGATTATGAATACAGTACTGGGGATGCAGCAGAATTCACATAATACAGTAGGAGCTACTCTTTTCTTCTTTTTCTTCAAAACGAAAACGCAGTCTCTACAGCAGCGTGTACCTTCATCCTGCAAAGCAAGAAGCCAGAACACAGAAGAGGTTTTTTTTCTCTGAAAAATTCTTTTTACTACTTTAACTACCTTTCTGTGCCTGGTTAAGGAGGTTTGGCTGTCATTGGACTTGCACACACTCTCATCCCACTTCAATTTGTCCTGTCCTCCACCCTCTCAACAGTCACATTTCTGCAGGGTGAAGATAAAGTGTGAAAAAAAAATAGTTTGGGGCCTTCTCTTTCCTTTTCTTTTTTCTTCTTTCATGCTTCTACAAAGGCTGAATAAATTTTCAACGTTCTTGCATACCAGTTTCCTACTTACTAGTTGTTTTCCAGTAGCACCCGTGGCCTGCACTGCCATCAGATTGGCAAATGGTGCAAGAAGAAATGATGCCACCTGGGGAACTGAGGCAAAGAAAAGCAACGTGGCTTCCTTACATCAGGCAGAATTATGTCACAAAGCTGAAATTTGAGTTAGTAAGAAACTCCTAGCTTCTTTTTCCTGACATTTTGTAGAGTGTCTACAGTGCAGACTGTCCTCTCTTGGTGTACATTTGATATTTTTATACACAGGTATTTCTTACTGAATTCTGTCCTCTGCATCTTCCTCCCAGTCACAGACAGTTAGATACTGAAGCATATCCTAAAGACACAAACAAGTGAAAAATATGAACGTGAGAGGACAGAGGCTGTTTTAGTTAAACCATTCAATTGGTCACTGAGGAACTGCTAATGTGTAGTTCATATTCATGGTACACCTACAGGTACACCTATACTCATGGGAAAGGCATCTGGTCTAGTAATCTACTTTCTTCTGATGAAATGAAATAAACTGTACTGGGAATCATCATTCTACAACTGTTTCTACCTTTATGTTGCTAGACTGTTTCTTCCCTCTGTACTCAGCAAAGTCCATTTGACGTATAGAAATGGTCTGACAGTAGATGTTCTGTCATGGTAATAAATTTGCTTTGGCTGACCTGATGTCAAAACTAAGCAAGAGTGAAGCTGAATTTAAACAACACTTGATTCACATATTGCTACCTTACAGTATATTTTAAAGGTATGGGGCTCCTGTTGGCATAGGATTTTTTCTCTTTCACCCTGGTCAGATTTATCTCTGCAGCCATTTTATCTAACAAGTAGTTTTGTTTTTCTTAGCTGGGCTAGCCCCACGTTGTGAGGGCACTGGCATGTGCTGCCAGCAGAAGGCTGGGGCTTGGCTGCAGGTGTTCATCTTCTTCTTCAGCTGTGGTGTGAACTCCAGCTGTCTGAAACCCACCTGCTGTGCTGGGGAAAAGTGCTGGAAACCCTTCAGGAAAAAACCACAGCTGTCTAATGTCCTGCCTAGATACAATGTGCTAGAGTCAAATTTGTCACTCGGTCAGTTTATCAGTGGGACAGGCTTGATTATAGCTGTCTCTGCTGTTTGTTGGAGATGAACAACAAGGCAAAAAAACCCTGGAGTGATATATGACTATGGGAAAAGCTGCTGAGAAAATACTGTCAGTCTGGAAGGAGTGCCTGTTTGTTCTTAGAAGTCTGCGCAGAGTATCTTGTAATGTTTTTATGCTTGAATATACATCTGAGTATACAGTTGTGTGATCATCTGCATGACTTTTCTTTTTTTCCTTTCTCACAGTGCATGCCAATTAAAGGCCTTGGGTTTGTGCTTGGAGCCTACAAATGTATTTGCAAGGCTGGATTCTATCATCCCAACATCTTCTCAGTGAACAGCTTTCAGAGTAAGTGCCTTTGCTTGAGTTAAAAAAAAAAGAAAACAGAGCTAGCATTAATAATGCAGGGCTGCGTTTTATCCTCGTCAGGGTTATACAGTAAAATCCCAGTGGTTTGCAACTCTTGGATTATATAATCACTTAAGGAGCTCTAGCCCTCTGGTTTGTCATTCATGATACTCTGGAGGATCCTGTAAAACATACCCACTTGAAGAATATTTGATTTGTAAATAAATTAAAAAACATGAAAAGAAGCCTTGCTAAGGGGAAATAGAGATTTCTGGCATCTGTGCTCATGCACAAGTATTCTGGAAATTAATCTACTCATTTTCTGTTTAGCCAGAGGAAATGAGAATGCCCTAGCCTCTGGCTTTGTGCGGGCTTTAATTGTTTCCGTTTTACTCCATTTGCAAAAGAGAATTCAAAGGAGCATCCGAACTCTAATACATGCTGATGAAGTAATAGAGATGCTTCAAGCCTGGGAGCATGTTTGGCTGGATATATGGATAACATACATCCTACACATACCCAGGACACACATTGTATGGTTCTTAGACTGAATTGACCAGAACAGGGCAGAACTTGGTTGATGCTCATCAGGAAAAATAGACAAACTGTATGGCCAAAGCTGATGTCTGTTACTGTCATCTTGTGACCAAATCTCTGTATGGATTTTGTGCTGAAATTGTTGCAGTTGTACTGGTAGAGCTCAGGCTGCAGTCACAGGTGCAAAGCTGCTGCTTGGAGGTGTAACAGGGCATCCTTCTCTACCTCCTGCTTTCAGGTTCATCTCATGCCCAATTTCTTTACACCATCCTTTAGCCAGAGGTTCGTGACATCAGCGCTCGCTGTGAGATCAGTTGGTGTGAGATATCCAGGGAATGGCACTGGGTGACTTTCACTTGGTCCAGGACTGTGTGTATTATCTCCTGCCTTGTGTGAAAACAGCTGCTTCTGTTCCCCAGAGAACCTCTGTTACCTCTAGTACTAATCCTCACTTAATACATACACACAAACACACACACACATATATAGGGGATATCATGTCTCCTGTACATATTTGTAGAATAAATAGCACAGTTTGTTCAACAGTTTATCTGCTGAATGTTTTCCTTGTCTTTTCATATTGTAAAGTGCTGCAGAAGACAGCCTTGTGATAGTGCTGTTTCTCTGGACCGTGTGAATCTGTTGCTAGAATAAGGAGGATGTTTGGTCCTTCCTGAAGTGCAGAGAGTTCTGGCTGAGTTAGGATTTAATTCCTTGAGAGAGCATATAAAGAAAACTTCATACCAAATGCCATAGAACACACACCAAAAATGTGGCTAGAGGTCATAACAACACTGATCATTAGGAATGAGATTAACTTTATTTCATATCAGCTGTGCAAAATATATATGCTTGGGATGTATTAGTCACCTTGGTTTCAACTGCAGTCAGCATCAAGAGCATGGCTTCCCTGGAGGGTGATTTGTCTTTAGATGGAAAAAGCAATACCTCCATCATTTCTGCATTTGCTATAGAATAAGGTCTTAAAATGGCTCTTTAGCTCCTAATAAAGTGAAATTTGTCTCAAGGAAGTTTGTAAATGCTGATTGTAGGATGTAGGGGGCACGTTTGATTTGAGCCTTTGTTGCTGTGAGGTAACATGAGTTTTGAAACAGTAATGAGGAACTTTTAAAATTATCCAGATGCAGCTCCATCTGCCAAGTTGTACAGATGATTTCAAAAAGTGAAAAGTGAGACTGGAAATGACTAAAGTAATGAGAAAAGCCAGTGGTTCAAAGGAAACTTGGCTCTGTCACATAGCTGCATTCTGTAAAAGGAAAAGAAGAGAAAAAATGACATGGCTAAAATGGCTGTAGTGTGTATTTGGTGGTTTAAAATGATGTTAACATAGGAATTCTAGACACGAATTCTGCAAGCAGTTTTGACAGAAGCTGTCTGACCTGGAGATCTCTTTGTGGAGCTAGGTTGGTGAAATCTGATGATAAAAGAGATGAAACTGAATAGGAATGCTAATCATTTAAAAAGTATTCCTAGTGGAAGAAAATATAGAGGTAGCAAAGATTTCCGGGTCTCAAGATATCAGAAAGGAGATAGATAGAAAAAAAAGTCAAGCTTTGTACTTCACTCATTTGAAGAATTGGATTTTGCTGTGTCTTGAAATGATGCTGGGATTTCTCAATGATGCTGGACTCTGCACCGTGGCAAGATATGGATAACTACAGTTGCACATTGTGTCTGAAGTGTCCAGCTTTTGAGTGGGGGAAAGGCTCTGCTTTCAGCCTAGATGAATGTTTTGGTTTGAGTCTGAAAGATAACTGTATAATATGGCTTTGCAGAGATGTTGAACACTCTACACACTTTACTGGTGGGTTCTGTGGGAACCTGCGACGTGACGTAAACAGTGTCCTGTGTAGGAAAGATTCTGCAGATCTGTTGCTTTTCTGTCTTCAAACAGCACAGTGTTGCTGCTCCCAGGTAGGCTGCACATGTTGCAGGTTCCCAAAGAGTGTGTGGGACAGGGACACAGCTGGAATTCAGACTGTTCCCTTACTGAATAAGAAACCAGGTGGGAGGGCATTTCTCTCCCAAGTCTGTGTTCGTTCTTCAGAACTGACAGTGCCAAAATATGTAAAAACTTTCTGTTTTTTCTGTATGTGTTAATGACAACCTTGGGTACTAGAAGGGGAGAAAGTTATTGCCATACTTCCAGGATGTCTTTTGAGGTTGGAAATTGATTTTAGAAAAAATCACATTTCACATACCCAAGTTTTATTAACTTGTAAGTGGTTGACTACATGGTTATGCACTTTCTCCTAATGGCTCATTTTTAGGTAGCACTGTCAATATAGGTATAATAGACTAACTGATGATCGCTTATATTTTCACATTTCTGTAACACCCTTCTCCAAGGCACTTCTGTTCTCTGCCTCATAGGGTAATCAAGTTTGCACTGAAAAATCTTCAGCAGAACAACAGTGCTTTGTTCAGCCTTGAAGTTGGCTCTTTATAATGCATCATCCATATACTGCAGAAATTCTCAGCTCTTGCCGTTTGGATGTGGAACCTGCCCTGCTTGCACCAGAAGTGGCTCTTTTGTTTGAATATGGGACTGTCCTGTCTCTAACACTACCATGATCACATCAAAATTTCCAAGAGGAAACAGGTTCCAGTTCAACAGGAATTCTCATTTTTTACCCTTACCCTTTGGCTTTGGTTCTTCAACAGAATCACCACGTGCAGATCTTTGCACATATGAAGGTTCTCACTGACTTCAGTGATCCCTTTCTGGGATGAGGCTTATGACCATGGCTGATGGCCAGGTTTTGGTGCCCAGAGGTCCAGTTACATTCTCACCAAGTTACTGCAACATTGCTGATGCAGCTGTAGTGTTCCTGATTTACCCTATTACAGAACAGGAGCAGAATCAGTCCTTTGTTCTGCTCAGTGCACAGCATGCACTGTGCTCTGTGTGTTCATGTGCTGAGTTCTGACTGGAGTGCAGGATGATTTGGTTTGGGATGAGGCAGTCCCTGCCCTGGCTCTCAGCAGCCTGTGGTGCCATTCTTACTTTGCAGGAATATCTCAGCTGCCAGTGTTACAGCTGCTGAGGCATCCCTTGCGTGGCAAAGTGTCCTTAGGAGAACCAAGGTTGATGAAGAGCTACCCTCAGGAGAACATTTCAGAAACAGATGGGCCAATCAGACAGAAAAATAAGACTGGGATAGAACAGAGAAGAGCCAGGAAAAATATGGTAGAGTGGAAATAGCTGAAACATTTAAGTGTTTTGGTTTATTTTTATTATACTTCATGTAATTTGTGTCCCTATTCCTACTTTTAACCTACTTTACTTGTTCTTTTCTCCTTCCTTTTTATCCTTTTTATTTTTTGGTTACTACATTTTATTCTGTTCTTCTTTCTTTTTTTACACCTTCCTTATTTCCAGTTTTAACTCCTGCAGCACAGTGTTGCTTCCATCTCTCTTGTGACAGTGCTGAAACTGCTGCTGCCTTACACAGAGCAGAAATAACTTCTTGTCCATCTACCTTACTAGTGTCTAGAATATTTTGTCATCTTTTGAGGAGGAAAAACTGTTTTTACTCACTGTGGGAGACATGTAATCCCAAATAACTGCTGAGATAGGACAAGGCACAATGAAACATCTAACAGTTCTGTTAGAGGCCCTCCAGGCTTGGCTTGGACTGTCTGTGTCTTGAATTGATGTTACATTGACTTTGATGAGGGGACAGGACCAGACAAAAAGGGCAGAAATGTTTAACTATCCATTGGCCAGCTGTACCTTGAGACATATTGTCAGAGCAACGGCATGGATGGACAAGATCCCTGTCAATGCTACATATAATGAACAATTCTTTCCCAAGAAATTATTTTAGAGGGTTTGAAAAAAGTTCTTTCTTCTTGTCAAGGAGAAAAAAAAGTATAAATAATAATTAAAAAAGGGAATTGTTAATTGTTCCTCATTGCATCGTGGAAAATTTAATGTAGATCTAATTTTTTAGATCTTTCTTTTATTAGCTATAAGTAAGAATCACACAGAATCACAGAATCCAGTAGGTTGGAAAAGACCTCTAAGATCACCAAGTCCAACCTGTGAGCAATCCCCACCTTGTTAACTAGACCAGAGCACTGAGTGCCACATCGTGTTGTTATTCAGACACCTCCAACTCCATTTGATAATCAAAAGACATTCACAGAAAAATCAGTCCTGGCTGGCAGTGCAGACAGTGCAAAAGATGTGCATCAGTGATCTTCCTTTGTGTACAACTGACAAAATCATAGAAGCAATTGGCTGGAAAAAACCTCTGAGGTCATTGAGTCTTCCCTATGACCAAACACTGCCATAGACTAGAGCATGGCATGGAATGCTGTGTCCAGTCTTTCCTTAAACTCCTCCAGGGATGGTGACTCCACCACCTCCCTGTGCAGCCCATCCCAATCTCTAAACATGACACCAGACATTCTAAACAAAAGCTTGCTGTTGTGTTATGAAGTCATATCTGTGGGGTATTTACTTCAACATGCAACTGTTTATTTAACTTTTATCCCTGTCGCATGTGATGAGCATCCATGTGAAGACATTCCCTTATATGATTCAGATAAGAAACTGCTTGATAAAGTGGAATATAGTGTATTTACAATGACTTTCAATGTTGAACATATCAGAAATAAAGTAAGTGCATCAAGTTTAAGATCATGATAAATTATCGAGCCATATTCATATAATATTTGTGACAAGTAGTCTCATAACTGGGGATGTTGAATTATATTTTTTGTCTATATAAGTATACTGCAAATAATTTATTTAGTTGATACAATAAAAATGTATTCACAAATGACTTATGGAGCTCAGAAATGTGAGATTTTAAAGGGCTAATTGAAGGGCAGCTATAGAAATGATAAAGGAACAGATATGTGGTGGAAAAACAGGCTGACGAGCATAAATATTGACGAAATGATGTGGAAGACTTGGGCAGAAGGGAATGCACGCTGGGTTTGGATGTGGAGATGGGAGGTGGGAGACTGTGACTTCTGTCTCTGACAGAGGACAATGTGGATCTGTTGCTGGAGCTGCAGTTAAGGAAGCAGGGATCTGATGTTAGATTTGGAGAAGGTGGTTTCTGTTAAAACTCTTGGAATGATAATGAGCTGAAGTCCATGGGTGTGTGTCTAAAGAGAAGTTCCAGTCCTAGAATATCTTAAACATTAGTGTTCCTTAGAGCTTCTCCATCTGCATGGTATGGCCAAGCATGGTTATTTTCCAAGATTTCCATTCTTGCCTCACACAGTCTGGGTCAAAAGAGCACAAGATCTCTTCTTGCTGACTCCTTGTATCTAAAAATCTGACTTGAAACATGAGTCAGCACTACTCTGCTATATTCAGATTTCCAACATATTAGTTTAGAATAAAGCTCCAAGGAGAAATTCACAATCTGCATGAGAAATACCATCCTGTTTTCTCCTCATTCTGGGAGTGGGAGTGAAGCATCCTACACTGAGGACAAGGAGTGTGGCCTCTGTCCCTTTCCCAGGCTTTGCCTGGCAGCAGATGTGTGCTCATGCACATTTGGATGTAGATTTGAGAAATCAAGAGGTAATTACCCTTGTAGATAACCTTCTGCTTCAATTGTTTCAAGCTAAAATCTGAAGAGAGTTGCATAAGCCTACGTGTATGTGCAGCATAGATGTAATAGGTTGTCTCTTGAAGGATTCAGCAATGCATGATTTACTTTCACTGACAGAGAAGGAGAATGTTGATCAAAGACATTGGAGCAGTTCTCTAGCATTATGAAAAGTGAGAGGACTTATCACACATTATAACACACCATTGATTTGGCTTCAGCCACATTCTGTTGTTTTTGTGAGCTCCTAAGGCTATCTTGACTATAAAAAACATTTTCAACAAATCCATTTTTTTCCATTTATTTAACAATATTCTCTTTATTTTTGGCCCCCTTGCTCTTTCACCTTTTTACTCAATTCATGGCCTGCAGGGTAAGCGGCCTTACAGAGGTTTATGGGCAAGTGTCATGGATTAGAAAAATTAGGAATCCTGTGTGCACTTGTGATGGGTTCACATTGATGGATGAGATGTCAGTTCAAGAGTCATTGATTTTCCTAGACAAAATATTAACTTTCCTATAGGTTTTCTTCTTGGTGTGCTTCTGTGAATGATGGAAAACTATACTTAATCTAAGTGCACTGGTGTAGCTTTGGGGACAGAGCAGTGCAATCATGCAACAGCCTGTTGAATAAATGTTAATTAAGAAGGGTTTCATCTAATTTGAAGCTCATTAATTCACTAGATAGCATTTTTATAAAATTGAGGAACAATCTGAAATAGGATCAGTATTTGTGCTATGAACATTAGGTAGTTAATGGGTCTGCCCTTAATCTGTGTAAAATCCTTTCCTTATTCCTAAATATTTAATGTAATTTTTCCCCATTCAAAATTCTTCCTCATAGAATTTCCTGTGCAGGTGTAGCCCACTTGAAATATAACAGGAGAGCATTTGATGTTTAATAAGCTCACTTTGCCTCATTGGTCTGCGTTTTCTGAGTGTTACAAAGGATGGTTCAGAGAAAAGCAGCACTGGCCAAGCTATTTTGTAACCTATTGAGAGAGAAGGGGAGGGAAAGGAAACCCAGCAGAGGCCTGGTGATGAACTCCCCATCCCCTGCAACTGAAAGTGTCTCCCCTCGCTCTTCTGATGCTTTCAGAGAAGGATGCAGAAAATCGCTTTTCTGGTGGTGAATTGTCAGAAGAAGTCTACACCTGCCTACCCTGCAGAGAAGGATGTTCTTTCTGCACGGACGATACTCCCTGCTATGCACAGGAGGACAAGTACTTGCGGCTGGCCATCATCTCCTTCCAGACGCTCTGTATGCTGCTGGATTTCATCAGCATGCTGGTGGTCTACCATTTCCGCAAGGCCAAGGTAAACCCGCGTGTTTCACCGGGATGTGCCTCCTCTGTCTGTGGTACACACTCGTTTATCTCGGGTGTACAGCTTCCCAGTCTGAGAGTCAGTTCTCAGGCGAGGAGCGCAGCTCAAGGGGAGGATGGGATTTCCAAGAAGGAATGTTTTCCTAAATTGGTTATGTGGTTTTGGAAAAAAAAAAAAAGCTGAGCAATTTGTGTCTTCCAGTGAAATATGCTTGCATTTATAGATGCAAGTTTTCCCTGAGCAAAACTCAGGGAAACTGTTAAGTAATTTTGGAAAACCAGGCCAATTATTTATACACATATCTAAGGGGACATGGAGTTTTTAGAAACTTGGGATCTTGAAAGTCTCTGCATTACCACTACTGGGAACGATGTTTGTTTTCAATGTATTTGAGAGATTAGCTGGAAAATAATTATGGCAAAGAGAAACCTTTCTGAATAATTCTAGTTCCTAGAGAGTGTAAATATGATTCTATGGTTAAAGATTATTATTTTTTTCACTAAAGCATGAGTATACTATGGAGTGTCTGTAAATTGCTGATGCAGCATTTATGTACTGAGCTAATGAATTTTCTGCTTTTACCTCGCTGACAATCAGGTAACGTCTCTTGGAATCTCACTGTTGCCTCAATAAATGCAGAATATTCTCTGTAACTTCAAATTTGCTAAAAAGAAATTAACAGAAGCTGGCATATATTCACTACCTACATTTGGGAAACGTAGGTGTGCACACAGTATGCTACATTATTGAAATTAATAGCTTCATCCACTTTCTATAACTAGATAAGTATTTCCATTTTGGTTTTTGGAACACTTGATCCCACAGTCTTCCTGGTCCTGCAGTGTCTGTGTTACAAATGCGTGGCTCATTTTGAAAGACTTTAATATCCTGCCAGGAAATCACAGAATGGGCAATAACATTCTTTTTTTTTTTTTTTTCCCTCTTATGTTTTTGACAGTGTCCTTGTATTTAATGATATTATATTAAATGATTCAAATTACAGGCTTAATTGTATTCATAAAGTTTTTTGTTATGGAAAGTTTGTTGTCGGCATCTGTTTGGTTGTTTGACATTAACTTAGCAAAAGAACTTTATTCCACTTTTGTGAGGTTCTAATCTGGTAATGTTGCTCACTTTTAATGTCATAGACAACATCATGACAAGCATTTTTTGTGTGTGAAAACTATTTCTAGACTTACGAAGTCTATGCAAAGTGATATGCAGCTATTGCAGGCTGGGCTTAGCTTCTTTTTTACACACTGAAATATTGATTGTTTTATAGATAATATTTATGTTTTCTCACAAATAGGTTGAGCAACAGTTTTTACTCTTGCACTTGTACACTTGTGTTTGTTCTGGTACAGATAACTGCTAAAGTAAAAAGATATATCTTTATTAGACATAACACAGCAATCTTGTGTTTCACAGAACCTCCTAGTCATGAAAAGCACATTTTTACATTTGTGATGATTAGTCATTTCTCCAAAGTAGTCTATGAGTAAAAAAACACATGGAATCTGAATCTTTAATACCAAAACAATACTAAAGAGGCATATACACATCTTCGATTGTTTTGTAAGTGCTTTTCAGTCATCAGGAAAAAGCTTGTGCTTATTTTTTCCAGATTCCCTCTTACCATTAGAGATCAGGACATATGAATGAGTGAGAATCAGACATAAAGCATTCTTTTTCCCTGAAAGAAAAATGATGCCTTTGAGACATTGCAGTTCATTCAGCTGACCAGAGATGGATTCAGTTACAATTTTGGTACCATACAGGAAAGTTGACTTTTCTCTAAAAGATGTGTCTCACAAGGAAAATGGAAGGCAACACAAGACAAAAGAAATAATATGATGATTAAAAAACCTTTGCATTATGGTTGATGTTTTCAAGGAGTAGATAGATTTTTCATTGCTTTTCTTGTCATTCAGTTGAGTTTTTCTTGGATATTCCTTTAGTGTTCTTTATCTTGTTGGTACAGCATGAAAATGATCTTGTGTGTTTACCATGAAATGAGAAGTTGTATGAAGGGCAAATACTGAGAACAATGAGTATTTCCATAAGAAAAACTGCTGGTTACATTGGGAAATGACAGAAATTTGGAGTGAAGGAAGGAAACTAGTAGTTTACTATGTACTCTCTGCCAAGGAGATAAAGTCATGAAAATGAAAGAACACATATTGAAGTATATTCAAAATACCTGCCCTTTTGAGAATTTCCAACTGTTAGTGAAGCAAACCACAGTTAGGTTAGTATATATGTCTGTGATTAAAGTTGCTGTTTTAAACTGCTCATTTCCATTGTGCTGTGTGGGAGTCAGAGAAGAGCATTTCTTTGGAGTCTCTCCCACGTGTAGCACTACAATATTCAAATGGTTGCAAAAAATAGTTTTAAATGCAACATTTTAACAGAAAGAAGAGTGTACTGCTACTATATCAAGAAGCGAACTTCAAAGTGTTCAAGGGAGCAAAAGATGGGAGTTGAAAATAAAAAATGTTAAATTAAGGCCCTTTCAAGGCTGAAAGGAGTGAAGACAAGATATGTGGCATTTTGATCTGGCTGTTGATCTGTAAAATCAGAAGGTAAATGGGACCAGGTTACCTCCTTAGTAAAAGTGACTGCAGAAGACTTCTCAATGCTTGTACTTCATGGGGGCTCCCAGTAATTACTGCCTTTAAAAAACTAAGCTCCTGAAAAGTTAAGGTCTGCCAACAGAAAGCACTTTGGAAAGAAATACCCCAGGCACCTTGGCAGTGGTATTCTGAGTATAATTCACAAACAGAATGATAAGGTTCATAAGCATCCTTAAGCTTATAACAGAAGCAACAAGACATTTTTTGTCTAAAAAAAAAATCAAAATATCTGTAAGAGCAGATGCCGATTATAAGTATTTTAGGGAGGTGAAGAAATACGTCAGCTATTCAGATCACACTGGTTGCACTTCTTACGACCAAGCAGTACTTAAAATGGAAAATTGCCATTGGCCTAGTTTTGTCAACAGTGTGGAATATATGTGAGATCCAGGGCAGCTGCTAAAAGACCAGCCACAGGTAAAAGATGGAGTGCTGCACTGCCACAGAGCATTGCTATGAAAACAGAGACCTTTTGGACAGTTACTGCCGAAGTGTTACTGACAAAATGTGATGATACAACTTTCATTTTGACATGAACTTTATTACTGACTTAGGCTGTAATAATAGGACTCTACAGAGAATCGTGTAGATAGTAGCGGGAACTCACTCTACAGCTCGTGAGTTCCCGCTCAGGTCTTGACAAAATCAATGACAATAAATAGGCAAAGCCTATAGCAAGCCAGATAACTGGCTTTTAGAAACTGGGCTTCTCCTTAGAGGAACTTTTACAAGTTTCTGAAGTTTTAAGCCTCTTCTAGAACTTCTTAAGGTTCCTCTAAAGAATCATCTGCAGACTTCTGTCTAAAAAACTGCTGAACTATTTACTGTGTAATAAGTTTACAGTAATAGCAGTAGAGGAGCAATAGAAGATAGGATATGTGACATCTGTATTTATAAAGACTTTCTATAATAATGACAAGAATTAAAGATTATTAGGTCCAAATTACACACTTGCAAATTCGGAGTAATGGTAATAAAGAATAGAACTACTGGGTCCATGGGCAGGTGTGGGAAGTGGGCTTTTATGAAAATGCGATGCCCTACAAATGTATTTGTAGCTCTGGAAAGGAGGATAATGAGCATGTGGATATGAGTGTACTTCTTCCAAGGTCTGCCATCAAAAGCTGTCAAAATTTTGGTCTCATGGGGCTAGGTGAGCTGCACTATTAGTAGGTAACCAAGGGGTGGCAGAGGAAAACACAAGGTGCAAATAGGGTGTAAAATCATGTACAGCAGTGAGATGTTGATGTGCGAACATTCATGGCTCCTCTTAGGGTATCACTAGAGGGATTAAGGATCAGGGGGTCTCTCAAATGCTCAAGGCATCTCTCAAATGTTAAAAAAAATGAAGTAGTTGCATTACACAACTTTTAGTTGCTTTATGTCACTCATTGGCAAAGAATATCACAGATCCCGAAGTATAAAGCAATTCAAATAGGAAGGAATCATGGAGGATATTTCTCTCTATATATTTCTACATATGTTTCTATATTTCTAGAGTGTTTAAACACAGTTGTTTTGGTGAAAAATCTGGTGCTGCAAGGCCATAATTTTATTGTTGGAAACTTGGAGGCTAGATCAGGAAGGATCACTCTCAGCTTCTTTAATAATGAAGCACAAGCTGTGAAGTGAGGTAGGACAGTAGAGTTTAAATCAGAATCTTTTCTTCTCTTGGCAAAGAGTCATTAAGTTAGATTTCATGTCTGTTCCTGAAAACCTTGGAGTTACTCATGTAGACTTGTACATTTGATAGGTGACAAAACAAAATTCAGCTGTTTATCCAAAACACAGTTGATCCAAACTACTGGTGCCACTGACCCATCTGCAAAGTAGTGACTTCGAGCAGTGGGTGGAATTGGCCAAAAGAACAAAATGGAATGGCAAAAAGATACTGTGACAAAACTCTGATCAGTGCTGTGGAATTTGTTTGAGGCTTTGTCAAACACAGGTGAAAGTGACTCAGCAGCCCTGAGATCAGCTCAGCAGTAATGTTATTAAACTGCAAGAGTCATAACTGGGGAAAGTCACAGACAGAAAAGGTGGCCCATTGCCAAGAGAAGGAAGAATTCCAAAACGATAAGAACCAAAAGAATTTGGAAGAAGGCACAGGAGGAGTAGCAGAAGCTAAACCACCAGTGAAAAGCTTTGTAGGGAAAGACAGAAAAAGATGAAAAATATTACAGGTAAAGAGGAAATGCTACTGCTATAATGGGAAAAGACAAAGCATTTCAGCAGGAGACTAAATGGGGGAAATGTGCTGAACAGAGAGAAAAGAGGAGGAAATATTCATAGGTAATACAGAAGGGAAATCAGATGTGTGGATCACTTCAAAGAAATCTCTGCTGTGGACAGCCCTCATGCCAATCAGTAGTGAAAGCTGGAAGACGTGAACCTGGTATTGGCACAAGGTGTAAGAGACTCAAAAACTCAAGGGAGATAAAAATTTGTGAAATCAGAAATGCTGACAGCACCAGTTTAATGCCACTGAGGGAATTGTGTGATGAAGGCTGGGAAAAAGAAATCTTTCCTCATTAGTGAAAGTGTTTGAATTCTATTTTGACTGCTCTGACAGAGTGATTTTCCTGGATCTGACCTGGGAAGATGTTTTTTGCAGTGTCAGAGAAGTGAAGGGACACTGGATGCAAAACAAGGAAGAGGCTCAGTGCTGTTGATGGTCATGTTATGTGTCTTAGCAATGACAGAGGAGTCTGTCAAGGAACAGGCTCCTCTTATTTCCTTGGCTTTCAAAAGCTTTAACAGAGCTTGAGTATGAGAGGATTTTGCAAAACTTTCAGCCATACCAAGGCAGATTTTCATGGCTGTGTACAGAGGTGCAAAACTTTCTCCAAGCTGAACAACTAAGGAGCAAAACAGCTCAAGGTGATACTAGCAAACATCTTTATGTGCTGTGGCATTGTTATTGATTTAATAATGCAAACATTACTACAAAAAACATCTCCAAAAAGTATGAGGCTAAGCTAACAAAAGTAGATGGCTTGTCAAGGACAGAAATCATGGATATGAAAATGAATACTCTCAAAAATGAGAAGCTGAACAGTAATTTTGTAAGAAAAAGCATCCACACTATAAGAGAATTCATCTATGTGTGCAGTGCTGTATGGACCAAGGGAGAGCTCAAACAGGGAGTGACCAACTGCAGCATTGATTGC
The DNA here is from genome assembly GCF_021018805.1 of Prinia subflava. NCBI lineage: Eukaryota > Metazoa > Chordata > Aves > Passeriformes > Cisticolidae > Prinia > Prinia subflava. The sequence continues at coordinate 137,121,990 of NC_086247.1, forward strand.
ATGCAGTGTAAGGGTAGCAAAGCTACTGGAGAGAAACTGAACATTTAAATAACTATGAATAAAAAACAGATTTTTTTTTTTTTTTTTTTTTTTTTTTTTTTTTTTTTTTTTTTTTTTGTAATTTCATACTTAACATAGGGCTAGAAATCTACCAGAGTCTTAAAGAGAAAACCAGCTGCATTGTTATAATGCTTTTGTAAAAGTACTGGACTGTGGAAGGACATTACCTGCAAAGAACCTAAAAGGCTCATCAGTTACCAGGCTGTGTTTTTAAATGAATTGGAGAGGAGAGCTGAAAGTAGCTGACCTTTGCATAGCAGCCCACCACCTCAAACAGGCAGCTCTCGGGTAGGATACAGCTGCTGTGAAGAATTGTAAGTGCCTCTAGAAATGCCAAGAACTTTTATCAGCAAAGAGAACAGGGAAGTTGGTCTCAGCCATGGAGTGGAAGAGACTAATTGCTACTTTGTGATGAGGGAGAGATGAGAATGTGCTGCCAGCCTTGACTCATGCTAGACCTTTTCAGACGGGTCTTGTTTGCTGGGAATTCTCATTCAGATCAATGCTAAAGGCTTCAGAGTTGCTGCACTGGAGCCAAACTGCTTTGCCCTTATCTCACTACCTTGTGCTGCCAGGTTCTGAAAACGGGAACAGAGAGCGAGCAGGGGATCTGGTCTTTCCAACGTCCTGATGCACCTATGGCCAGTTATCTCTGGATTTAAATGCAACATGTCAAGGTAAAATTGGTAGCAGTGAGCACGCTTGGAAAAAGTTGTTTTCAGCTCTGAAAAATAATGGAAAAATGCTTAGAGTTCAACGAAGTAATTTGAAATGGTATTTTCATATGACATTAACAGTGCTGAAGGACTGTGATAGAGCCCATTGGAATGAAGGGCTTTCCCCTGTTCAAGACCATTTCCAATCGCAAATTTAGGAAAATTTTAACTAAATGATGTTTTATTGTACTGGTCTTCTCCTCCCCTACCCTCCCCAAGCCCCCCCTTTTATGAACATTCAGGAACTGTTGGAAATACAGAAATACTAATACTTCTAATAGGAGGAGGGAAATGTACATCTTGAACGCTATCAAGGTGAATACAGTTAACAGGACCATATGGCTAATCATCAACAGGAATAAATAATCTTCCCTCTCTTGAGGGAAATGTGGCAAATAATAGCTATAGACTGGTTTTATGTGGTTTGTATTCTGTCAAATACAGACTTTCAGTTTGGAGTTCAGGGTGGCTAGATACACTCTGCCACCCCTATCCCATTTTTTATTTAGTGTAAATATATTTAAGTGTTCTGCTAAATAGGATTTCAAAACTGTGAGGATAGTCCCTAAGCAGTGCAATTTTAAACACTGCACAGAACTGCACAGAGATGGAAAGGCAACATGCAAATTTATGCTGTAGTTCCCCTTTCTAATACTGAAAAATCAAGAATGTCTTCACCCTTACTGCAGCCGTGATAGGATACAGTAATTTAGAATGAGGTAATCACAGCCTATTGATGTGTGATACATCTTTAAATATTAAAGCATGCTGGCTTTGCAAACATACCTCTTCTTCTAATGTAAATCAGCCAATCCTTTTTCCCTTTTTTGACTCCACAGTGGCATCTTGATGTGCTTATGCCTGGATGGCTTTCATCTTTGGTGCACATTCTGCTTTTTTCTCCCTAGACAACAATTTCTGACATTTCAGCTGAAGTGGAAACTTGATAGAGGGAAGAGATCTTGTGCAGATGGAGCAGCTGCTTTTACATGCTGTGCTGGTGGGGGATACCTGAGAGTTCACTCAGCATATACACATTCTGTGCAGTGCATTTAACACCCTTTCTTCATGCTGTCCCAGGGTGAGAACCTAGTTTCTTGTGATTTCTCAGGAAGTTCATTGTAGTCTTCAGGTGTGCAAGGTTAAAGACATTGCCGATATTGTTTTCAAAACTGTTATTTTTAGTGGAATTCCCATTTCCTTTATTTTCATGTCCCTTCCCATCTTTCTGTGTAGATAAGATGTGCCTTTAAGGATGCTGTCCTTTCTTAACTCCCACATAAATAATTTAAGAGTGCCATATTGGCAGGATTAATGAGTGGAGGGGCTGTTAGCCTGCAGCAACAGTTGAGTCTCAGGGAGGATGCACTGACTGCTGGAGTCCCCAAAGACAGCAGGCATTGGTAGGCAGGGCTGCAGTGTTTGCAGGGTATTGTGTGTGTTCACTTCCCAAGGCCAAAGGTTTCACATGAGTATGTATTTGCATTCTAATACACAGTTTAGAACCATCAAGTGTGCTTGTGAATAGAAAAATAAACTACAGATACTCTAGGCCTAATGAATACTGAAGTGTGAAGAAAATAAAGATCTGGATATGAAATACGTTCATTGATTTCAGTTCAGCCTCATAAAAAAGAGCTAATGAGAACAGCAGGGTGGTAGAAAGCAAAAAAAAAATTAGTGCTCTAGATAGAGTCTGCTCCTAATGGATAAGGTAGGTCATAAAGATAACTTTTCATCAATACTCAGGAGTAGCTCTAAGGATTCAAAAGCTACAATCTTCTCTGTATAACTTTATATTAAACCAATGCTTATCTCTACAAAGTTGAATTGCACAACACCTTAGGGGACCCATCTGGAAAACATTCATGGTTTTTTAAGGCGTGCACTGCCTTTAAAGTGACGTGAATCAGCCATGGATTGTGACACATTTACTCCACTTTGACATTGAAACTGATTCCTGGCCTTTGTTTTCTTAATCTTAATGCTTTGCTGCATATGACCTTGCAGACTGTGAATCATTGTTACCTTCTGTTCCACCAGCTCTCCACAAAACTCTGCAACACAGAGTCCCAAAGTTCAAATTAATTGAGCTGGTAGTGCACTTTCAATGTAGGGTGCTGGCCAAGGATGTAGCTGTCACCAAAGAAAAAGCTGCAGTGGCCTTGAAGGCCTATGTTCATTGAATTCTATTACACTATGATTTCACTTTAAAAATAAATGATGAAAAATTAAGTAATTGAATTCTTGAATTCCAGCAAATATTTTCCAACAATGACAACTATAACATCATAGAAAAGTTTTTCTGAGGTTGTTTCAGAATCATCTGTTAAACTGAGCAAACTGCTAATTTTTTTGCTTGTTTGTCACTCTGATTCCTGCTGAGTCTTGTATTTACAGCCCTTATAGGGTATTTGAGTAGTCCGAATGGTCTGTCACGTGATAATAAGCTCACCCCACTGATTCTTTGATGCATTTTAATGTAACTTTAGGACAGTTGCATTTATCTGAAGTTTCATTTGGGTTCCTGAATGGGCATTTACAGATTTGCTGGGAAGAGACTGACTTCCTATCATGTCAGCAGAATAAAGGCGACATTATTTATTTATCCTGCTATTTGTCTCGGAGTTGTATGCTGCTGTGAACCTTCCTTGTACAATCAATAGCAATAGCAAAGTCCCTGGTGGCTTGCATGAGGTCTTTGGCATGCCTCCCTCTCCAAGAGAAGACTTCTGGCTGAAGCAGACTTTCTTTTTGTTTTAAGGGTCTAATAGTAAGACCCCATTTTAATGTTGAAAAACAGTTTAACTAAGGAGAAGCTGTTATGAAGACGAGAAAATATAGGGTTTTAGAAGTTTTACTCAGAGAGAAGAGAGAATAACATAAATTAAGAAAAAGGAAAAGAAAATACTGGGAAAAAAATGTAGCATGAGAACTTTCAAATAGAAAAAAAACTGTATTGGAAACCTTATTTTAGGAAATGTCTTGGATTTTTTACTGTGTATTTGTATCTGCAAAACTTTTAGTTAATGGTAGAATGTTCAGAGCAACTTGGTGCTGATTTTAATATTTTGGTTGTTTGGTGGGTTTTGGCTATATCATGTGGTACAAGCTGAACATAGGTCACTCAGACTAAAACATATTCCTGTTCTTCATTCTTTTCTTCATTTCTTTGGGTAAAAGTTGAAGGTTTTCAGGGGCAGGCTCATGCTGTCAGCTTCTCATTAGGACTTTGTGCTATGCAGTCACATTGCTTTTTGCCTTCCTTGTCCCAGCCATGCCTCCCTGTCTGGAATAAAATCATGACATTTTTCTCTGACATCTTCTCATCAACTTCAATAACCAGCAGAAAAGAAACCTTGATCTCCTCCTGCTTCCCTCTAGGACATCCCAGCTACAGCTTTCATAGTTACTGTAGCAACCTGCTTGTTACCAAACGTCATTTTGGGCTCTGGAGCTCACTGTGCCTCCGGCTATGTCTCAGCCTTGCTGAGCTCCTTCTGAGCTCCCTTTTATGACATATTTTCTGCCAGTCTGCAGCCCTGAGTTTATTGTCTCAGCTTGGTGTCTTGTGTCTTGACTGTGCGATGTCCTTTCAGCTGTCTGTGGCAGGGGCAGTCACGGCCTCCTGCTGTCTGCTCAGAATGATGCTGCACATGATTTCCTGCTCTGCCACTTTCTGTTCTCCTCGTTGCATCTCCCTCTTGACATCATACATGAGCAGTACATCTGTGTTTCATTCAACTCCCACATGAGCTTTTTTCTGACTCCTAATGCCATTTCTTTGATGCAGAAGTGTCAACACCAGCCTCATCTTTCCTCATACTTTCCTCATACTTGGTAGAGGCTTTTTGGGAGCACCCCCTGCTCTCCATATCATGTCTTCAGGTTCAAGTGCTGACAAAGTATGTGACTTAGAGTGAGATACTGATAGGCCGGGTCCTCTAATTGCTAGTTCTGAAATGTGATACTGCCTTCTTTTTCCACTTTTTGTCTCATCTGCCTTTATCCATATGCTGCCCCTTGTCTTAAACTCTTAACTTTGTGCAGATGGCACAGCCATTTTCACTTTTTCCTTGTGCAGGGTCTGCACTAACTTGAGGCTTCCCTGGGGCTGGGGTTTCATCAATACATTGGTAGGAAGAATAATTAAGTTGTGCATAGCAGTATTTGCTTCCACAAATGTGCTTTTATGTCCAGTGAAACATACATTCCATGATCTAACCTTAATGAGAGATTATTTAGCTTAAAGAATTCTGAAGAGCTGAAAAATCTCACCATTTTTGGGATTAGGATTTCTCAGATGCAGTCATAAGGTGTTAATTAGGAGTGGTTTAGCACTTGGCTCTTGTAAAAGTGAATAAAATAAACTGAAGTTGGATTTTAAACCTTCAGAATCATGAGGTTTTGACTGATCTGAAATTAATATAATGATTTTCATCTCTAGTTAATTTGCCTTCTAAGTCATGAAAATAAGGAGACTTTTTTACCTCAACCAGATTTATTCCAATGCTTCTCACTTAATTTTCTGTTTGTTTTTTTTTTTTCTGAGATGTTACGAATCTTGAACTTTGAGTCAGGTTGTTTTTTTTACCCTTTCACCATAAACTATTTATTTCTGTGTGATTGAAATAAAATTTATACAAACAATTTTAGTGATCTGTGGTTTATCTTCTGTAATAGGTGAGGCCATGTTGAATAAGAAAGCTGAAATTTAGTTCAGATGTACTGAAGCTGTTTGTAAATTAAACAGAGGAACATACAAACAGAGGAACTCCTGCTCCTGAAATTTGGTTTCCTGTTTCATCAGATTTTTTGTATATTCAATTTAATCTCTTGGTGATTAGGCAACTATCAATATTAGAGTGCATTTTATTCTTGAAAGTAATGTCTTTCGATCTTCATTTAATTTCTGTGTTAATTGTATGCATAACCTAGTGAAGCAGACACTTTAAGTGATCTAAATTTTTGATGATTGTCATTGTACATATTAATCTTTTAAATTGACCATAAAGCTGTGAATAGACTGAAATTGAACTTGTGTGTTCACCTCTTTCAACTCCAGCATTGCTCTGTAAGCCACACTTCTTTTAGGACAGGATGCAGAATTGCGTAGATAGAGTTTGCAGAGAATGGTCCCTACCAGAACACAAGTGAGAAGAAAATCATGGGATAATTTATTGTTATGGAAGAAGAGCTGGAAATGCTGAAGTTCTTTGCCCCAGCAGGTTGTCCTATGATCATGCTGCCCAGAAGCAAGCTTGATAGAAAAGACTGATCAGGATGTGAAAGACTTGTTTAGAAAAGAATGTCCACATGGGAGTTAAAAGGACTTTAGATGTTTTAGATAATTTGTCTTCTCTGTATAAAGCCCATTTCAGTTGCTTTGTTGGCCATTCTGGTATATAGAGATTCATTGTACACAATAGGAAAAAAATATTCTTTAGTGGTTTGAGTATTGCTCAGTCATGAGAGACACGAGCTCACTGACCTCTGCCAGTGTCTTGTATGATGTTGGAGCCACTCATAGAAGGGAGGGCATGATAAAAAGCATTATCCCACCTCTCAGGATCTGCTTCTTGTTGGCCTTTTCCCATATCTGCCTCAAACCAAGCTTCTTGCTAAACAAAGGTTTATTTGTCATCGTCATCGTCTGGTGCTCACAGCCTGGGCTGTACCTCACACATATCAGCAAAGCACCCCTGCTTTTGCAGTGGGCAATTCTTTGAGTCATTAACCCTCAACATTTCAGTTTCCCACAAGTGTTGATGTTTTGTCTCTAAGGCACAGTTGCACTGTACATAAACCATCAAACTTATTGGAACACACTTTGTATTAGGAAAAATAATTGATTTTTTAAAAGGTTTTAAGAAAACCATGTTGGTTTTCTTAACCAACATATGGTCAGGAAATGGCATACTATTTTACAATCCTGACAAGTTAATGAATCAAAGTCTTGGTACAAATATTTCAGGAAAAGTAAATGCAGTTCAGTCTAAGGGCACACTCTATATTCAGTAAAATTGTAGATTATTCATGCTTATTATGGAAGCCAAGTCATTAATATTAATTAAGCAAAAATAGTCTAGGGACTTCTTGAAATTTAAGCAATGCAGAACAAATTCTGCGGTTAAATTCATGTCTGTAATTCCCATGATCCCTAAGTCTTGACACTTGAGAGCAAATTTAGTAGCTTCAAATCATATCCAGGTAATGTCTGTTGAATAGTATTTAATGTAGGAAACTTTTTTTTAATTGAATTTTGTAAAACAACCATTGTAATGGGCCTGTGATTTAAAGAGTGTGGAGCATGCAAGTATGACAGCTTAATAAACATCAATGTGGAAGTGTTGTACTGACAAACGTGAAGGTATCTTTATGGAAATGACACAGAGAATTTTCTAATATTTTGTGTTGATTTTTGTCTTCTAGAGTATCAGGGCTTCAGGGCTGGTGCTGTTGGAAACCATTCTTTTTGGATCACTTCTTCTGTACTTCCCAGTAAGTCAAACTATAACTTTTTTTAAAAGTTATACCCTTGACAACATTTTAAAACATTGCATGAATGACTCTGGTAAAAATATAAATGTAAAAACTATTTATTAATTATTAGTTTAATCTGATTACAAAATATGCTGTGTTCTGTAAATATTCTTAAAAACAGTCAAATGTTTTACTATATTTGTAATAATTCTCTATTTTCAATTTGGTAAAAGTTGCCAATGGTTTAGTTGGAAGTTTTGGGGTGTTCTGGGTCAAGATGAGATTTTGCTTTGAAAGACAATACCTCTCTAATCTATAGTATGGGGAGAAAAAAGCAAGGTATGTAAAAAAAAAGACACCAATTATACCAAATATTTCTTTGGAGTGTAGTATAAAGGAGATTAATTATTTCAGTGCATTACTGGCATGTATTTTGATATTTCTGAAAGGGTGTGGTATCTGCAATACTATGTCTTTGGGAAAATTAGATGGCATTACCCTTAATCTGTGAGTGAAAAATTAGTAATTTCACAGTCATGTGAGAAATATATCACAAAACTTACAGAAATATGTGTCCATTCTCTTTTCAAAAGTCCCAGAAAAAGTGAGTTTGTTAATTACGACATAAACCCAAAACAATGACTGGATAAAGCAAGACATCAAAGTGTATGTTGAACAAAGCTGATAGAAAGCATGCACGTGGGGAGACAATCAAAGATAGAGTTGTGGACTATTTTAAAATATGTTTATGTTCTCTTTCCTTCAGTAGTCAGAATTTTCTGTGCTTTTACAGACCATCGTGTAGTTACTGAAGGATAACAAATAGCTGGATAACAAAACTCTTCAGTACCTGCAGAACAAGAAGGAAATAAACTGAAGTAGAATGTGTGAAGAATACTATAAATAAAGACAAACCTTGGTGGAATTTTTATACATTATTTTTTGAATAGTGTGAACCTTTCCAGTTCTAAAGAAAAAACGTGTGCATTTCTAGGATAGTTTTATGTATTTTTTCATCTTTCACTTTGCAGAAGTCAGGGAAATGAAAGTTCTTGGTTTTTTCACTTTGGACAAAAGTTTTTTACAACTTGCAATAAATACTTCTCCCATGGGTTTTCAGAGCTTCTTTCATATATCTTTTCAATGAACAGAACAGAAAACCCGTGTGCGGCTTCCTCAGCTGGTGCTGTGGAGCATTTACAGAAATTCACAGCTTAAGGCATTATGCAAGGATTTCCTCTCCATGGTTGTCTCCTCTTTGCTTTCTCAGAGAGCCCTGGGGTCAGGCAGTGGCTTCCCCAGGCAGAACCAGTCAGTGCCTGTGCAGCCCCAGCTCCAAAGCCTGAGAAGCCTTCACACTCTGATATCAGAGTGGTGTCTGCCATCTGCCCGCCTGTCACCCATTCCTCAGTTCATTTCCCAGTTCTTGTCCTGGTCCTCCATTTGTTGTGTGTCACAAAGGATGAACATTCTTTGGTGGCTGTCTGTCTTCAGGGTTCGGGTGCTCAGCACCTGGGGCACTCAGACACACTGTGGAGGAAGATTTCTCTCAGCAGGTGACTTGAAGGGCCACACTGTTGGATGCAAGAGCTGGTGACCATCCACAGCCTACAAATGTAGAGGGACAAGAAAGGAAGTGGTTCTGGGAGGGAGCAGTTCAATAACCCAAGTGTGCCTCAGCTCTTTACTGACATTTAAGGCCATTTTTTTTTTTTCACTGACATTAAGGTTGTTAAATATACAGCAAGTGCAAAATGACTGTTTGATGTATTATGGGGAAAAAAAAATTCTGGAAGTTCCTGATCAGCTCATGTCCCAGATGGGATGTAGATACTTGACCAGAGTTTATCTTTCTCTGCACATCTCCAGCTCCTGCTATATAAAACTGTCTGCTGAGAACACATTCTATTAGAAATGAATAAGCAAAGTGTATGACTTGACTTCTTTCTTCTACCAGTTTTATGTTCCCACACTCTCTGCTGGGGCACTCTTCTTTAGTATACAGGGAATTACTAATCAGGCTGTTACTCCTACAGACTTTGGAAAAAAAAGAGAGCAATTTTATAATTTTTATTTTGAGGGTTTTAGGGGAGGGATGTAGCAAATGTGGTAGTGAGAGGTCCTTTGCATTTTCAGACAGAGAAACTAGTCCTGATTTCACCAACCAGAAAAATATGGTTTCATAAAATCAAAGATCAGAAAGATCACTTTCCAATATCCCTCTCCCTCAATTCACTGCAAGAAAGTTTTCATCAGTTTCTGATTCAGGGCAAGAAGTGAAACAGAAATGTGTGAAAGCTATAAAGCATAGTCTTTTTAAGAAAGAAAAGCTGCAAGGTGTGAATTATGAGGGTAGAGTCCTTGGAATGTGGACTCTTGATGTTTTGGTGTACACAGACAGAATCTGAATGTGCTCACCAGCTTATTGTCTGGGAAAGGAGCACAAAGCAGAGCAGGATGACACAAGAAAGAAAACCTAAGCTTTAAACAGAGTCTTGTTTGCACCAGCTGACATTCACACTCATATTCATTCATAGTAGGGTGTAGAGCCCATATTATCAATATGTGTGTTGGTCATAAGTCATGTACCTGCGAAGCAGATTTTGTTTTTCCTGGGTCATATTTATTTACCCCATTCATATTATCTGGTGTTTTTATTTGCTTCTGAGAAGAACTGGAAATATTTTGTGACCTAGAGATGTGGTTAAAGATGTAGTAATATATGCCCAGAGGTCACTATTTCAGCTATTTGATCTGGTCCTCATTTTATGCTAGAGGAGTACATTAGAACTCTGACACTATTTAATATAGATCTCACATCTTATACACCCAAATTAGGCCGTGTTCTCCACAGGTAGTGTGAAATGTGAGTTAACCTCTGGAATGGAGTTCATAAGCACCACTGCAGGAGGGTGTTGTCTTTCAACATAAGGCTGTTTTTTGATATCATTGTTTCTTCTTCTATTGTGATTTGGAATGTAAAACTAAAAAGCTTTACTTTCACACTCAACCAAGTGTGGAATTACGCAGCTTGGCTTAGTGCATGTAACAATGTAAAGATATTAAGGAATGACATTTCAGTTCTAAATAACCGAAATCTCTATTCATTTGAGGATTCAGTGCAAAATTACATTCTTACTTATAAAACAAAATCCCCTTAGATTTTCTCAACACTGCTTTAAGTCTTTGGCATCTTTGTTCTCTGCTCTTCTACACTTCCCTAATTATTTCTTTTTCTAGATCTGTTTACTCAGTCATTCTGAGAGCCTTCAGCATACAAATTTCACTGTGTCTAGAAGGGGTTTATTGCATCTCTGACTTTCCCTACCCTCCAATTAAATGGAAACCAAAACCTACTTTGTTACATTGCTGAATTTCTTTCACTAATTGTTGTTGTTTTTATGCCTACATGCGGTAATCTATTCATAGTGTAACATCATTAATTGAAAAATAATATCACCAGTCAGCTGCTTTTAGTGAGAAAAACAGCTGTTACAATGCCCTTCTAACCAAATGGGAAGTGCAAATGATGGTCTCCACCTAAACTTATTATTCAAGTTCTGCTATACTCATAACAACATTGATCTTTCCTGAATTATAAGCAGGCAGATGAGCTTTGTCTATTACAAATGCACAGATTTTACTAAGAAGTTGCTGGGCAGCTCACATTTCTGAAGCTCTCATTTCTTATATTTCCTGTAGTCTCATGGTAACATCTCTAATTTGCCTTTAGTTAGCCTTTCCAATTATCAATGGATCTCCTCCAAACGGGCACTAGGCTTTCTAATTGATTTTGTTTATATTTCTTTGTTAGGTTTTGAACAGAAAGTCAAAACCCAACCATCTTATGGATGAGTGCCTTAATTTCAGTACTTGGCATCTGAGGGGAGGAATCTCATTACTTTCCTTGTCCAGAAATACTACCTGTTTTGAAACCTTTAGACCTTTCTTAATTCCCTGTATTGCTGCTGCTTGGAACATGCTACCACAAGTTTAAAGACTCTTTGCTTGCTACAAAGACCTTCAAATAAAGTGAGCAGGAGCACAATGTTTAAATACAGTAGCCTGTTAATTGCATTAGGGGTCAGACCTCGGGTGATTTTAGACATCTGTAATGGGCACAAGTTGAAAAATAGGAGATGCTGATAGGATATCAAGAAACTTTTTTTTTAACTGTGAGGATTGTCAATTACCAAAACTCTTTGTCCAGAGTTTATGAAATATCCATCTGAGGAGGTGTCAGGACTTGACTGGGCCCAGATCTGAGCAATCGGACCTAGTTTTGGGCAGGGGGCTGGACTAGATGACGTCCAAAGCTCTCTTGCAAACGAAATTCTGTGAGTCTGTGTTTCTTATGTATGCATCCATAGCTGAGACAGTCACCCTATGCTCACCAAATCCTGAAGAAGAACTGGGCCTTTTAGGACATGTTTTAGACTTGGAACTTGAAGATGAGGTGAATCATGGCCAGCACTCCATGGACTATAAATAGAGTCTGAGGTTCTTGCCTCAAATGGTGATGAATTCCACCCTAGGCATCTAGGATTACCTGATATATTAAATAGTTCCCATAGTGCTAGTCTACATAAACTGAAACTCCAAAATACATGCAACAGATTGCATGATATAATGGCATGATATAATTTCTACAGTCAGTGATTAAAGTTGAGTATGATGATGAAAGACCAAAGGAATAATTTCTTCTTCCATGTTCTTGATATAGCAGATAAGAAGTGCTATATTTAAATTCCAGCAAGTGGAAGTTGTTAGACAGTGAGGCTGAATCTTGTAGCAATGAGGTCAGCTAGATCATAAGATGGACTAGCTTTGGAGGCTGCAGAGTACCTTTTTAAAAAATAATGATTTTTTTATTTCACTCTTCTCTTCCTTTGGTTAAAAAAACCCAAGTTCATTACAGCTTTACCCTGTTTTTTCAAACTGCAAATTATAACAAGGCAATATTCAGTTTAGAGAAATGGAGCTGTGGGGTGGGGGACATTGACTTCCATTGCTCATGAAATAGTTCAGTAGCAAATCCTGGAATAAACTTTGTCCTCAGTCATCTTGTTGCATGTGTTAGGTGTTAAGATCTGTTTCTGGGGCTGTCTTTCTCCCTCCTTGACACTCAAGCTAAAATCACCTTCCCTTTTGTGCCACGAGAAGTAATAGAAAGTGGGGAGTCGTGGAGCTTAGATATGGATATGGGTTTTTTTCCCCTCACGTGATCTGTGTGTGCGTTAGCATGGAAGAGGTGAGCTGTGAAGTTTGGGATCACGAGACTGTGGTAGGTCCATTAGTGATAACAGTCCTGAGCAAAGCAAGGTCATTGCAAAGCTCTGGTTTTGACACTAATGAATGTGAAAATAGAACACTGCAAAATGCTCTTATACATTTGTCCCTCAAATAAGGGATGTGTTACAAAAGTACAGTCATTGTTTATTCCAAGCACACTGATGTGCACTGAGGCCTACTGAAAAATTTGCTTTTTCCAACACATTTAGCACTGCAAGTCTGCTCTGATACCCCAGATGTTTCAGGCTGATTCTTTCTCAGGATATAACTGTATTGCCTTTACTCACAAAATAGTGTTAAAAGCTTTCAGAATGAACAGTCATCATTTTATTCTTGTTCAGGTAAAGAACACGTCTGTCTTTGGTGTTCATGTCACTGAAGTCCAAGGACACAGTGTAAATATCTGCTCTAAAATAATTACTACAGATTTCTGTTGTACTCTAGGAAAGGGTTTTTCCATTTATTTGGATCACAGTGGATTAGATATCCAGCCAACGCAGAAGGCAGATTTTAAATACCATGTGCAAGGATTTTATATGTACATTGTATGCTTGGGCATAGAGGTGAGGGATCCAGGCAGAAGATGATGCAGTAGTCTCTCTTGGTCAATGTCCTTGTCAGATGAACATACTTTCTGGAGTTAACATGCAACCAATATGGGGTTTTTTGACAGTCAGCTTACTTTAAATGCAAAAACCAGAAGTCAGCTGGTGTAGCTTCTTTGTAGCATTATAGGGTACAAAGTACAGGAAACCTCATAGGTACTGGAAAGACTTGTGTCCTTGCCCTGAACCATGCTAAGAAAAGTGTTTATGACTGTTTTTACTGTTAGGAAGCAAGCACTGAATATTTTCTACTTTTTGAATACGTTTATTTAAAATGTCAGAAAAAATAAGATACATGTGATAGTTCTTCCTGGTTCTGTTCACTAATCTACATAGCTATCCTAAAAAATTCTGGCAGCTACTGTCTGGGAGATAACTAGAGGCTGTTGTATATGTGATTGTCCACATTAATAACTATGATTGGCCAGAGCTCCATCCTGTTCCTGATCTTAGTTACATATTGGCATCTCTGTATATATGACAAAAGTTTAGCTCAGCAGAGCTATGACCTCATAAATTCTAAGAGTTTTTTCGCGTGGAATTTGGCGAGGAGTATTTGTGTGTGTTCTCTGCATTTGTGTATGACTGTGTGCTGTGTTCCCAGTTTACCTTAAGCTGGAAGGGACCTCAGGAGGCCTCTACTCCAACTTCCTGCACAAAGGACAGTCAGCTGTAAGACTTTATACAAGACAAGATTACCAAGGGCTTTGTCCAATAGGTCTTAAAAACCTGCAGGGATGGAGCTACCCAATCAGGCAGTGTGCAGGCATGCAGTGAAGTCACATGGTTGTAGATTTTTTGGATAGTGATAAAATATGGTATGTTGCTGGAACATATTGTGGAAGGCTGAAGATAGGTCAGTGAAGGAAAAGGTACTGATTTTACTCGTTTATTCTTTCACATCTTGGACTCCCATGGTCGTCCTTGTGGCTTTACTTTTGATACCATGATAAAACTCCATCTTCCCCTTCCATGGATTTGAAGGTGCAGTAGGTATTGTAGGAGGGCACTGCTATTTTTGCTACTCTCAAAGCTTTTTTTAAGTTCAAAGGGCACATTTGTCAGAGTCTGGGTTCACTGAATTGCCAAGTGTATGTGTGAAGGGCTTGAGAGTAGGAGAGGAAAGGACGGCAGCCAGTGACCTGAGCCAACTGCCACGTTGGGGTTTTGTTGACCTTTTTATTTTAAATTAATACCTTGCACTGCCAGCTTGCAGGCATTTATGTGGTGCAGTCTTGCCAGCCCTTCATTCAGAGAAATTAATCTTGTAGTGAGGGGAGCAGAGCAAGATCTTGTGGTCTTTCCTCTTTACTCATAATTCCACTGAAGTAACTTGCATGAATAAACTTACATATATAGGAATTTGTAGATAAAACTCTACATTAATATATTCTTTTCAAAGAAGTAATGTAAAACCAGACTACAGTCCCGCAAAACAGTGCACGATTTTTAGCCAGGGGATTTAAAATTTTTTTGATACATCTTGAGCAGCAACATGTGCACAAGTTAAAAATGAGTTACATTTGAAAAGTAAAAGTGTGGGGAACTCTTTTCTGATCATAAAAATCTTTGAAACACAAAAATTATCAGAGGGTAAAATGTGGGTGCGTTCAAATGGAGGAAAATAGTTCTGGGACATATCCATAGTATGTTCCTTACTAAAGCCTGGAACCATGCTCTAATAATCCATCCTCATTGCTCTGCTCGCTAAAGCTGAACTGTTTGGTGCTTGGAAAGCACCAGAGCCGGAGACCACAGCAAGACCACTTCCATGCCAAAGGATTACAGAAGAACACCTGATTGAAAAAAATTAATCTGTGAAAGCTTTCATTTGGCCGTTTCTGCTGAATTAGTGTTAGAAAACAGGAAGAAAGTATTTTATATAACTCTTTTATGTTTAGTCTTTTATATATCTTTTATATAATTCTTGTTTGGTATCAGTGCAAATAAGCTAGAAAGGACTGGAATAATTTTCTTAGCCAAACGTTTTGATGACCACATTGATCACTTGGCAAGTGAACAGAGTCAATAGCAAGATGCTTAGAATATGTTTGAATTTTACTCTAGTGACTTAAATTGATGAAAAAATTGACACATGAAAAAAAGACACTCTCATGTATTAGTTCAAAGTATGTGATAGAACATTTACAGGAAATATATTGAAAGACAGAATATTACATTTTATTAAATTGTAAAAATAAAGAGGCAAGAGGTTTTGATAGTATAGATGAGCCAGGACTGAACTGTGCCAGAAAGGAAAACATTAAAAATTTTAGTTACCACATACATATTCTCAGTAGGGCATAGCCCTTGCATCAGTGATTTACCTTCTCTCCTTATTTAGCACCTGAGAGTGTGCATGTTAGTGGAAGATAAATATCAGTCATTCTTTTTCACTTTTCCAGGTGTCTTTCAGTGAAAGTTGGGGGCATGTTCCTTTCTTTTCCAGCAATTGCCTTTTGTCTTTGTTTATTCAAGCTTTCATACATAAGACCCTAGGAACAGCACCAATAGTCAAGTGAAAGGCCTGTAGGTTGTCTTTAATCTTACTGAATCTAGCAACTAGATTCAGCTGTTGCCTGCTTTGTGGTTGTTGTGATCTGCATCAACAAGAATTTGAAGCAAAATGAAAGCAGAAGCATTGTTCATGCTTAAGGAAGACTTGAGTTAGACAAGCTGATACTACCGTGCTGTTTCTGATACAAAACTGGGTGCAGTTGTAAACCAATGCTGCCAGGGGGAAACTGGCAATATTATAACTCCCCATGCCTTGGGATATGAGGTTGAGATAAGATGTTGACCATTATAATATGTACAGGTGAGTGATAAAACATGATATCCTACCCCTCATCTTCTGTGTCACTTGACAGACTACTCTGTATCAACACAGAGGAAAAGGAAAAAGAGTCTCCATCTCAAAGCTTGTTCCCTGTGAATAATACAGGAGCTGAATTATGGTTTGTTTCCTCCTTTGGTTTTTCTTCTCAGTCTCTCTTCTTTTATGTATGAATGCATTAGGTGTTTCCTAACTCCTAACCATCTACTCAGATTTTAAGTGTTGCACCATGAAGGGTGACTAATGGTCAATGATTAGGAAAGATAAGAAATTCAATGCATTAGAATGGAGAAAGAGAAGAGTTGATGTTTTTGGAAGAGATCCTTAAAAAAGGAGACTCCATCACAGATGAGGCTGCCCATAGTCTCTACAATCTGAGAACTGAGAGGATGCAGGCAATGGTATCTTTATGGTTTTTAATATTAACTGCTAGAACTTAAGCAGTTTGCAAGCAAAAGTATATGACAACTAGTAAAATCTTTGCACTGGAAAAATTTTACAAAATTATAATATTGATAATGCAAAGATTTTATTACTGTGTAGCACTTCTAAACTCTGAGATTAGAGATCTGTGGAATTTTAATCAGTGCTTTTAACCCAAGACCACATATCATCTGATGTAAAATAGGAAATTAGCTTTTTGCTTGTAGAGAGGAACTGGAAAAAGTAATATAAACACTTATGAGAGTAGAGTCAAGTTTACAATATAACATATAAGTTGCAATATGAAATTATCAAAACACACCAGCAAATACCCGTGTACAAGCTATTCTGTATTTCTGCTAGTATTGATAATAGTAGAGTCGTCTGACAAAAATATGAAAATTTTAGTTTGCCAGGGTTTAAAAAACAGAGTTAGAGATCAGCAGGTCAAAAATTTGCCATGTAATAGCCAGATGGATTTCTGAAAATGAGACATTCAAACAACTTGTGCCTGGGTCTAAATGTACATCACATTCGTTAGGGGGAGATGAAATTTCTGTTCTCATAAGTGACAACAGTACTGCAGATGCAACAAAAGACGTTCATTAGAGCAAGCAGTTATCTTCATAAAAAGCAGCTTTTTCCTATGTGATACAAACTTTCTCATTTCTTGGATATAACTCTGCTTATTAGAATCACATACAAAAAGCGCTGATTTCAGCAAACAGTGTTTTATACAGACTGTTTAATTTCTAGATTTTCTGCCTTTGTGGAACTGAGCACAAATCTGCAAATATATGCAGGTTTTGAGGAAGCTATTAGGAAATCATGTTCTTCATAACCAATATACAATATCCATGTGCTGATCTCTCTGAAATCTGAATCCAGAGTAAATTTCTTGTAGTGGCGTGCAGTAACTTCTGCACATTTTTGATGGGGGAAAAAAAAAGGCAGCAAAGAGCGATATGTCAATTTGATCAAAGCTCTTATCAGATGGATGGCAGGATTTCCAAGGTAAAAAAATTTAAAGATGTTCCAAGGTAATAGATATGGATAAAATACCTACAGAAAATAAAATGATGAGGTGAATCTTTCATTGCACAAAAGGTTGTAAGTGGAAGAAAACAGCATTTTATACAGTTCTCTTACATATAATTCCATCGTAATCTATCAAAATTAAATTATTTCAGTCATTTACAATTTTCACTACTATTTGTGGTTAATATTTCAAACAAACCAGGATGCCAGAGCCATATTGCATATGGTTTAATCAGTAAAAGCAATGTAAAGAGAAAAGAATGATAGTGAGAAAATAGAATAGAGAATTTTCCCCCGAGACTTAAAACACAGCAAAAAGTCGAATATAGAAACTGGAAAATTAATCCAAAATTGAGCAACCAAACAGTATAGAAATGAAAACAAAACACAAGTGACATCTTGTACCTTAATACAGTCAGGACTCCTATTGTCACAATTACATGTTATAGAAGATATTTATAAAACCGCAGATTGTACATTCAGTGCTTGTATTTGCTTGCATACAGTTACTTCTCACTACTCCTTGCAAGCTTTCTTCTCCTTTCCTAAAACACCACTTACATAATTGTAGAAGATAAATCTTTTATTCTTTCCTTTTGCTTCCTCTGTATTGATGTGTGGTTTCTCATCTCATATTTAAATTATGAACCCTTTGGTACAGGGATGCTTGGCATTGCTGTGCCGTGCACAGCAGGGTCCTGATCAATGAGTAAGAATCACATTACAAATGACTCTTACTAATAATAACAACAGTGAAACTGTTTAAAAATATTTTATTAAAAGTGTGAGCAAGGACACAGTTAATGATGAATTTCTCATATCTTCAGAGGACTGGTAGCATGCAACTGTTTCTATACTTCTAGAGACTATAGGTGCTCTATGAGAATTATCTGAGACTATTTCAGTTATACTTGAAAAGATTAAGCTATAAAAATACTAATATAAAAAAAAGGCCTGATACTGGTTCCATGTGAAACTGCTCTACTAATTTCTGTGGAGCTGCATCCAGCTTGTTTGAGAAGACATGCATTAGATGATAAACAAAGCAGTTGGAGATAGTAGAAGAAAATTCATTGTGCTCAGTAAAAAGCATTAGTCTGCAGGATTTAAGGTAACTGAGGGAACAGTGAAAAGCTGGCAATGTGAAGGACAGCAGCAAGAAGAGGTCCCATTTCTCCTCAAATGAATATTCCTGTCCTCTTCTGAATAGACACGGTTGAATCTGTGCCTTTTCAGGGGCCTGGCCTGAGCTCATAAGGCACAGACTGTGCCAGTGAAAGCATTCAAGCGTTCCTTGTAAGCCGGAGCAGCTCTGTTGGCATGGGTTGAAACCAGGGCAGCTTCAGATCCCTGAGCTGCCTCACGGGGGGCATGGCTTTACACAGAAGGGACTTTGGACTCTCTCCAGCCAACCCGGGATTTAAAACTGCTTTTCCATGGTCTGAGTAGGGTTACTCAGTCCCTTGGTTTGATCAGCCAACCTGGATCCTGCACATTGCCAGCTGAAGAGGGCTCACAAGGGAGATGTTACATTGTTTGGCATCGACATGAGTTGGAAGGGTTCGGATACACACCAGATTAGACAAGCTTTTTGTGACTTACAGCAGCAAATAGTCTTGAAGCTAGTCCTTTAGATGCCTTAGACCCCTTGGCAAGTAATGATTACTGGGTTCCTTGTCTCGATTTCTCTTATATATTGTAGGCAGTAGAGGGTCCTTGCTTTGTATGTCCCGTGTGAGATTTACTCAAGGCTGGTGAGAAAGGCAGTGAGCCAAAAAGCAGGTGAAAGTAACTAACTAACTTCTAACTCAGCATATTCTGTGGTTCTGTGATTCTGTGACATTTAGGAAGAAAGGTAAAGGAAGTTATGTTGGCATAAGGAAGTCCTTTTCACTTTTCCTTCAAGCTTTTTATCTTGTTCAGACTTTTTTCTTCCTTTTAAATTTTGGAATTTTCTATAGAAAAGAATTTGTTCTGAATAACCACAGTTTTTGAAGCATGGACCTATGATTTAACCTTCAGATCTCTTCTTCTATGTCAATCCAAGTATAAGAGTCAAAAACCCTGTATTTATTCTAGCAGTATCTTCTTGAATGTATAAATCCTGCTTAATTTGTTAACAACCTAATCCCCAGCACATACTGGCATGCCATATACAGAGCAAGTTCTTAATGTTCAAGTCTTTCTTTTAAATTCTTAATCTGGCATCACCAGAATGCTGAACCTTTGAAATGTGGGGGTTTTAAAAAATCTGACAGAGTTTGCTGGCCCATGGAGTCAGCTTATCCTTTTTTCTGTCTTTTTTGATGGCATTGCCTTGAAATCTGTAGAGAACTGATCTATAAAAGTCTGTGTAGTGGGTTATTTAGTCAGCTATTTATATCTATATTTATTAAACTCGTATCGGCTTTCTAAGCCTTGAGGCATTTTTACATCCTTGAAATAATCAAAATAAGTTACTGCCATAGTAGCAGGCACTCTCTGTTCAAGTAATCACCAATTGTTGCTACAAGAAGGCAAAATGCTGTCATAACAAGTATTTTAAAACCCTAAGGAACATGTTTATTAACCATTAATTCAACCTAAGAGTCTGTTAGAATATCATATGCTCAGTTGTTTGAAGACCCAGGAATTTTGAAAGAGTACTGAATCAGAAACATACTCTAAATGCTTACTGTGTAAGTCTTAAGCAAGATTAATAAATTAATTATTGCCAACAATAAGGTATCTGCCAATTTCAGATGTCACCAAGAATACATTTTTAAAAAATTTCTCTTTTAGCTGCTCTTCATGTAACTTTTCTGGAACCAAAACAAATTCCAATTTACTAGATTTGCAGGACAAGAAACTTGATCTGTTTTGATCCTGAGCTGAGATGTCTTTATATGAGCTGTAATTACTGCTGTTGGTTGTGAGATTAACAAATAATAAGGAGTACTTCTTTTCTGGGGCAGGATATCTTGTCTGTTTAGGGTAAGGGACATCAGTGCTTACTACATCTGAAAAGGAAACTTCTAGTATATTATATTTTTCACAAGTGTCTATGAACTGGGTTAACCTGATAACACCAAAAGTCTTCCATATCAAATGATGCAGTTGTGCAAGGCACTCATTTCTGATTTGACTCTCCAGTGTTTATAGCAGACATCAGATGTGATCAAGAACTTGTAGACGTGAAATTGATAGATAACTAATTATATTTGATACCATAATTAGAATGTGTTACTGTTAATAGTTATAATAATAATACTGGATCAGATTAAACAAAGACATTGACAGAATGAATTCTTGAGAAGACAGTAAAGGGGAGAAGAATTCTCTGTTACTCTCAATGAATGCAAGAAAAAGTTTGGAACCTTGATCTAGCTTCAAGTAATGTTTAGTCTTAAATCATTAAGAAATAGGTTAGATAACAGGAAAAAGTTGAAAGCATTCAGAGAGAAAGAGAGAAAATTGGATAGAGCACAGAGAAGTTCCTGTTGCTAAACACTGAGTGCTCTATTGGTCTAGAGAGCACAGTAGACATTATTGAGATTTTGAGTTGCGTTATCTAAGCAAGTTCAAAGAAATGGGTTTTTTTACCCTCCATGTGTATCTTTCCTAAAGTAGATGAAATTTTGTGGCATGATACACTGAATCTGCTAGCTTTATTTCCTCAGACTGTTTAAAGTAGTGCATTTTTCTCAGACGTGTCACAAGCAATCCCATCAAAATCTGCCTGAATGGATTTGTTTTAAATCATAAATACTTGTGTTATATATAGTAAATGTTCAAGAACCTTGAAGAAAAAGAAGGTCATGGCCTTCTGAGTACTCACAGCTCCTCAACTAAATATGAGTCTTGAAATGTTTGTTTTGGGCAGTCTCACATACGAGGTCTCACTACTTGGTTGGTTTATATCATTGCTATCTCTCTGTCTGTCTTAGCAGCCTGACATCTCTTCTAAAAAATTGTGGTGTTTCTTCCTGGCCCTCTGCCAGTTATTTTGGTTTCTCTTTGCCATCTCATTCTTAGTTCTGGCGACAACTGTTGTTTTTGCTCTTAAATATTTTGCCCTTCTGCTTTATGCTGTTTTTATTGTACAGTTAATAAAAGCATCTTGGGAGAGTGCAGAAGGAAGTTCATATAAATAAGTAATTGCAGTTAAATGCAGAGGACTGCCTAGCAACAAAATGGAGTGGAATATGTCTCTCCTGCTAGAAGGTGGGCCTTTTCTTTGATAAATCAGTGAAATGTTTGGAGGACTCCCCCTGTGCTCAGGAAGGAGTAGAACATTTGAAGAAAGCCTCCTTCTGCTGTTTTGTTATCTGTTAATGAATGCATTTTGTGGACCATGCAAGTGAGCTGTGCCAGGAATGCAAATAAGAAATCTTCTCTGGGAAGGCTGTTATTTCTAATGTCTTATTTTTGCAGCTGCAGCAACAGGGGGGAAACCAGCAGGTACTGGTTATAGGTATTTTGGTTGGTGTTTCTCAAAGGAGGAGAAAAAAAGATGATTGAATAGTTTAGCCATTAGTGGGGACCATGTTTCCTCATACACCTTCAATTTTTATCATGGCAAGTCTTTTAAGCACTCAGCTGACCATTGGGTGAGCATTTCAATCATAGACTGCAGTGCTCAATTTTGGTGCCTTTGGTCAGGTGAGGTTCTCTTTACATGAGAGGGCTGTGTGCTCAGCCAGGGACACAGACACCAGCACGCCTGCTTTGCTTGCTTAGGCAGCTGGATGTCCTGGGGAGAGAAGGCCTTGTGCATATCATCTGCATAGTGTTTCTGCATGGGAGAACACCTTCCTTCACCAGAGCTGCAGGCTTGAACTCTTCCTTCAAGTATTCTATGCGATCTTCACTCTTCCTAAGTATAGGGGGTAAAAAACCCAGCCTGTAGACAGCATTTTATTTAGTATCCCTCTTGTTGATGTTTTTTTCTGGACCTGACACTTGGGTCTTGTTCCCCTCTCTGGCCCAGAAAATACAAACTTGTACCACCTTGAGGAAAGTTTTACTGATTTGTCTCTAGGATGCCATAGCATGGGAGGTGTTCAGCCTGTTGTGCTGATACTGTTCCATTTCACATTGCTCCTTTGAGCAGTAGTATGTGGGTACAAGCACAAGCATTAATCCAACTACAGAGCAGCAGGAAAGGTGTAGTACCCGTTGGTTAGATTACATATTGGTTAAAATGGAATGATCTGGCTTTATAACTGCTTCAGGGAATTATTAAGTTATTTTTAGGTATGAGCAGAAAGTAGCATATGGGCCTCAACTCTTGTCACTGAAAAAACGTGGCTTGAATTTGGTCGTTTTCCAGGTTAAATCATTCACTGTCAAGAGCTTTCCTCAGAAACATTCAAATTGTTGCACTGCAGACTGGTGTGTTGTTTTGTCTAATCCCACTAAATTTTCAAAATAATAAAAAATTGCTCCTCTGAGGTTTATTCCTTATTCACAATAAATTTCTTTATAGTTAATGTACATGTTTGAAATAACTGGCAGTTGCAATCTCATTAAAAAAAACCCTAAGTTGCATAGGGGGCATAGTACAGCAAAACAAACTGCAAGTCCTAGGGTTGTTCTGAGTGTCTGAGTTCTTTAGGACCTGAAAAGACTTCATATCATGTGATGAAAATGGTTCAAGTCTTTAATGATAACTGAAAAAGTCATTAAATATCAAAGATATGCTTGTCTAATGCAACCTTACATCTCAAATGTTTTTGTGGTGTCTCTCTCTTTTTGAAAAAGAAATTGCTTACATCAAACAATTAAGAATTCATCAATAAGTGCATTTGGTAATGCAGTTTTCTGGAAAAGCTGAATGTATGTTAAGGCTAGAAAATGCAATATGAAAATGCAATATTTGGAAGATGAGATATGCCTGTTATTCCTTAGGGATTTTACTGTTGCTGATTGTTCAGGTCATGAGCAGCTGTACAGATGGTTGAGGTGTCATGCAAATTTGTGTCCAAGAGGAGGAGAATTTCCTACCCTTAGTTTCTCCCAGTCCTTAATTTCACATTGTGCAACCTGATTCCTCTCTTTCCTGCATCATTGTACTTCAGACTTATAATCAACTGTACAGTGACCTGCACAGACTCTTTAAAAGTTTTTCAAGTCTACACTCAACTTCCTGAAAATCTGCTTCAAGATTCATCTCTCCTACTTTCCACTTCCATACAGTCTTTCCAAGGGGGGATTTCTGCTCTGAGTTGTTCTGTTTAGTTGGTTGCCACCTACACGTGTTGAAGCTTTTGAAGACTGCTCTTTCAGAGTCAAGTAGGTTGTTCTCAAACTCTTAAAGAAACATTCTTCTGAGGTCTGTAATGAAAAGTTCTTCTCAGGCCCCTCTCAGTCCATCCAGCTCTGGTGCTAACACATTGCTTGAGATTGCTCCATGACAGCTTGTGTGCTTAATCTTGAGATCACTGCTTTCCATTTTAGGACTGTTTAATTTTTCTTCTCTAATGGAAATGTCAGCTGTCCATTAAGAACCTGGCCCTCAATGTGCTAATGTTTCTGTTACTTTGTATACCATTGTCTGTGTTTGTTCATTTTTCAAGAGTTGCCTTAAAATCCGTGAAACTTAACTTTTGTTCTAGGTTAATTTCATTCCAAATCAGTTCAATGTTCTAAAGTTCTTTGCATCCCTTGAGACTCAGCTTAAAATAGCAATAAATATTAAATTAGGCTAAATAGTTCTGAAGGTTTTTCCATCTCATTCTCTTCTCTAGTATATCAGAGTTGATGGATGGGCTTTACATGGTCTGACAGGTTACTAGCTGCTGCCTGCACTTGAGAAAGAGGGAGTACTGAAAACTCTGAGTAAAACTTTGGAGTGGCTATTTGCATGCAGGGATTTTATTATTATTATTATTATTATTATTTAAAGGAAATTTAACTCTGAATATCACATTTAACTATAGGCTGTGGAGGGAAGTAGGCACCTCTGTAGTACTTAGGTGCCTTTAGAAAGTGCTTTGCTCTCTGCTGCAGTGCTCCCCACTGAATACAGAGGGAGCTTGGGCTGACTGTCTTGGAATTTGATGATGAATTGTCTTCCCTGGCTCAGGTGTGTAGATGTCTGCTCCAGATTCCTAGTCCCAGTAGAAATAGCTGCATTATAATATCAAACCACCCCAGTTGAATGTGGTGGGGAGAGTGAATGCAGAGAATAAGAGTTTCTCATGTGCTGTGTGAAGGAGTTTTATGGCTCATGGAGATGGCCTGTGAATCGTTCTGCAATAAAAAGTGTATTTCAAGGCTGCTTAGGATTGCAGGAGACTGCAAGATTTGTGTTGCTTTTCATAAGTTTCTGCTTTTCATAAAGCAGAAAACATTGGCACAGATACACTCAAATTATGCTGCTATTTTGGAATCAATGTGCTTTAGAATCAATGTGTGTGAAAAGTAACTAACTTTTGAAAGAGAATCATGATTTTACAGGCAAAATAGAAATCACAACAAATGCACCAAATCTATTTCTGCATTTAAGTGTGTATATATATATTCAAATAGTTATACAAGCATGATTAATTATATGCTGTTCTTTAAAAATCACCTGGGTGGCATATGTGACTGAAAGAAAATGACAGAACAGCCTGATCATCTTGAATATAGAAATTTATTTTGCAAAATTTGTTTTAATTTCTCTGGTATAATAATTTTCCAATATCTTCTCAACAGCATATAAATATTTTTCATGCATAGATTTCTACTAAACATTTTTTTCCTTTTGACTTGACCAAAAAAGTATGAGCACTCTGGCCCTCTTAGCCAAGCAAACTGTCCTAACAATTATTTTGGAAGGTAAAAATATTCATATTCATGTGATTTAAGAACTATAAGAAATTCTTCCTACTAGGAAGAAAAAAAGTGTTTCATTCCTATTTGCATAGTTTCTACTGTAGAGTGAATTTTGAGTTTACAGATGTGGCTAGCTTCTTCTGGACTTCATTAATTACTCATAATGAATTAATTATGTTAATAACATCATTTGCTTGATATGATTAGTGTAGATCGAAGATTAATGCAGATCATGCCAGCAGAGTATGTCACTCATTTTTGCAATTCATCCAATTACCGGTAGCTTCAGTTCACCTAAAGCAGATTTGTCAGGCAGACATCCAGTCTTCCTTAGGGAGCATGAGGAGATGGAGTGTTCCCAGCACCTCTTCTGGAGGCTGCTCACGCCGTGGGCTCTGGCTTGTGCCCACTGCTGCTGTTGCTACAGGTGCACAAGCTGAAAAGGAAAAGTCGATAGTTCCAGCAGAGATGTCTGCAGTAAACTAATCAGCACCGGCTGGATTGAGATGTCCGGCTGGTATTTTGTAGAGAGAGTTTTTCTAAATTGCTGCTTGTCAGAATAAATACCAACAAAAATTGTCCTGAGGAGGACAGCAGACAGTTTTGTCCTGCTCTTTGCTGTGGTTTAGCAGGGTATTTCAAAGTCCTGGTCTGTCCCCATTATCTTTTCCAAATAACCATCTTAATAGTTGATGTGAATAAAATTCCTACCTTGACTCATGAACCTGCCAACATGTAGTTCAGAGAGAGGATGTACAGCAAGAGGGAGGTTATTTCTGAAGAACCTGAACCATCAGATAGCTTTTTTCCTCACAGAGTTTGTGTTAAATATTTCTCTGGTTTTGTTAGGTTAAGACAAGGAGATAAGTATCTTTGGAGCTCTAAATACTGCATGTTTTCTTTTCCCCAGGCAGGAATCACTATTTGGAAACACTCAAATACCACCCCCCCACACACACCTTTCACTGTATATTTGTAGGGATTTCAGCTATAGTGTAACAAGATCAAAAAGTCTCTATGAGTCTCTTTTATGACCTGTGTCTTGCTTTAAGTATACTTGACAAATTGCTCTGAATAATTTAATCCATTATGTCTTGATTTAGCTGCAGCTCTTGCAAGATTTATTTTAATATAGACTACTTTACATTATGTTTTTAGAAGATTCCTTTTTCCGAAAATCATAGATGTAGTCTTAAAATTAATTGTTGGATTGTCCTTGGTTTTAATAAAATAATGAAAATACATATCCTTATATCTATTATTAAAATGTGTCAGTGGTTTGGCAAATGGCTGAAGAGATGTCAGGGTTTTTTCATTAGATATGGTTGAGTTTGTTACAATGTTTCTCTTTCTGCTTCTGTGATTATAAAAAAAGAGGATAGTAATGCACCCAATAAATAAGTTTAGGGGTTTTTTTCACATATGAAGTAGGTAAACTAGGACATTCAGTTGACTGTTGTGATTTACCCAAGTGGCATGTCACATGGCAGAAAATGTATCTGAACAGATGAAAGAAGCAATTGGATTATAAAAGTTAACTGGTGAAAGAAGCAAATATTTTAGAAGATATTTTGACTTTGCAGCTTCCTTTGATTTTCCACTTTTAAATTTTGCATCAGCATGAACAATTTTTGGTGTGCCTATACATTGTTGAGATAAAACGTCCTGATGAAATCATTTCTATTAATTTTGAATTATGTGTTTTGAATGTAATGCAAACTATGAAAATAGAAGCTTTGAATGATTAAGGAGCTCAGCTTCTCCTCTGTATTTCACTTGTGCTTCTTTTCTCAGCCTTAGTGTGCATGAAGCTGGAGCCTTGAATGCCCTGTCTGCTCATCTCTGCTTTTAGTGTTGCTGCTGGCAGATCACATCTAATAACCTTCACTCAAAACCTGACCATTTGCTTCATCAGGAAACCCACATTTTCATCTATCTTTCAGTATTTAAGTGGAAAGTAATTGAAGACCTTTTTGCATAAGTTTAAAAAATATCAAAAGAAAGGGTGCAGAGCATCAGTGCTATATACACTGCTTTTAACACTGTTTTTGAAGACAGGAAGACAGATATTTTTTAAAATATTTGGGTAGTTGCTTTCAGTGAAGTCAACAGCTCATGACTCCTTTACTAGCCCCTAAGTAGATCTTTAAAATCAGATCAATTACTGTGCATTAATTTTGTGCTTTCAGGCTGTGGTTGGTCACCTATGTGGGTCAGGAAAAGCGTTTTTCTCTGTACACAGTTAGCTAGGTAGATTCTGGTAGACTTTTAATTTTCAAACACAACAATTTTTATTGTTTTTAAAGAATCTTGTTTAAACACATCTTAAACTTTCTGAGGCAGTGTCTTGATTTCAGTAGAAACTTCAGACATCCAGCCAAGTCCACATCTGGCTAGTTCAAGTGTCTGAATTGCTGAGATGAGCCAACCCTCCAGTCCTCGAGGACTGACTTCTGAGGTGTTCAGGCCACTTTTAGGGTAACTGTATTAAAGACTGTGAGGGTGTCAGGAGGGAGCCAACATATGTGTGAGGAATAGACATCTACCAAAGACAGAGAAATAGCTGGCACATCAAAGCAGATGGGTAAGGTCAATTGGGCCAACCAAGCTCATTACTTTTTGGACCCCCTGAAAAGTATTTATTTGCTTCTTTTGCTTCATGGTATTGGTGAGTTAGAAATACACTTGAGTGAGAATAGGGAAAGCACAGTGTGCAATTCAGACTTTCTTTTCTCTTCTGCCTTACATGGGACATGATTAAAACTAATAGGTTTTTTTCAGCCTGGATTTTTCAGTGTTAGGTAATTTGTTTATTGTGCTACACTTAGGCATGGTCTCAATGGAACTTCTGAGCCTCAGACCTTCTCCCTGTGTTGTACTGCTTCTGCAGAAGCATCCAATAACCAGCAGTGGTCAAGAAGACACCTTTCGTGGACAAACATTTGCCCCTAAGGACTTTCCACCTCCAGCACCTCAGTGCCTGTAGCCTCTTAGACTGGGAAACATCATACTTCCTGAATGATCATGTTTTACCTGTTTAGCATCACCATTCCCTGGGCCAGTACCATTGAAATCTCTCCTTGTATTTGAGAAGTTTGCAGCTGAAGTTAAATAGTTTATTCTATTACACTGAAAAGCTAAGCATGATCTCTATGTTTGGAAATAGCTGCAGAGAACATACCTGATAATCCAATGTTTCAAGGTGATTTCTGTTTCTACTCAGTTCCTCAGAGGGTTCCCACAACAGCCTGGGGTAAAGATCTAGTCCTTTTGGTAATACTTGTTTTTATGCCTTGTTTTTCCCCAAAGAGGGTGTAGACCTGGTGTGCTGTCTTTCTTTGTATCTCTTTTCTCTTGTTGTTGAGAATTGATACTTGGAGTACTCTTTAATCCTTAGCTCAGCCAGGCCATCAGCCAGTTGTTGTCTCTCATAAGCTAATGAACTGTTTTGTGACCAAGTTTTATCCTTTATTAGGAAAGTCCTGGATTTCTCTTCTCTACTGTGTGGGCCTTGTTGGGCATAAAAATTCATTTGTTGTGATCAAATTTGTCTACAAAGGGTAAACATGTCTCTTTTTAATTGTGGATTACATTACACTGGATTACATTAATTTTTCATTACTTGATTTTAGAATACTATTCATTAGGCCAAAGGAAATAGGAACAGTGAAGCTGGACCATTAGTAAGACTTAAGCAAAGGCTAGAATTTATGGTGAATTGCTGCGGTGTGTTTTACCGCAGTAAATAAATGCATTTTCAGGCCATGTGTTCAAGTCACTTATAAATAAATATTTCCAGAGCTGGTAGAATCTGTGGCATATCACTTTTTCTCTTTAAATTGGAGGAAATATATGACAGCTTCATGAAAATCTCATGGATGTTTATATTCCTCAAAATAACCTATTCAGGATGTCTTGTCAATAAATACTTGAAATCTCCCTTATGAACAGAGGAAGGAAAAAAAAGAGGGAAAATAATTGAAGATATATCCACAAAAAACATTCTAATTATGCATTCTTTTGTCAAACCAGAAAGATCTTGAAAGTTCTGCTTGCTTAATCTCCAGTTAAATCTCTCAGGGGGCTAAATGACCCCACTATGAAATATGTATTCCATATAGAACTTTAGAGATCTGTTGTTACTGCCTGATGAAGATAAATCCATAATGTAATAAAACCTAGTGATGGCAAAGCATTCTCATGAATGAAATTCGAGAAGTCTGCCCATTTATTTTACACTGGTGCTGCTTATTTTACACTGGTTATGTGCTTATACTGGATTATGGTCTTCCAAAAGATTTTACGGGCAAGACATGTCTTTGCTGAAACACAGTCAGAGGTTTAATGTGTATTAATAGAAATTATAAGATAGGCAATGAAAGAAGCACCAATATCTACAGTTGAAAATATAGGGGGAGGGAAAAGAGGATTTCAGTAGACTGAATTTCTAGCTGCACTTTGTGTGGGTGATGAAGAAAAATTTGTCTTCTTCTATGAAGAAACTCAGAAGATCTTACTTAAATGGCTGCAAGGATTTTGCTTGTGACATACATCTTATCTGAAATGCATTGCTCCCAGCAGCAGAGTGCTTCCAATGCTGTGTACTGGGAGGTTGATTCAGTTCCAGTTCAGAGGCAAGAATAAAACCTACTGAGTAGTTGCTGTAGTATTGTGCAGCAAATGTGTGCTTTACAGAGGCATTTGAGCTAATGAGCTGATGCAGCTCTGCTTTAAAATTGTGATATTTCCAAGGGTAGCAGGGTTTGATGGTACTGTGTGCTCACAGGCCTATTATAGTAAGATATAATGTCTTAAAAAGCACATGTGGTTTAAAAAATGGGATGGAAATGGAGGGAAGTGTTCTTATGTAATTAGCCTAAGTATATATTCAGCTGTTATCATACCTCTAAAATGTTGTGTGTGGCTGCCCTGGAAATATTTGTGGATAGTAGAGGGCTGGATAAGGAGCTGTGCCTTTGCTAATATTGAAGCAGATGATGTGAGCTGTGACTCATGTTTCGAGCAGTGGTATGTGGTGCCCATAGTGTGCACAGGCTCATGAATGCCTTCATTCATCCCATCTGTTAGGATGGCACTGTGCCCACATAGGAGGGGATTGGTCCCTTTCCTAGGAAGCGTGGTGCCAGACTGTTGTGAGTTTGGATGGCAGGCTTATCTAACATCGCAAACACCATCTCTGCTGCAGGAAATCCCTTCAGTGTTAGGGCTGAGGCGTTAATAGGTGACTTGGTGTACCCTGGAGGGTGTTTGACGTGTTGAACAAAACAACTGAAACACAGCAGAAGGAGGAAGGCTGCCCATCCCTCAGCACAGCAGGATACTGAGAGGAAGTATCTGATGGCTTGTTGCATAGCAGAATTGCCTAGAGACAGCTCTAGACAGCTGTTGCAGTCAGGCTAGGGCAGATGGTGTTGGGCAGTGGAACAGATCAGATGGATCTCTTCACAGTATCTCCTAGATGCTCGTTAATGGAATTAGCCCAAAAGACATTATCTTGAAAGGCTGCCTCATGTCCTGCCTTGAACTGTGCAGAGTATTGCAGAATATTCTGAAGTTCAATTAAAAAGTAAATAGTTTTCCTGTAAAGTTCTGTGGGTTAGGTGAGCACAATTTTAAGATGAATTTGGTTATTTGCAAATGTGAAAAAAAATATTACTTTTGCATCACTTTTGTCTACCGTGGGTGACTTGCACCTCAGATCCATCAACAGATGATGCTGATGCTAAAATTCTAAGCTCTGAATTTAATTTCCATCTATATAACATGCATAACATTCCTGTCCACAGCACTAGGAACTAGATGATCTTTAAAGGTCCATTCCAACCTAAACCTTAGCATGATTTTACAACCAAGGACAAAAATAAGAGAAGTTCAAAATTTTTGAACACTTTGGAGCTTTTGGAGTTAAAGTCCTGCTCAGAATCTTTTGTGTTTAGTTTTAGGATTTTTAACACTGGCAATACATGTATTTTTTTAAGCTCTTGGGCTTCTGATCTTTTGAGACATTATAGAATTGCCCATTTCCTCTCAACATGAGGTATAGCAATTTGATGATTGTAGAGGAAAATGAGTTTTTGATCAACTCATGTGACTTCTATGGCTAAAGAATAGAAGTAAAAAGTACTTGTCTTAAATACATTACAAAATTGTTACAGCTGGCTATGAAGTGCTTGGCTTAGTCCTCCTAATGCCGATTATTAATTGACATACAGTGAAGCAAATTCCCTAAAATAAATGCTGTAGTGTCTTTCTAGTCAATGGAGATGTGTACCTGAAGCCTTTAGGCCAAGCTCCTGTTCAAGTAGCTGAAGCTGAGCTTTTTCAAGGTACTTGTTTTTAACCCTGGGCTATCTGTGGAACTTGCATTAGTAGGCTCCATTTACTAGATCCCCTAAAACATTGCAGGAAGAAATTAAATATTTGATTTAGGCAGACTGAATCCCAGTCAGTTTTGGGGAAGTGCACAGTATTAAGGTATTTTTGCCTGGATCTGGTGCCAAGATGAAGGGCAGAATTAACCATCTTTTAATGTGCACAGTAAAGTTAATCTGGAAGACAAAGGAGCATTTTGCGATGCAGTTTTGCTCACTATTAACATTATGGGGCTGTAATAAGGTGGTAAGGTGGATTTTTTTTTTTTAGGAATCATTCTAAATGCTGTTTATCTTTTAAGAAGTAAAGGCAATGAGCCTATAAAACTCATTAATTCCCTTTTTTTTTATGTGGACAAACTCAGTTATGTTTTTGAATGTTCAATTGTTCAGTGTTAGTTCTCTTTGCACTTTTACTTTCCTAGCTGTTCCGATAAGGAAAATTTGCTGTAATGTGTGAGGTGCTTTTATTGACTTCAGCTGTTTTCTTTGGAGTGTGTGTGTCTGTTCATCATGTCAGATGAATAGCTGAGCTGGCTGATTGCTGTGTCAGCTTAGGCTAAGTCCCTCGTCCGTGTCCATAATCCTCCAGCTCTAAACACACTTGACAGTTAGCTGGTGACCTTAGGAAGTCTTTTCATCTCTGACTCCACAAGTGCTAGCGTGACTACTGGAACAATGTTTTGGCAAGGACAGTAATAGCTTAAACCACATTTTGTTTAAAAGCAAACATCTAAACGCATTTGTCCAAAAGACAAAGACGAGTCACAGTTCATGAAGTCTCACGCACAACTGCAGTAACTGGGACATGAACAGCCATTGTTTGACTTATCTTCTTCTGGTTTCCAAATAATTTTCCCCAGATCTTTTGATTTAAGTAGCAGAAATTGATGTCTTGTATTTAAGTGGATGCCAGGAGCAGGCAAAACTGATGATAGCACATTTCTTTATGTATAGTAAAGATGTCTTGTTCCATCCATCAGCAAAACCCCCCAGCATTTTTAAGACAATCATGGTCTAATGCATCATAAATGCAAAAAGAGAAAACAAAACATTGTCAGATTTTTGGTGGGCAGGGTAGTCTTTTAGAACTGAGGGATTCCCTTGTTCTGCTGAGAGCAGCCTGGATATGTGGGTGAATCTGGTGCTCATCCTACACTCCTGACTTGGAGCTCAGCAACCTTTTGCTGCACATTTGTTGTAAATTGAAGAAGACTTAGCTCTGTGGATAACAGAATGGGGGTTTTGATAAGGTAGAAGAGGCTGATACAAAACAAACCCAATACTTCTCTGTGTTATGTTCCTCTTCTTCTGTTTGATTTTTTTGTTTGGCGTTTGTTTGGCTGGTTTTGTGTGTTGTGGTTTTGTTTTGGTTTTTTGTTTCTTGTTTGTTTTTTGCTAGGGAGAGTGAAGGATGGAGTGCAGCAGTCATACTTTGGACCAGATTCTTTGCAAGAATTGTACTCCTCTTGGATTAAAAAATGGAGCAAGTCTTCCAGGGCAGTGTTTCTGTAGCCCCTTTGCTCCAGTCCATTAAAGATTGTTCCTTTAAAAATTCTGTTTAAAAATTGTGCCTTTAAAATTCATGGTGCTTATAAGAGATGTAATTCTGACAAGAGCTTAGAGAGGGCAGTTACCTGAACATCCTGGTGAGCCCTGATGGGGATGGGAATGACATGTTCTTAGAATAGCCTTTTGCAATGCCTAAGAAGAAAACAAAATGTACATATAGCAATTCTGGCTCTTCAAAGCCTGGGTCCATGGCAGACCACGTGCAAGAAGAGGTAGAAATGGACACTGGCCCCTGTGAAAGCACTGTTACGATTCTCCATCGTATAAACAGTGGAAGGTCCAAAAGAGACACAAACTCGGATGAAGTCTCACTTCTGCAGTATCCTTCACCACTCGGTGAAGGAGTAGTTAAAATGTGTCTATTTCAAGCAGGAAAATGAGAACAGTTTTCTCCAAGAGAGCCTTGCCTCTGCAGCCCTCCTGGTGAGCTGCCACGCCAGCTCACGCCAGGCTGCGTTTGAAGTGGTGGTTTCTTGGTTGATATCTAGCCAAATGCCTCAGCTGCTCATACAAATGATTCAATGCAAATCAATGAGATTTTCTAGACACAAGCAGTTAATGTTTCAACAAGCAGTGGCAGATGAAATTGCTGTGTCAGATTGCATGGCAAAGAGAGCTGTTGCCCTTGTTCAGAAAATTCTGTGCCTGGAGAGTTTTCAGACCTTCCCATTTCAATTATCTGAAAAATTCTGCTTTCAAATCAGCTTTGAAATGTTCAGAGTCTCTGTATGCCAGTCTTTTTTTGACATTGTTTTTCTTGTTTGAAAGAATCAAAGATGAAACAGTGTTTTCTACCCTCTGGCAAACCTCAGGAGACAAGTTACTGCTACAGACTTTGCTCAGGTTCTGCAACTGTCCTAATGTATATTACTCTATATTAGAATAAGAGGTCATTGCTGCCATTCAGGTCTTTCTGAGAAATTTTTTGCTGGATGCTCTGTTTGCCCAAGTATGGTCATGCATATGTGGTTGGTTTTCCAGCTGATTTTCCAAGGAGAAAAGCTGCTGCCTTTCCTACATGCACAGTTTGTCAGAATCCCAGAAAATGTCTACATTGAAGCATGCCAAATCAGGAAAAAGTTCTTAACCCAAAGGATGGTTGGGCAGTGGAACAGGCTCCCCAGGCAGTGTTCACAGCACCAGCCTGACAGAGTTCAAGAAGCTTTGGGACAATACTCTCAGGCACATGGTGTGACTCTTGGGGTGTCCTTTGCAGAGCCAGTAGTTTGACTTGGTGATCCTTTTGGGTCCCTTCCAACTCAGTACATCCTGTGATTCTGTGTCAGTCCAATAACAGTGAAAAAAAGCAGATTAAATTTTGCAGCACAGTTTGATTCAGAAAATCATATTTTTTAAAAAATAGTTTGATTCTTCTCTATAAAAAAGCATTCCAGTGAAACACAGCAGCTTCCATCTCCCTCAGCCCACATCTGCCATTTTTGCCCCCCTCTTCTAAAGAAGGCTATGGCACCCAAAGGATGCAATCCTGGGCTTTTGGCCAATATCCTGAACTTGAATTCCCACATAGAAGAGCATTTACTTAGGAAAATAATATGTGGCAGCCAGTAGGCACAATACTACTGCTGCTGCCAGAATGTACTGACTGTAAATGAAGCTATGACAGATGGCCTGAAGTGTTTCAGTGCTTGCTTTCTCTAGACCAGGATTACCTAATTAATTTGTGCTGTGTTGTGTTGGGTTGTTTCACCAGGTTCTGGTGAGACACATTGAATGCATGGGATCTAGGTTTGCTGGACCAGGCAGGGTCTACAGATGGGGTAGGGGCAGTTTTCCAACAAATCCCTGGGACACCAGGTTCCTGGTGGGACCAGATGAGTGGGAAGGAATATGGGAACAACCCTCAGGACACCAGGGACAATATCTGCTGGAATGAGAAGAAATGGAGTCTTGATTCCATTGTGGCTGAGTTCACTGAGCAACCCTGTTTTAGAAAATAATATTTTACTTGGTAGTGAAGCTCCTATATGCACTGTACGTACAGAGCTAGCTTTCTTTTACTGCTTATGGAGTGTTATCCTTGTGCATGGTCCTTGGTAGAGAGGGCAAAAGACTGGTAGGACAGTTTTTTATTGTGATTAGAGAAATGCATAGGTGAAAAAAAGGTTATTTTCCTTGAGAAAGTGGTGATGCACAGCAAGATTTGATATAGCTTAGGTGAAATATATGGGGAAGAAAGAGTTAAATGTGTCATAAATATTTCATATTTTGGGTAGAAAGAGACTAGTGAAATAATGTTTAGTTTGGCAGAGAAAAATGAGCAGCTATCATTTAGCTAGGTTTATTAGGAGTGACTTTGAAATGTAACCTAGTAAATACATCCTATCAAACCAGAATTAAACCAGCTGCACAGGACTTGAATAGCTCAAGGAAAAAGTCCTTGTCTGTTCTATCCTCCTCTCTGGGTACATGTTTTCACTCAGTTAAGAAAAGTCAGTGGAACTGCATTTAAAAGTGTTGTCACTTCACAGTCTGTCACAGGGCTTTTGCCAGCTCCCTTCAAAAAGGAGTTGGTGCCTAGAACTGTGCCAGCTGGTTGATCTGATCATCCCAACGCTTTACTAGAAAATCTAAATATACAGCAGTACGAGCTGAAGTGTGTCTGCTGTCCTGTTTTGCAACTATTCTGCATTTGAATGAAGAACTACTTTCTCATGAAAGCAGTACTGAAGCTCTCTCTATCTTTCTGTTCTATAGGTTGTCATTTTGTATTTTGAGCCAAGTATATTTCGCTGTGTTCTCCTAAGATGGGTTCGTCTTCTGGGCTTTGCTACTGTTTATGGAACTGTGACACTCAAGCTGCACAGGTATTTCACATTAATTTCCATCTCTGTGGGAGTATGTGCAATCTGTGGGGGTACTTAGATGGAAGGGCTGCAAATATCATCATAAACAAGTGCCGTTTCTGATTCTGAACCCACTGTGTATTTCTCCTCAATTTTCCTGCTCAAATTACATGCTACTAATCTGAGTTGAGAGCTATGAATGCTGAAAGGATTTGATAAAAGTATGTATACCTTAACTGTTAAATTGTGCAAGAACCCCTTTCACAGGAGGTAAATGTGTTTTCCTTGAATATAAAAAATACAGAAATATTCCTAGAGTGTTCAAAAGTTCCCTTGTGAAGCGTTCACAAGTAGAGAGATGTTTTTGAAGTGTTTAGACATAGCAATGGTGGGTGAAGCAATAGCCTATGGTGTATGTACTTACTGTGTTTCCTTATTGCTCTTATTTCAAGGGTTGTTTTCTTCAGGCAATCACAGCAGACAAGCTACACACTCACAAGCATCAGTACCTGCCAGCAAAAATATGAGGCAAATTCTGGGTTCCATGGGATTGGCAGTGCATTCACACATGACTCAGAGATTTAAGATTTAGAGGCCCAACTTCAATTCTCTTTCCTACACTTCCCTTAAAAATTGAAGCCTTTTCTGGGTATGCTGGATAAAATCCTAATACTTTTCCCTCTTTAAACTTTAATGAAAAAAATTAATGATAAATTCTGTAAGCATTTTTCTTCAAGCAAAGAGATAAGCAGTATATTGCTACTTGAGCATATTGGATAAAGTACACTCACTCATCTTTTTATCTTAGTTTCATTACTGTGTTGGCATGTTAGAGGAGGTTTGATATTATGCTCATAAACTGAATGAGAACTAAAAATATCTTGTGTTGCATGATGCATTATCAACTTGTCACATTTTAGGTGGAAACTCCTGTTTTCCCATTAAAACAGACTCCTTCTTGCAGCTCCCTTTAATTTGTGTCCCTGGTTACAAGTGTACACTTAGGCTAATAAACTGTAATTGTAAAATTCTGTGTCTGGCCACATCTTTGCATTAAAATTGACCAAGAAAATCCCACACCCCCATAATACTTTCTGGGATGAACAATTTCTGATGCAAAAAGTGAAACAAGTAGAGCAGTAGAGAAGAGATAGCTGGTGACTTTGCTTGGATGCCTTGTTATCTACAGCTCAGATAGATAAAAAGTCTAAGACCGTGGGTGGCTCATGTTGTCACTGCAGTTCTGCTATCCTAACAGGTTCTTTATATGATTGTATATGGTGTGATGAAGCAGCTACCTTGACAGGACATCTTCTTCCATTC
This sequence comes from Prinia subflava, assembly GCF_021018805.1. NCBI lineage: Eukaryota > Metazoa > Chordata > Aves > Passeriformes > Cisticolidae > Prinia > Prinia subflava. The sequence continues at coordinate 137,159,334 of NC_086247.1, forward strand.
ACATTAAGTGAGGATAGGCTGCAAAATTGGGCAGGAAATCTGCTTTGCTCATTCAGCTGTTCGGTGTTACTTGGCACCTGTGCTGACAGGGTCAGCAAACAAGAAGAAATTGAATAAGAAACCCAGAATGCAGTACATCCTCATCCTTGATCAAAGCAATGAAGGATAGCAGCAGACTGGATTGTATCAACAGGACAGTAGCCTGAAGGCTGAGGGAAGTGATTATTCTCCTTTACTCAGCCCATATCTGCAATGATGTGTCCAGATGTCAGTGAACTTAGATGAGCTCAGTGAAAAGCCATCAAAAGGGTTGGGGCTTGGAGCACTGGTCCTGCAAGAGAGGTTGGGATAGCAGGACTTGTTCAGCATGATGAAAATACAGCATTGGAGGGACCTAACATGAGCTATCCAACAACTTCAGGGAGGTGAAGCTGTGTTCTTTACAGCAGTGTGTAGTGGGAGAACAAAAGACATTGACAAATTGAAATAGGAGATTTCAACTTTATACAATATGAATGAATATTGGGGTCAATGTTATACGAGGAAAGCATTTTCAGTGTCAGGGTGGTTAGCAGTGGAGCTGGTTGCTCATGAGGTTATGAATTTCCATATTTGGAGGTTTTCAAGACCCAGCTGGATAAAGCCCTGAGCAACCTGGTCTGGATTCACTGTTAATCCTGCTCTGAGTGTTGGCTGGCCTTCTGAATAATTCTGTATTTCTTTGTGTAACACAAGGAGGGGAAAAAACCTATTTAGTGTGTTAATCTAGATTTACTTTCTCTAGGAATCTATCTTTTGTTTTCCACACAGATATCCTGACCATTCCTTTCCTACATTTGTGATAATGTGGTCATTTTTGGTACTGAATATCTCAGTCCCAGAGTGTGCCTTGCAAAAGACCGAGTCAAGTTAGATATATATTTTATTATACACATTAATACAAATTATGCTGTTAGCAACAATGTGATGTTAATAGAAATTTGGTAGAAATTTTTGGCAGATCCAATTCAATCCACAGGTCTTAAAAGGCTGAGGAATGGCTTACTGCAGACTTCACAAATACTCCTGACAAGCACTGCTTCCCTCCTGCAGCTAGGCTGTGTCCTGCAGGGGGCAAGAACCAATTGCCAGCAGAGAACATGTGATTTTTCTGAGTTAAATGGGAAAACCAATATTGTGTAAAGATAGCTATTAATGATAATGAGAAAGTCTAATGCTCTAGTTTTCAACAAATGAGGTCTTTCAGTAGCATTGGAGCGTGAAGGTTAACCAAAGCCAGGCAGAAGTCACTGGACACACCTAGGGTTTTTGTAGTTTTTTTCAATTTTCCTGTAGTTCCTCGCTTCCTAAGGAGGTCTCAGAGGTTTTGTTAGGGTCAAGCACCAAGGGGAAATCAGAAAAGAAGTTAAAAGCAGATGCTTAAGGAAGACTAAAAGAACAGGGAAGTCATGTACTGATTCATTCTTTGAACACCTGTCACAGTCAATTTTTACAGTGCCTCATCCTTAATTGCCTCTTTCTTATTCACTGTGCATTTTTAAAATAAGGAGCTGATGTTTATGGGGGTGGAAGGATGGGGGCATGGAAACGAGTTTAATTTAAGAAATCTAGATGAAGAGCTATGAACATAAAATACAATACTTTCCTTAACAATGGATTTTTCAAAATAATTCTCTCAAGAAATAATGATGTTTCAAATTTAACCTTTTGGGTTTAAAGAAGCTGCTGATGTTGCACCTTTCAGTATATTAGTGGAACTGAAGACTCTCTTTGTCCCTTTTCAAGACCTGTATTTTATGAGCAGGTTATCTCATTATTTTTAATATTGTGTGACCATCTGTCACCTTCGTGTCAGGATTAATTTAGAATCCTTAATTCTAAAGTATAAGAATGAAATGAGGTAACGTACATACAGACAAATGTATGCCCTTGTGTGCATATGCATAAGATAGTTTTCAGATATTTTAGGAAAAGGACACCCAGGCATGGGGTCTCTAGTTTATGGGAATCTCCATTTCTTACATTAGTAAGAGAACAGAGGAGAGTGGTAAAGTGAGGAGAATGAGAAGGTATGGGGAAGGTGATGTTTCAGGTATGAGAAACATGACAATGACATAATCCACACTTTTTTTGTGAGCAGTGATGGTGGGATGGAAGTGTTAGTGGGAGAACAAGATGTTAACACCATGATGCAATTCTGCATTTCAGCTAAATGCTGTGCTAAGATTATATTGCTGTGCTTTGCCATCTGGTACAGTTGGAGTAAGTAGTGGACCTTCCTACAGGTTTTGGAGGTGGTAAAGGAAGGAGAAGAAAAACAGTGTAGGTGGTGTGTGGGTGTTTAGAGGCATGTTTTAGTGGGGGACATGGATTAGTGGCTCATTTGGCAGTGTTAGATTTATTGTTGGACTTGATGATCTTAAGGGCCTTTTCCACCGTAAACAATTCAGTCTGTGCTTCTCTGAGTTGTGGTTCCATGTCTTATTGAAAAGGAGACTCATGCTAGCAGACAACCCAAAGATGATGTCAGCTTGCTTCTTGAAGCATCAGTGCTGAGGACATGGTATCCTGTTCCAGCCAGGACAGGGTTAAAGTTACCATCATCCAGGAGGGGCACAGCCAGGACCCTGGGGTTGATGGATATCACCCCACACCGTGTGCAGGGGGGGCTCAGGGTGGAGGGTGGGTGGCACGTGGGGACCACTGGCGTGTGAATGGTTTACCTAACTCATACAGTCTGGTTTTAGTAGTTTCTTACTGTTTCTTTCCTTATTTCATTGCTGTTTTGCTAAATTGTTCTCATCCTGCCATCTTTGCCTTTTTGTGCTTTCAGTTCTTCTCTTCATCCTGCCCCAGGGGAAGCTGGGAGGACGTGGGCAAGCAGTATGTGGTCTGGGGTTTTACAATGGGAACACTAAATTTGGGAATACCATTCCTAACCACAACACATGGCATATATGACCTCCCCTAGCTCAGCTAGGGCTGGGAAAGAGGATACAGATGATCTTGTCTAAAAGTGTCTGATGGGAATGTGGTGCAGAAAGGGGCAGAAGGTACCTTGGCAGTTGGAGCCTGTAGGGCTGGATTATTGCATGGCCAATATTTCACAGGTCATAAGACCAACAGGTGACAGTTCCATAGTGCTGACACACCACCACCCAGTGGTTCCATGAAATGGGACACTAGTGATAAAGCACTGCAGAGAGAGGTTTTGTCTTGGGGGAGTGGTTACTGTGTAACTCCGCTTCAGCTGGCAAGAAAAGTGAGATGAGCATCGGCTGCAGTGGTGAACCACCCTGGTTTTTTGAAATTAGTCAGGCCGTCATGGTTATGTTGGTTGAGCACTTTAAAAAAGTGGAGGATTTACTTCCTATTGAATTATCCTTTTTTCTTGTGGAAGGTGAGAGTGAAATACCTTTGGACAGACGCACTCACTGTTGGATTTTGCTGCTGGATGTGGTCCACAGTGATTTCAGTAGTCATTATCTCACATGAAACAAAAGGAGGAAAAACTGTTTTCAAGGCAGATGTTACTGTTGCAGAAATACATCGTCCAGAGTGCTGGTCTGATACTGCCTTGTTGAATTGTTTGGGTTTTTTACTGCTTTAACTTCACTGACAGGACTTCAGTCTGTTTGCAATACAGGAAAAGGAGTGGTTTGGTCAAGCTGAAGAGATTTTTACACTGTAGGGGCTTTCTATAACTATTCCAACCATCTGCCCGTCTCTTCCTTAGAAGCGGAATGTTTTAGCACCTGAGATTGTAGGAACTGAGTCCTACAAAGCTTTGTGAAAAACAGTTTTGGGGCAGAAAACAGAGCTTATGTGTGCTCCCACAGAGTAAGGGCTGAAACACGCAGCACCAGCAGGTCCTTCTTTGCCTGGTCTGCCTTGGATGGTCAGTGGGCACACGGTGCTGGTGGCTTACAAACTGTGCCTCAGGCCTGGCTGCTGGAGAAAAAGGCAGAGAAACGAGGATTTTAGGGGCTGGGTACAGAGTGAAAGGCTGGGGGATGTAGGTTAGGGAGGGAAGAAGCTGGGCTTGCTGAAAAATGTCTGCACATACAGTAGGAGTTCATAAGGAATGAAGTTTCACTAATTAGACCAGTCATGGAAAGATCTGTTTTCCTGTTAGCATGCCTTAACCTAATTAATTAATTTCATGAGTATAATTCATGCCTCATGTCTGCTGCAACTTTGCTACTCTGTTTACTTTTTTTAATGGTATACAACAGAACAGTAAACTCCATATAGCATTCTTGCATGATGCACATTCAAGATTAAATTGTTATTGTTACAGTTCTTCTAGATTAAATGAGTCACATTCTGTTGCACTGTGGCTTTTTTTCTCAGTAAAACCTACATTATTAAAATCCTGTTTAGCTCTTTTGTATCCCTGCCATTCTCAAGCAATAACTAGCCTTAACCACACAGCGTAATGGTTCTGTTGCATATTTCTGAATAAAATATCTACTTTCTTATGTATAAACTACCAAAATGTAGCACAGCTGTTAAAAAGCAGTGCAGAATTAATCTTGATGGAGCATCATGTAGAAGTAGGACTAATTCTTAAAGCAAAAAAATCAGCAGCATATAATGTATTTAAGATTAATAGGGCACTGAGATCCTGGAAAATATTCTCGTCCATATTCCTATTAATATTTAATTTATATAAATTGTTGTAGATACAGCTGTACAGTTCCATGGGCTGGTGTTTTAATCACCTTAATGTAGCAAACATTCTGCTTTATCATAGTAAACTAAGTTTGGCTAGGAAAGGTCAAAGAGAAGATAAAGAAATTATCTGGTGTTTTAATATTCAATTACACTGTTATCACAATTAGAAAAAGAACCAGCAGTGGGTAGGAAGGCACTTTGTAATGATCCATAGGTATCACAAGACCTCTCAGATGTCTTTTGATGGCATGTAAGAGCACCCTGGCAGATATTGTGAGAAAGGACTGGGTTTGCACACCAGGTGAACATAATAGCAGAAGGCTTTCAGAGCTGGAACTGGAACCTATCCTTTCCAAGGATATCCAAGTCCAGGACTTCCCTCAGATAGCAAAACTTTGTGCTGTGAGGCAATACCTTCCAGGTAGGTGTGCATTTGTGCATGCATTTACAATACCAGTAATAACAGCTCTACAGACTGGTTTTTCTCATGTGGGAAGGATGGAATTGGTCAGTGGAACAAGGTGTCTCTGCTGGGTGGGATTACAGCATAAAAGGGAAACCAGGCATGACACAGCAAAACTTGAGTTATAGCTATTTGTGGAGGAGCGTGATGAGGGAGGGAGGAATGTGACTGATCACAGTGGAAGCAGAGATTTGCAGATCACATACACTGATTGTCAGTGAAGAATCATGACTGGAGAGGAAGCTTCTGGTGGGCTACTGTGAAGAATGAGGAGTAAGCCTGATACTATTTAGCATTTTCAGTCGCAATGAACAACCAAGAACAAAATTATTACTCACAAAATTTGTGGATAACAAAGCTTAGAGAAATAGTAAATTCTGTTTCAGAAGGTCTAGTAATGAAAAGTATTCTTTACTAGAATCATAGAATATCTTGTGTTGGAAAAGATGCATAAGATTTATCAAAGTCCAACTCCTACCCTGCACAGGACAGCACCAGGAATGCCACCATGAGCCTATGAGCCTGACAGCATTGCCCAAACTTGGTGCCATGGCCTGAGGAGCCTGTTCCATTGACCAATCACCCTCTGGGTGAAGAAAGTTTTCCTAATATCCAATCTAAACCTCCCTGACACAAACCCAGGCTGTTCCCTTGTGTCCTGCCTCTGGTTACCACAGAGAAGAGATCAGTGCCTGCCCCTCTTCTTCGCCTCACAGGGAAGTTGTAACTGCAGTGAGGTCTCTGCTCAGTCTCAGACCCGTGAGCCAGTTCTTCACCCATCCCATGATGTGTTTATCCACTGTGAGCTGGACATCTTGTGCAGAAGGACTCTGTGAGAGACAGCGTTGAAATCTTTGCTGAAGTCCAGAAAGATTATATCAACTGGCTTTCTTTGATCAGCTAGGTGAGATACCTTGTCATAAAAGGAAATTGAGTTTGACAAGCAGGATTTTCCCCTCATGGAGTCATGTTGGCTGTGACCACGACTGTGTTGTCCTTTAGGTGTCTTTCAATAACGCCCAGAATAATCTTCTCCTGAATTCTGCCAGTCATTGAAGAGACACTAAAAGGCCAGTAGTTTCTAGGGTCATCCTTTTTGGGACATTGGGACAACATTAGCTGTCTTCCAATCAACAGGGACCTCCCCAGATTCCCAAGACTGTTCAAAAAGCATTACAATAGGCCTTGGAATGAACTATCCAGCACTTTGAGTGTTCTTGGATGAATCCCATCAGATAGACTTGGAAGGATCCAGCTGGAGCAGCAGATCCTGTAGTAGTTGAGGGTCAACTGGGAGTTTTTTATTCTCACAGCCACGGTTCTCCAGCTCAGGGCACTGGAACCTCTTAGCCCATCATCAGTGTTGCAGACAGAAGCAATGAAAGCACCAAACATCTCTACCATGTCCATGTTGTTATTTTCTTAGTCAAAGAGATGCATTTGAGTGCAGCCAAAAGGCAAATTATAACTAGGGACTATTTAAGGACTAAAAGTTACAGAGAGTAGGAGGTTAATCAGTAGGGAATTGACAGGAGATAATGTCTCGGAAACTCATATGAGTGCAGTATGTCCTATTCTTGAGATGCATTTTTAAAGAAAGGATACAATAGGTGGTTGTGGTTCAGAAAGTGTTTGAGGACTGGGAAAATGCTTGATACTGTGGAAGCTAATCTAGTTTTTAGATCCACAAGAAGACTGAGAGATGACTCCTTCTGTGGTGTGTAAGCAAGCAGGGAGAGGAAAAGTAGTCACAAAAGACTCTTTATTCTATTGGACTGAGGTTTAATAAGATCTGGCAGCTGGAAGCCAGAAACAGAGAAATTCAAATGAGCAATCTGGCATACATTTTTCTCAGAAGGGTGCTTAGCTATTAAAAAATCCAAATAGATTGGAGGAGCAATGAGAATTTTTTGTGCTGCTTTCAGTTCAAGACTGATTCCTCTTTTGGAAGATTTTGTACTTTGGTACTACTACAAATTGCAGAAGTTTCAATAGAAAAATGTAATGGCCTGTGTTGCACAACTGATCAAGCTCTATAATTTAGTGGTTAGACCAATATTTGGGCTTTATTTTACAAACGTGCAATAAAAATTATATTTAAACATTCCTTCTAGTATAGATCTATTAAGATATTAAGTATATTTATAGACTGAAATGACATATAGTGGTACTATTTGTTGGAGTGTACCAGCTGCTTTGACATTCGTTATTCCTGATCACTTACTCTAATGTAGATCTCAAGTACTGTGGAAACCAGTCCCCGGACCAAATATTCTTACATATTAGTTGCTCTTTTCTGGATTTCTATGAAGGCAAAAAATTGCCATTATGTTTTTGAAGAATTAAGTGTCTGATCAGTGGTAACCAGCCACTGGTGTTGCTCTGCTGTAACATACACAGGGGTAAAGCTCATCCAGCATTGTACCGCTCTGCACATTGGTGAGTTATCCTCACAGATGCTTTTCTGAAAGAGGAAGGAGATGTTCTAAGAATTTTACATGCAATATATTGGATCCATGAACTGGGCTGGAAAGACCAAGATAATACTGACTTGACTGCTTGAAGCTTGGGAATACATACACAGTAGGTCCTGTAGAAAGTTTCAGTATTAATTCAGTTGTAAGTATTAAGTTATTCGTTTTAGAAATAATCTGTAACATTTTCACTTAATATTCACTACCAAAGAAAATTGTATTAAAAATTAAAACTGTTTTTCTGCTCTGAAGTATTACAGCACAGGACAAGTTTTGTATGTTCTTGAGCCCTACCTCCTTTGTGTGCACACTGTGAGCCTCTGTTCATACTTGCATTTACTGTATATGGTTCAGGCTGGAGCCTGTTTCTGGTAAATCTAAAAATCCTAGCTGTTAATAATCGGTGTAAAATTTTGAGTGCCTATTTGCAATGTGTGCTTTGGGTTAGCTGGGAGTTCTAAAGCTGAGCTCCATTGCTCAGGGGTCTCTGAGTCTCCTCCCAGCCCTCAGCAGTGCTGCGCTCCAGCGGTCCAGAGCAGCACAGCTGTCCTGGAGGAGCCGTGTTCTGCTCCTGGCCTCTGCTACAGCAGCAGCTGTTCTTCTTCTGAGATCTGGAGCAAAAAAGCCCTTCTCCCCCTTGCTGGCATATTGTGGAGATGCCACCTGTTCCTCCCAGGTGTGCCTAGGGAGGAACATTGAGTGCAGGGCTACTGGTGGGGAGGCTCTTGCTCATGGCAGGCTGAGCCTCAAGCACTGGCTTGCACAGAGTTGTTGAGAAGTGACAGCCACTCCTGTGACCACAAATCTTACTAAGCTTTTTGTTTCTCCTTCTCTGTCTTTTTATACAAACATTAAGCCTCTCTAACTGGTATCAGTCCTCACCAGTGCATGTATTCTTATTTTCACCATTCTATTCTAAAAAATGTCAGGCATTGGCATCCAGGGATTCACTGGTTCTACCTTGTTGCTGTATGTGGATCAAAGGCTTTGTCACAGATGTTTTTCAGCATTTCTTTGGTGTTATTTTCAACTGTTCACTTGTCAATAATGCAAATAGGCATTACATGTCTGAAATCATACTTCAGTTCAAACTACATAAATTCATAGCCTCTAAACAAAGAGGAATGTCAGAAGGTACTGTGATGATTTCACCAGGGCTAGTGACAAGAAAGTTGATATGTATAAGCATGTATTCTACCATTGTCTTACTGAATCAAGGCTAAAAATCTATGAACTGTTTATTCCAGATGTTGCAATCAAATTTGTGAGCACATTTTTGCAGATCTTCTGTTCTTCTCCTTGACTTGCTTCTAGTTTTTGCATGTGACAAACTTTTAGAACCTTTTTCATGCTACTATTTTGTAAAGATATGTATTAAAACTTAATATTTAAAATTATTTTTCTTAAACCATGTATTTTGTAGCTTCCCTATGGTTTCCTTCAGTCTGTAAATGACCATCATGTATTCCTGAGCTATTTCTATAACACCTTAGAAATCATTCTCTTGTTGGCTTTGAATGAAACTCCATACAGTGCTCAGAGGCTTGAAACTGATGGAAGAGCTGGAATTACACTGTCCCAGCCATCTCTTAGTAAAAGCCTTAATTGCTTTATGCAGGATCTTGCCTCAGCAATAAGTCTGCCTTCTATCTTAGACTGGACAAGCTTTTTTTTTCTTTTAAATCGGATTAACATAATCCAGCTCTGGACTTCGCTCCTCTGCACTTTTTCAAATGCTTTGGAGAATGTGGCTGCAATGACAAAATCTCAGTTCTAATTTTCTATTCAATTTGCAAATGATACTTTGCTAGTTGAGCAAAAGGCCTGTGGGATCCCTGGAGGGGGATTGTCGAACTTGGGCTAAAGTAGCAATCGATGGCTTCTGGTGAGTGTCAGCTGCCATTGGCCTGTGAGGAGCAAAAGCCCATTTGTGTTGATTGGTAAACCATGACACTGCTGTACCCAGGAAAAAAGAGGCATTGACTGGTTTGTCATGTGTGAATGTATGAAAATGTAGGGGTTTGCAAGAACATACATGAAGTAATGTTCAGTTTTGTCTCTGGCTCAGTCTCTTGTAATGAAATTTTGTCAGTGAGTATCCCCAGAAATACTGGCTGGTGCTCAGTTTGTTTGGTTCCTAAGATGTTGCCTTATGTCTGAAAGCCCAATCAACAAACTGTTTTTTGCATTCTTTATTGGGATTTGCACTCACGTGTGCTGCACAGCTGCACCATCAGGACCACAGATGTGAGCAAACACAAAATCCGTGTTGACCATTCTGTGTGTTTTCATGCTCTTTTTAATTTGGGTAGCAAACATGGTGGTGATGCCCACTGCTTATTTATACTTGTCTCTGAACTTTGTTTCTGTGCTTGCTGTTTCTCTCATGTGGCATTCTGGTATTTGTTTATCTTTGCTCAGATCTTTTAAGTCTCATCAGAGTTTCTCTGGATCTTGGACAACTATTAAACTGTCCTGGAGTTCTTCCTGAATAGTTTTTGTGCTAACAAATGGCTTTGTGTTTCTGGCTAAAACTTTCAGTATGCCAAAGGTAAACTGTCTTTCTCAAAGGAGAATGTGAGTATGTACCATGCGTAGAAGCATGGGGCAGGACTACCGAAGCAAATGCTATTACTTGATTTTTTTCCACAAGATACAACGTCATGTGGATATCTAAAAGCTGTAGAAACCTGCAGCAATGTGCCAAACACAGAATCATAGAATCATTTTTGTTGAAAAATACCTGTAAGATCATTGAGACCAACCATAAACTTGACACTGACAGGCTCACCACTGAACTATGTTCCTGCATGCCACACTTACACATCTTTTAAATACCTCCAGGGTTGGTGACTCAACCGCTTCCCTGGGCAGCCTGTTCCAATGCCTGACAATTTTTTCCAGAAAGAAATTTTTCCTGATATTCAATCTAAACCTCCCTTGGCACAATTTGAGGCCAAACTGAAAAAAACCCTAACTTTTAATAAATAACTGAGGTGTGCATCTCACTAACACAGGGATGGTGCTTCTAGTCCTGATACTTGTGTGCTTTTTTGCTAGTGCAGCATTTCTGTGCCATACCCATAATGTCTCTTGAAGGTGAGACTATGCACAGTTACCTTAGCATTGGCCTAGTCCATGTCCTCCAGGTTTTCCCTGGTTAGGGCACCCAAATATTTCTTTCAAATTTGAATTTGTATTTAGCCTTACAGAGGCAGAGTTGTATATTTAGCTGTTTTTATTTCCCTTCTGAAGAACCAGAACTACCTACTTCCTTGCTTGTTTGTTGAAGCACCAAGTAACTCTCTCCATTTAAGCTGTTGCCCTGTGGCAAGCAGCATAAATCACCATAAAACTGTAGATCATTTGAACTCTTATGAATGTGCTGTGTTCTGCCAGGATGTTCTTCAGTTGTTTGTTCCTTGCCTCTCCAAAGCTGAATAAGACCGAGAATGAGGCATGCTATTATCCTGTTATTTCATACATGTTTTTGTTGGTAAAAGCTATAAAATGAGTCATTTCCAATTATCTATTATCTATATGTATATGTATTATATATATGTATATTTAACTTGCCAACTTACAGGATGTTTGATCGCTCATTAACTCTGAAACTACACTTATTTTACATTAGCTGTGCATTTACTTTGAGCACTAGTCATTATTTCAGCTGCCATTTTGACTCATGAGCCCTAGATCACCCTAAGCTTAATCTTACGATATTTGTGGGTTCATTCAGAACTTCTGTGGAGCCAACAGCATTGCTGGTTTAGTCCTGTGCAGAGTGTAAGGCAAGGCAGGCTTGCATCACTCTTCAGTCTTTCATCAAACAGGCATAGCTCTAGGTAAGGCATCTTTTTCTTGAAAGACTGTGACTGGTGTTTGAATATTGATGTCTTGTCTAGCACCATCAGATGCAGTACAGTGTTTATTGTAGATGTTTTCACATGCCTTTTTGCCCCACAGATCTTCTGATCCCAAGTTCTGTTTGGGTAATTTAATTGCTAGACAAATTCTAGTGGCTGTTTGAGGGGCTAATTCTGGGATCCCAGTAATTCCTTTCTGAGTTTTTTCAATTGGATGTCAGTCACAACCAGGTCTGTTGCTCAGTTTCTCCACCTCAAATGACAAGACCATAGGTATGTTACAAACTCTCTTGTTCCCTCCTTCTTTGGGCTGTCTGTTTGAAATACCCCTCCTATGAAGTCCTGCACTGTGGAATGTCAGTGCAGGAGTTCCAGAGCTCGCTGCCACTGTCTGTGCCTGCTGCCCATGTCTCAGTGCTCCTGGCTCCATGTGCGCAGCTTGCCTGGGTTTAATTCCAGGCACTGTGAAGAACTTAACCTGCTGCTTGAGCTGAGAAAGGTGGATCAACCACTGATAACTGAGAGTTGTCTGTGTTCCATTTGTTTTCCTTCTGTAGTGTTCAGAAATCGTGCAGGGCCAGTCTGCTTTGCCCAGTGGGCACAATCCAGTTGTGTGGCAAGGAGGGGCACAGCCACCAGCTGCAGTAGCTCTGTGCCACACCTCCTAAAGATGTAGATCCCCTCAGCTGACTAGCACCTTCTGGAACAGTCACAGAGCGGCCAGAATGTCCTGTCTGTGACATCTGCAGTCCAGCCAGAGTGCACTGGCCTTCTGAACCAAAACCAAACAAAAACTCAACACAAAGCCCTTGAGACTTCAGCTGTGAGGCTTTTTTTGTAAGAAAAAAGGTGATCTTTATAAATCAAGTGAGTGAACTTGGTTTTCTGCACCTTTTTACCAGAAGCATAGTGGCTGTAGTAAAGCCACTGACAAAGGTCATTCTGCAAACCCGAACAATACTACTTATCCCAAGTCCCAGAAGGGTTTCCTGGGTGGGCTCAGCATTTTCTGGAATAAACACGACTGTCAAGAACAGCAAAACTGAGTACCCTGAAAGATGCTGGAGATCAAAACCAGTGAGCCAGGTTTTGTAGCTGTCTCCTCAGAATGCAGCGAGCATTGAAGCTTAGCTGCTCCCTGGGCTTGCAGCCCCAGCAGGCTCGGCTGTATGGAGAGCTGGCAGCACGCCCTGCCCTGGGCAGCCTCGGGTCTGTCATCAGGCATCCTTACCATGAAAAGTTAGATTCATCCAATGTCATTTGCAAGACTTATCAGATAGAATACAGAAACCAAATGATGTATCAAGACTGTCTTCAGTGAAAACAAAGTGTGTGTGCTATTTTGTCTCCATGCTCAGTTAGACCAGGCTTATTTGTTTTATTTTCATCTTCATGGCACATGAAACACCACATTTAAGCTGTTTGTTATATTCCAGAGTCCATATCTGGGTTTTGTGTAATTAGCTCCTGTTGCATGGATGTCACCAAATCTGAATTGGAGTCAATGTCTGACTATTAATTAAAAAGGAGTCTTAGTAATTCTCCCTTTTTTCACCCTGTTTTCTTCCTTGGGTTATTTGTTGTTAAGCAAGGTCATTGCCACTGCATTTCTTAGCACTATTTGATGTCTCTCTAATTGCAGTATTTCTTTTTAAACAACTACTCTCTAAAAAACAGCATGGCTATCAACACTTCTAATGTGTGTATGTGACCACAAAGGAAAGATGGGACTCTGCCCTTAGTTTATCTTTGCAGATATTATGGAGCTTCAAGCTTATTGCATTTTACTCCCATTCTGTTCAGTCCATGTTGCTGGCAATAGGGTCTCATTTCTCTGTGTAGGTAGATTGCCTGTGTCTGTATTTTTAACATCTTTTACATTTGATTTCAGTGAGAATACAGGAGAGTTTTATCTATCTCATAGCAATCAACTGTTGCTCTTTTGTCCTGAAAATTGTGGCATTTAGATTAGCTCTCCTGTGTCTCATTAAATGGGAACATTATTCTTGTTTTACTTGACAACTAAACCTTCAACGGCAATTTAAATTATAATTTCTTTCATTATTTTATGGTGAAAACAGGAAACAACAGTTTGTGGAATTCAGTGTGTCAGATGATGCTATTTCTTCCTCTGTGAGACAAAACACTGAAGATAAGAGTTAGTATTTCTGGCAGCTGGCTTTTTTAACTTGAGTATTTTATTGCAGAATTACAACAAGAACGTTTCATTTATTTACTGAAGTTGTATGTTGCAGTGATGTATATAACAATGCAGAGGAGTCTGAGTAATTGCACTGCCCTCTTCTTTAGAATGGATGACAGTACTAGTTAGTAATAAAGTTGAAAAATAAAAGTTAAAATGTGTACTTTAGTGGGCCCCTGAGAGCATAATTTGTGATACCTTTTAGAATATTCAGTCAAATCTCAGAAGATCATAGAGCAAGTTAAACAAAAGATCTTCTATTCCTAACTGAGCTTTTAATATTAATACGGTTCTAAAGCATATTAAATCTTAAGATTTAACATCTGATTTAAAAGCTTGTTACAGAAAGCATACCAAGAAAATATAATATCTTCCATCTATACATCTATATATCAACTGCACAAAGATTACAGAGTCACAGAAAAGCTGGGGTGTCGCGGTGCCGCTACTAAGCCCCTTGGCTTCACCCCGAGCCAGCCCAGGCACCGGAGCAAGCGGAATCCGAGCTGCCCCTCAGCGGAACGAAGGGGTCAGCCCTGTGGGTTCTTGTCCCTGGGAGAGGCCGGAACGGCAGTAGGATAACTGAAGCGACGCGCTAAGAGCGAGAAAGGAGGATCCAGCCAGCCAGACAGAGGAACCACAACTTTAATCCAACATAGCACTGTCCAGACCGAAGTGGAACCAGGCTGAACTGGAACTGGATACCGAACAAAGAAATGCACCAGCTTATATGCTTTCGGGGTAGGGGAGGAGAAATGGGAGTCCCTCTTTGCGGCAACCAATGGAACCTTGACACTTGGGAGATAAGGGGAAGGGTTGCAAGCCTTGAACCAATTAGGGGATAGGGGAGGGATAACACAGTGGCGGGAAGAGGGGAAAAGGTAACATGTGACCAAGGGGAACTTATGAATTTCAATTAAGGGGGGGGTGTACAGAACATACAGCATTGTACAGAACATACAATATAGGACCCACCAGCCTTTCATCTTTTCCACATATCTAAATCCTTCCTACTTGGTAAACCACCCATATATCTTTCAACTTCTCTCTGCCTCAAAACCCTCTTTCCTATATCCTTCTTTCAGCACCCTCTCCTTCTTCCTTAAGTCTCTCTCTTTAAATCCTCTCCCTCGTCTGTCCTTCTTTTCCTTGTCACAGTCCTTCACAGCACCTGCTTGTTTCTGCTTACACTGTCCCAACTTTCTTTGTGGAGTCCAACTGAGGTTTAACATACTGAAATGGGGAAAGTCCAACCATCCACACCACCACATCTCCCCCTTTTCTTTTATTTTTGACCCTGTGAGTTCTATCTCAGATATCCGAATTGAGGGGGGTCCACCAGGTGTTCAGAACGTGGGTATGATTCTGCAAACCACTGCTGTTGAGTAGGCCATTGTTCTCGAGGAAAGCTGCGCACTTCTTCCACGATGATTTCAAGCTGTTCAGCCTGCTCGTCCTCATCAACGAAGCTTTCCTCCTCCTTGAACACTTCTGGGCCTACTTCAACGGCTACTCGGTGGACTTCAGCTTTGAGTGGTGATGTGGAGGAAGAAATCAAATTCTGCAACATCTTTTTCATTAGTCCAAGGCTGGCAATAGCAACAAAAAGCACAAAAACAATTAACAGAACAGTTTTAAGAATCGATCCCGTCCAACCCGAGATCCCCCATCCCTTGAACAAATTACTGAGCCAGTCCCCGTATTCTTGCTTGATGTCTCCTATCATGTTTTCCATTTGTTTGAGTGCCTCGCGAGTCCCCTTGGCCCTAGATGTCAAATTAAAGCAGCAGAGCCCCTCAAACTCCTCACACGAGTGACCGTGGAGGAGCAGGAGGTAATCGATGGCTGCACGATTCTGGAGGGTTGCCTGCCTCGTAATTTCCTCATCTTTCAGGAGGTTTGATAGGGCCCTAGAAGTCAAACGGGATTGCTTAGCTACCCAACATTCCAAATGGCCTAATTCTCCGAGGGTCTTAGCAATGGCGACCCACGGCGCAAATACTGTGATTGCGATGCCTTTAGATCTGCTCCAATGGATAATTTCCTCATCGCAATCGTCTGCCAATTTTTTGAGAGAGTAGTCTTCTCTCTTCTTTCTAGAGTGTGCCAATAGATGTGCACCATTTGTAGAATTTTGTGTAACCCAATCCAAAATTTGTGATTTGTTGGGTGAAAACAATCCGAGGGTCCCAAAGGTGCACGGGCCTCCGGAGAGGTGAGAGGGGATACCTGCCCATGCGTGGTCTCCGCAAATCAAGAATGTTCCCCTAGGAAGCTGGCGGGGATGGGCAAAGACTTGGGCTGATTTTTGGGGAGGGATTGGAGGATAACTAAAGGACACAGCGTTACACCAATGAGTATTAAAATGGGCTTTGGAGGAGACAAAATGACGGTGGTGACGCTGGACGTGGTCGTTGCGGATATGAAAACAAGATTCGGCTCTGGCGGAACCTAGAAGCTCCAGCTCCTGAGGCTCGTTTTCTAACTTTGGAAGACTTTTAATATAATTGTACCACGCGACGATGTAATGGGCATGCTTTAGGTTATGCTCCATTTTAGCAGCTTCTTGTCTAAGTTTTTGAGCATAACCTAGAAGCATCTTGGGCATCTCACGATCTTTAAATGGGATCCCCACGAGGCAGGATGCCATGGGATTCGCGGCACTCGCTTGGTTGAGACATATGTGGTCTTGGCCCAGTGATTTGGCCAAGACAGTCCAGACGTTCTGTTGTGGCTGGGGGACGAGCCACGCCTGGGCGATGGTCAGGAGACTGGCGAAGAGGACGGCTGAACTGATGGCAGTCTTGGCGCTCATGGTTGGACGGATCTAAACAGAAACTCAGAAAAACAAATCGTTACAAAGTGGGAAATCACAGAAAAAGGGGTCCTCCCAGCCTTCTGACTGCTCCTCCTCTTCCTCTGAGTCACTGGACTCACGCCTTCTGCGGCGGAGAGCCGCGGAGGCGACTTGAGGCTTTTCGTTTTCTCGGACTTTTGTTTTTCTTTCGATATAAGGCTTTACCCATCTGGAGGGTATCCACTTCGGCCCGGCATCAGTGGAGACGCAGGCGTACCCGCGCCCCCACGTCAAAAGCGTCAGTGGACCCTCCACTTTCCCTGTTTCGGGAAACCTTACGGTCACCGGCGGATGCTGCTCACTCAGGTCCCAGTCGCGGTTGCTATTGAAATGCCGCACAACGGGCGGATCTGGTTTTTCATAAGAACAATTTAGGAAATTTAACACATAAAGTGCCCTTGCCAATCTGATTGATGGAGTTTCAACCTTCAGGACTGGTCTTTGCTGTTGAAGGACCCGTTTGACGTTCTGATGAGTCCTTTCAACAATGGCCTGACCCGTGGGGGAGTGAGGGATGCCTGTTTTATGCTCAACTCCCCATTGCTGCAGGAAATCTGCAAGCTCCCTGGAAGTATACGCAGGGCCATTATCTGTTTTAATTTCCTTGGGGATGCCCATGAAAGAGAAGGCCTGAATGAGGTGTCGGATGACGTGGGAGGCCTTCTCCCCTGCGTGTGCGGAGGCATAGACTACACCCGAGAAGGTATCAACGGACACATGCACGTACCGGAGCCTCCCGAACGCCGCCACATGGGTGACGTCGGTCTGCCAGATTTCACAACTTCCCAGCCCTCTAGGATTGACTCCGGCGTGCATGGTCGGCACGGAGTGGGATTGACACGATGGACACGAAGCCACAATCGCCCTGGCCTGTTGCCGGGTGATACGAAATCGGCGGACCAGGGCTGGTGCATTCTGATGGAACAAAGCATGGCTGAGCTGTGCCTGTTGAAATATGTCAGGCAGTGGGGTCTTTGTCACAGGAGCAGCGAGAGCATCTGCTCTCCTGTTGCCCTCTGCAACAAACCCTGGCAAATCGGTGTGCGACCTTGTGTGCATCACGTAGAAGGGGTGCTCTCGGTGGGACACAAGCTTTATAAGTTTCGAGAGCTGCGCATAAAGCGCGTCGTTGGAAACCTGCTGTAATACTGCCTGATCAGCTCTGGACACTACCCCTGTAACATAGGCAGAGTCGGTAACTATGTTTAGCGGTCCGGGAAATCTCTCTAATGCCCTGACGACTGCGGCCAACTCAGCGACTTGAGGCGAACCCTCAACGATTTCAACATCACTGTCCCACTGCTGAGTTTCGGGATCCTCCCAGGTCATCACTGACCTGTGAGAAGCCCCGGACGCGTCTGTAAAAACGGTCAAGGCCTGGAGTGGTTTTACACTTCGGACACTCCTCAATGCCAATTCAAAATTTCCATCCAGATTGAACAATTTGTGGGCCGGCCGATGAATTGAAATTTGGCCCGTAAAAGAGTCCAGAGCGAATTGTAGAGCTTCATTATTTTGAAGCAGAGTTTCCAACATGGGTTTGGTGATCTGGCCCGAGGATAATTTGATGGGGAGATGGATGCACTCAAAGTCACAACCGGCCAACTCGCAAAGGCGCGTACGTGCCTTGCGGATCAGCTCAGCCATGATTTCTTGTGGCCTCGTAAGTCTCTTGGGCCGGTGGTGGCTAAGAAAGACCCACTCTATGATCAGCAGTGGATCTCTCCCCCCGTGGCCCTTGGTGTCATGCTGTGTGGTGTTCGAATCCCACTGAAAAATGACCCCAAAAAGATGCGGGAGCTTACCCAGCACCACGAACCGAAAGGGTAAGCCGGGGTCACATCTGTGCGCCTGGCGTGATGACAACGCCTGTTGTACCTTCTCCAGTGCTTTCCTTGCCTCCGCGGTGAGCGCCCTGGGAGAGCTAAGCTCATCTCCCCCCTTCAATAAATCGAAGAGGGGTGCTAGATCCTCCGTGGAGAGACCCAGCCAGGGCCTCACCCAATTCAACTCTCCGCAGAGTCGATGGACATCCGCAAGGGTCCGGACTGATGTCCGGATAGCCAATTTTTGGGGAACAATGGTCCGCCGTCCGATTTCCAGCCCCAGGTATTTCCAGGGTGGCATCCGCTGAATCTTCTCTGCTTGCAGCTCAAACCCTGCAGCAACTAACAAATCTGTTACGCGTGTGAGGACTCTATCCAGTTCGCTTGTTGTTGGGGCGCAAATGAGGATATCATCCATGTAATGGTGGATGATAACCTCCTCCGCGGCTGCGCGCACAGGACGCAGCAAGGAAGAGACGTACAGCTGGCACATCACCGGGGAGTTCTTCATACCTTGGGGAAGAGCCCTCCAGTGATACCTCTTCCTTGGGGCCGCTCGGTTGATGGTAGGCACCGAGAAGGCAAAACGCGGTGCGTCATCCGGATGTAAGGGAATTTGGAAGAAGCAATCCTTCAGATCAATAACTGCCAGATTCCAATTTCGGGGCAGCATGGCAGGGGATGGCATTCCTGGTTGGAGGGATCCCATGTCCTCTATAACGTTATTAATTTGTCGAAGGTCGTGAAGGAGGCGCCAGCGCCTTCCGTCACTCTTTCGAATGACGAAGACGGGCGAGTTCCAGGGGGAATTCGTTTCCACGATATTACCCTTCTGTAACTGCTCCTCCACGAGCTCCTCGAGCGCCTTTAATTTCTCCTTGGATAGCGGCCACTGGTCAACCCACACTGGATTATCCGTTTTCCAATTCAGTTTGAGGATTTGGCGCTCCTCAGTGACCGCTAGGCAAAAAACCTGAGGGGGGTCTGGGATACTAATTGTGACCCCCCATTGGAACATGAGCTCCCTACCAAGCAGGGGCCGTTCATATTTGCAAACGAAAGGGCGCGTATATGCCAATTGCCCTTTCGGCCCCGTGAATTTCACCATGCGCGCTGATCTCTTAGCCGATTGAAAACCCCCTACTCCGGAGATATTCGCCGGCGCGTCCTCCAAGGCCCAATGTGACGGCCACTCCCGGGTGGGAATGACCGTGACATCCGCTCCTGTGTCAAAAAGAAGACCTTTATTAACGGACTCATCCCCAATGGACATCGTACATTGTATTATAGGTTTTTCTTCTGTGATCCGATGCACTGCGTTGACTGAAAGTGGCCTTTCCTCAGGGTAAACCTGATACTGATCTGGCCTGGTGTGTGGAATTGCCTGGGCCACTATTTGTCCCTTTGGGTGGAAAGCTGGGGGATGAGTGGAACGCAGCCAGACATTGAGGAACCTGGGGTCACCCTTATAGGTCCCCGGGTATACCTCAATGTCTTGCGGAGTGTATTTACAGTCCCCAACAACAATGAACTTACCTTTCCTTTGAAACGGCCAGTCCAGAAGGTCTTCGCAATCCACGCGAACTGGGTACCAGCTGGTATCTCTGAGGTGCGCACTGTGAGTGAGCCTCAACCTGTAAGGTTTACAAAATGGTGTTAACGTCAAGTCTGGGAAAGTTCCCTCCTGGGAAGGGTGAAGGAAATGCCAGTCCGAGATAGTTGTCTTGGTCCAGTGACCCCCAAAGGCGTTGACTGCCTTCTCTTCTGCACTGCCCACCCTGTTGGGGTCATCATGCCGGGTGGGCCCGCACTCCCCCCCTAGTTTTTTGAATTGTGTCCGGAGTCCTCCTGCTGTGGCCGAGGCTTTGCCAGCAAGTTATGCGGGCATTGGCTCACAAAATGCCCTTTTTCATGGCAGAGGTAGCACTCGACCCGTGCTCTAGCTGGGTTCGACGCTGCCGGCTTGCGGGCCTGTGGGCGACGAGGAGTCGCATCTTCCGCAGCATGCACCTGCCGAGTTCCCTGCTTGCTTGCGGTGGTCATATGTTGAAGCAGGAAAGGGACCTTTTGCTGGCAAACTTGCAGCATCACCTGTAGAGTCCGTGGGGGTTCTGGAGGGAGACTTAAAATCGCTTGTTTGCATACATTATTAGCATTAGCAAAAACAATCTCCTCCAAAATTCTCTTACGGGCGAGCCCGTCCGTTACTTGTATTTCTAAAGCCCTAGTCATCTTGTCCACGAAATCTACAAATGATTCTGTGTCCCCTTGCCTAATCTGGGTGAACGGCGGCAGGGGTGCACGAGGCTGCATCGTGAAAAAGGCTTTGCAGGCCAGGTCTTGCACCCTAGGCAAAACTGCTGGTGGAATGAGCAGTGCCTGAATTTGAGGGGACTCGAAGGAACCTTCTCCTCCCAGCAATTCAACAGTAAGGGGATTACCTCCCTCATCAATTGCTGGGAGTGGCAGGTGCGGCAGCTCTTCCCGCAGGGCTTGCCTAAACGCAGCAAGCCATAATTCAAATTCAGCCGGTGTCATCAGGCAAGAAAATAATTGCTTTAAGTCTGCAGGAAGGGTTGTCGCAGCTGCTAGGTCTGCCTGAAGGAGGCCGCGGAAGTACGGGCTCTCTCTCCCAAATTCTTTGTGCGCCTTACATAAATCTCGAATTATAGTTTGTGAAAATGGCTGCCAATTCGGTTTAGGTTCGCCACCCCCGCGAGCCTTTCGGTAGGTGACAGGCGCAGCTGAGAGATGCACTTCCTGGTTTCCATCGCTGTTGTCTTCCGGTTCCCTACCGTGGGAACCGGAAGAGGCAGCGTGGGAACTACCATTCCAAGATGGCCTCCTTCCGGGGTGGGGAGAAGTGCCTGGCTCCGCCCCTAGGGCGGGCCAGGGGGCAGGAGTGGGAGGAGTGTCAGCGTGGGAAAAGGGAGGGACCGAAGGCGGGGTTTGGGCGGCCACAAAGGGAGGAGACATCGGGTATGTGGGAGGAGCCATGGGTGGAGCAAGGGAGGGAACAGAGGGGGCGGGTGTGGGAGGGACCAAGGGGTAAAATGGGTTGGGCAGATAAAAGGGGTTGGGCGGGTATGAAGGGGTTGGGTCAAGGAAGGGATTGGATTTCGGGGGAGGGGGACGCGGGGGAGGGGTAGGAGAACGGCGCGAACGGGCGCCATCTTGTGTGTCGCAGGCGCCATCTTGTGGCTCCTGTGACGCAGCAAGATTAAATCTAACTTTTGGTCGATAACGTGGGGAGACAGGGGAAGGGCTGCGTCCCCGGGCCGCTTGTCCAGGGCGACCCGAGGATTCCTCAGCAGTCCGGACAAGACTGCTGAGGCTGGGGGACCGGGAGTTCTGGCGAGAGCCTGGGCTGGCAGACCTAGGGTCTGCGGCTCTCCTCAGAATTCCCTTCCGAGGAACACGGGGATTGGGAGAAGGGGAACGGGAAACTGGGGCGGGCGGTCGCGTTGGCTTTTCATGCAGGGGAGAGCTGTTAGCGATCGTTTTAAATTTGACAATCAAAAACATAAAATCTTGGGGACATTTATCCGAATTGGCCGCCTTTTTTTCGATCGCCTCCCAGTAACGGGGGTTCCTCACAAGCTCCTCAGACGTGTTACTGAACTGCACGGAAAGCCACCGCACCAGCCTTTTTAACGAACCGCGGGAGAACTGAACCTTGTTCTCCTCCAAAACTCTAACAAGAACATAATAAACTCCTTTCTGGGTGGTCGAAAGCGAGGCACCCATCTCGCCGGTGTTGAAAAACCACCCTCACCCAAGACCGGACCAACTAAATCTCAAACAGAAAACCGTAACTGCCGCAACTTAAAAACCGGGCAACCCTGCACTCGCTAAAGCCACCGATCCTCCCGGCGCGCGGCACACGCAACGTCCCCAAAAACCCGACTCTCCCCCAGCTCCGAGCCTCCCTCGAGAGCTGGCAGGAGCACTCGAACGAAACAAACCCGAACGAAAAGAACTGAAAACCGCCTGGGCACGACCAAACCGGGAGCGAGAACAAAAGCGTTAACCCCCCGGTCCTGCGCAGACTTCTCCTCGGAGCCCTCCCCCGTGGCTTGGAGAGGGGGTCCTGATCGCGTGCCCCCGACGGAGGGTACTTACCTGCGGTCTTGGGGAACCCTCAGCGCACAGAAGACTCCGCCGGGAGTGCTGCCGACGAAGCTGCCTCCTGGATCTGCGAGGAGCGCTCCTCCGAAGAGGCTGCTCGACTCGCAGCGGTGGGACTGCCCTGGATCTGAAACTCTTCGGTGCTCGCGCCTGGTGCAAGCACCGCCAATCCTCACGGGGACCACAAAGAGGGAAGACAAGAGCCTCCACGGAAACTCAAGGCTTCTCCTCAGGGTCCCATCTGGGGTGCCAGCCACCTGTCGCGGTGCCGCTACTAAGCCCCTTGGCTTCACCCCGAGCCAGCCCAGGCACCGGAGCAAGCGGAATCCGAGCTGCCCCTCAGCGGAACGAAGGGGTCAGCCCTGTGGGTTCTTGTCCCTGGGAGAGGCCGGAACGGCAGTAGGATAACTGAAGCGACGCGCTAAGAGCGAGAAAGGAGGATCCAGCCAGCCAGACAGAGGAACCACAACTTTAATCCAACATAGCACTGTCCAGACCGAAGTGGAACCAGGCTGAACTGGAACTGGATACCGAACAAAGAAATGCACCAGCTTATATGCTTTCGGGGTAGGGGAGGAGAAATGGGAGTCCCTCTTTGCGGCAACCAATGGAACCTTGACACTTGGGAGATAAGGGGAAGGGTTGCAAGCCTTGAACCAATTAGGGGATAGGGGAGGGATAACACAGTGGCGGGAAGAGGGGAAAAGGTAACATGTGACCAAGGGGAACTTATGAATTTCAATTAAGGGGGGGGTGTACAGAACATACAGCATTGTACAGAACATACAATATAGGACCCACCAGCCTTTCATCTTTTCCACATATCTAAATCCTTCCTACTTGGTAAACCACCCATATATCTTTCAACTTCTCTCTGCCTCAAAACCCTCTTTCCTATATCCTTCTTTCAGCACCCTCTCCTTCTTCCTTAAGTCTCTCTCTTTAAATCCTCTCCCTCGTCTGTCCTTCTTTTCCTTGTCACAGTCCTTCACAGCACCTGCTTGTTTCTGCTTACACTGTCCCAACTTTCTTTGTGGAGTCCAACTGAGGTTTAACATACTGAAATGGGGAAAGTCCAACCATCCACACCACCACACTGGGGTTGGGAAGGACTTCTGGAGATCATAGAGTCCAGCTCGCCTGCTCAGAGCAGGCTTGGCCGGATCAGAACGCTCTGAGCCATCTACAGTCAGGTTCTGAATTTCTGCAAGGTTTTTCTCATGTTTACATGGATTTTCCAGGATTTCAGTTTTCACCCATTTCCTGTTATGTGGACATAGGGCACCACTCAGAAGAGTCTGGCTCAGTCATCTTTACTCCCTCCCGTGAGGTATTTATAAACATCAGTAACCTTTCTCCCTGAGCCTTCTCTTCTCCAGGCTGAACAGTCCCAGCCCTCAGCTTCTCCTCTTGTAAGGTGATCATGTCCTTCAGTCATCTCTGTGGCCCTTCACAGGGCTTATCTCCATGATGTCCACGTCTCTCTTGTACTGGGGAGCCTGGAGCTGGGCACAGCACTCCAGCTCTGGTCCCACCAACAGTGAGTGAAGCACAGGATCACCCCCTCAACTTGCTGAACATGCTCTGCCTGGTATGGTCCAGAGGGCTGGTGGCCTTCTTTGCCACAAGAGTACACTGCTGCTTATGGTCATTTTGATGTCCACCAATGTCCCCAGATTGTCCTCTTCAAAGCTCCTTTCCAGCCAGTTGACCCGTGGAATGTGCTGCTGCTTGGAATTGTTCTTGCCCAGCAAGTAGTTATCAAGACATGAGACTTCAGTTATTTTCACAAAATTTAAATTCAGACAGACATTCGGAAACCAGTTTCCAAGAAACTATAGCTTCCTCAGAAGTACTCATGATAAACCTAATTAACATTTTTTTCTGATTGTCACACATGCTGAGAGTGAACATAGTTGATTGAGCATTTACCTGGCAATAGATCATGGAAGCTTATCAAAGAACTAATTTTCATCACATATTGCTGGCACTCTATAATGATTCCAGACTAGCATGTTTTAAATCTCTTGTAACTGTATGTTTTATTTTATATGCCAAAACAGGAAGCTCTTTTGTACTGCTGTGTACTGTGCTGCTTGCACAAGTCAAGCTGAAGCTAATGGTTTAGTTGAGGTTAGGGTTGGGTTGGACTTGATGATCCTGGAGGTCTCTTCCATCCTAATGATTCTGTGTTTCTGTGATTCTGTGTTTCTGTGATTCTCTAATCACAGCACAGGGATCTACAGGGATGCATTTTATCAGGTGTCCATTTTATACAACTGGGGCTTTTTGACTGCTGGATTTTCTAGTTATTTGTCTTGTTACTATGGTATTATAAAGTGGAGAAGTGCATTTTTCTCTTTCTTCTGTATTTGACTTTTTTCTGACCAGAATTTGTTTTCTGCTTTAGCTGAGAAACTGTTTTGCACATACTGATCTTCATTTTCTTACACAGGCATTTGTTTTTCCACCTTCTGAGAGGTGTTTGGCATAGTAAAGCACCTGAACAATTCTATTTTGGTCTGCTTACCTTTACTGTAGCAATTTTTTTCTGAATTTCTTAGTGAACGAAACAAGTAAGTTGGGCAATTTGTCAGGGAATTCATGTGACTCTCAGCTTGCTCATGAACTAATGTCTGTTTGTCCTCTCTATCAATCTGTATTTAGAAGCAAAGACAGGAGTTGGAAGTAATGAAGGCCTGGAGCCTTTGTCATTGTTGCTATTGAGAGTGGAGAATGTAAAATAAGATGACTAGCAAAGCAAGGGGAGATCTGTAGTAGTACTGCAACCTCTAATAGCCATATCTTCACCCCTATATTGATAGATTAGGAGCATATTTTTATACAATGTTGTTCCTTCATGTTAAGTATCTCCTGAGAGCCTGGAACTTGCAGTGAAAGACATGAAGCTTCTGTGGAAACCTTTGCTATTTAACTTCGTGTTAGACTTTCTATTCTACAGAGGGTCACTGCTCCTCCATGCCAGTGACTGGCCTCTTGCTTTACCCTCTGTAGGAGATGCTTGACATAGTTTAATAACTCACACCCCAACTGTACAAGGTCCTCAGTAACCTGCTGTCATTGATCCAGCTAAAATCAGGGTCATATCAGAAAATTTCTCAATTTCTCTCTTCCAACCTTGGCTATTCTGTGAGTTAATCAACCAGAGATGTAATAACTCCCCAGATGCCTGATGAGCTTTAATACCCTTGCCAGCATTTTCAGTCTATTTGGTGTAAGCTACTCCAGGTGCACATTTACGAAGGAATATTTTAATAATAACAATACTTTGCAGCATGGAAATTTTATTCAATGAAGTTAACATTGTTTATGGTTTCAATTTCTCTTGGTGTTGACACTGCTATATCTGGTGACAGGTGGAGATGTCCCTGATTTTATCTGTTATAAAAGTGGTTTGAATCTTATCTTTTGCAGGCAAGCTGAAGAATAAACTTTCCTTTCAAATACACATGAAGGCCTTAGCCATGATACCTGCAAGCACAACCATGAGATAAAATTAATATTTATTCCACAAGTGGAAGGAGAACAAAACGCTGATAAAGAGCTTCTTTTGCAGTAGAGCTGATACAAAACACTGCTGCCTGTCAATCATATTATAAATTGTAAACATTTGTTTTATTAAAATGGGCACAAAACTAGCAACAAATATTATAACTAAATAATGCTTACATTATGTGTTACGTATCTTTCTGTACCACATTTCATTATCTCCTGTCAACTTACCATCATATAATAAGGATGTTGGCAACCCAGCACCTCTTCTGAGCTCTGCCAAGTACAGCAGTCTGCATTGTGGATCTGAGAGAAGAACAGTGTCCAGTAGGTGTGATTATTACTCTTTCTCACACCTAAAGGAAGTAAAATAGTCAAGACAAGTTCTTTCTGCTACATCTGAGCTGTTTAATTATCTGGCATGGCAATGAAATTATTGAAGTGAGAGCACAGCTCATCAAAGACTGGGCCTTTCAGTGTATCCTCCTCCTCTGTCCTCATGGTTCAAAAGAAATGCATATTTATGATTATCAATGAAATGATAAGGTTAGGAGGATAATGTGTTTAAAACTGAACATTTAGATGGCTTCATTTGGGTATGTAAAGATGTACATGCTTCTGGTCATTCAAAATGGAAGAATTTAGCCAGATCACAGTAACTTCCAGCACTGAAACGCCTACAGAAGGAAAGTGAAAGGGCAAAAACACACTCAGGAAGATATAAGGGCATAAAAATGGTGGCTTGATGCAGTGTATAAAGACAGGACAGGCTCCTGACCCTTCGACTGCTGATGTTTGCTTCCTGCATCTTTAATAATAAATTGCCCTTTTAAAGTAGTGTGTAAGAATGTCATTGCACAGCAGATAAGAAGTAAGTGCTTGCAAGTAAATCTGTGAGGAGACAGTTTAGTGCAGAAAGATTTTGTGTATGGTGCTTTAGTCAGTGCCTCACAGATACAGATCTTTTCCTAGTCTCGTTCTTTACACTGAATTTTTTACAATGCAGTATACTTAAACCAGTTTATTTTGAAAAATACTTCTCTTGAGCATCCTCTGTAAATGCAGCAGGACCCACAGTTAGTGGGTGACACCTTTGCACTGTGTGCAGCTGCTCCTGCAGGATCCTCCCCTGAAAAGACAGAGATAACTCAGAAAATCGGATTGACGAGTCAATAAGCTGACTTGTTTTTTAATGGAAACACCTCAAAGCAATGAGATGCATCAGACCAGAAGCAGCAGTGCTTGTGCCTAATTCTTGATTCCTGTGCCATGCTCTTACAGGGTGGTCTTGATTTGATCTGGCGTCATGATTTTTGAAGTTACATCAAATTCTTCACAATCTTCTCTGTTTCTCTGGAATTTTGTTTCTAGCTTCCTGCATCTGTTCCAAGTCTCCTACTTTTGTCTGCTGCTGTCTTCCAGATCTGAGCTTGCTCAGCTGTCTGTAGATTGAAAGAGAAATAGCACTCCGGTCAGAGAAGTCTACTGACCCCATTGTTTCTTAAACAGTTGTATCTTTAATGTCTTACAAATATAGATAATGCCAGATGTCACATGGAGTTTGAAGATCCACAAGAAAATCTCATCACCATAAGAAACTTTATAAAGGAAACAGAATTTGACTTCCAAGGAGAAATCAATTTTCCTGCTTTCTATCTCCTGCAAGTGGAATATTCAAAAAAATTGCTAGGTCACTGAAGCTTCTGCGATGACAAATCCAAACCCAGACTCTGTGGTTAGATCTTGTAGATCAATGTATTTGTTCCTTTAGAGCAGGGTTGGGAAGCTCCTCCTTGCTGGGGATGTGGAGACCCTGCAAACACCTGCGCTGGTCTGGGCATTCATGGGGTCCCAGGGATGTCAGCCATGAACTGTCAGCCTCAGTGGAAGGAAGAGCTGCATCTGCCCTGCAAGCTGCAGGATCTCAGATGCTGCTCCAGAAATTTCAGTAGCATAGTTGTATGATATTATTAGAAGAACATTAATAGTTTTTAATTTTGTTAAAATAGCTTATAAGACAAAAGAGATCACATAGCAACACATTTCATTTTATTCTGCTTTAGTGTAGAAACTTGCTATGTAATTAGGACTAAAAATAAGTAAAGGATGAGATATTTTTAGTGCAAGCTTTTTATCTTGTTCAAATCCACAATATAGCA
The DNA here is from genome assembly GCF_021018805.1 of Prinia subflava. Classification (NCBI taxonomy): domain Eukaryota; kingdom Metazoa; phylum Chordata; class Aves; order Passeriformes; family Cisticolidae; genus Prinia; species Prinia subflava. Next base: position 137,187,500 of record NC_086247.1, read on the forward strand.
CACCCAAACTAACAGTTACAGTATCACATTAACCATTAGTGAAGTAGAATACAAAGGGTAAAACAATGTGGTGTCTGTCTGTGAACATGAAAACAAATAATTTATCTCTGAAATTATGGTTGTTTTCCTTCAGCTGCCAACTACTGTTTAGTGCAGTTCCCAACAAAGTATAGTGATATGTAAATATACTACAGATATATAGCTCAGTCCTTACAATAAATATATGCTAGCAGAGTGAATTATAATTCACTCAAGTCCACTAAATTTTTATTCACTATTTTTTGATCCAATGAAAAGCTTAGAATCTTCTTATATAGTACCTGAATAAATTATTCTAATACATTTATAGAAGTGATGAAAAACATAGTACAGCTGCAGTGGATTGCTACATCTTTAATAAAGCTGCAACTTTTCACATCATGCAAATGGACCAGAATGTTTACCACCTTAGCTTAAGAGGAGTGAGGTATTTTGGTTTTCTGGCCACATAAAAATCCTGGAAAAGTACTGTCTTTTTTAAGTGGGGCTTATAATTCTCTGATCAGAAGTACAATCTTACCAGTAAACTTAAGGAGGAGAAGAAAGGAAAGAAAATCACAGAATATTCTAAGCTGGAAGGGACCCACAAGGATCATCAAATCCAGCTCTTAAGTGAATGGTCCATGAGGGGAATGAACCCCATCCTTGGTGTTATTAGCAGCATGATCTGTCTACATCAATATAAATAGCCACTCTCAGATTTACTTTGGTTTGGATTTGGGCTTTATCCATTTCAAGACTTTCCCTTTTTGTAATATGAGTATGTTAAAAACGAAAGTGCAAGCTCTGGCATGAGGTTTTGCCCAGCTACCTTACTGATGATGCTAGAAAATGCCTCTGAAAATTGAAAAGGTTGTTGAAATCATCTGTGAATGTTTTCAGTGGCAGAGAAGCAATGTTAGATAGAGCAGCACTAACAAGGAGGGGAATTTCTCATCCCAGCTGGTTTTATTCAGCCTTTGTTAAATGAAACATTGTGAGCTGGGTTCACAAGGGGAGTTGCCTTTTGTACATTCAACTCCACAGTAGTCTGTGAAGCAAATTTTGGAATGAAAACCTTGAAAATGTTCTTGACCTGTTGTAGGAAAAGATTACCAGGAGGCAGTTCTTGCATCTGTTTTCATAGTGTAAGCTTCCTGATAAATATTGACCTTGAGATCCTTTGTACTGCCTATTCTGAAAATCTTTGATAACGATAAAGAACTCAATGGCTTTGGATTTGCAAAAAAGATAATAACCACCTGATAAATTGTAAAAAGCAAATAATTAACTTAGCCAGGCCTTATATAGGCTGAAGTATTTATAACCCTTAGACCAAACTACTCGTGGCAGGAGTCTTGAGGATCTATGAAGTAAAGTTTTTGTCGCTAAATCACTACAAATTTGAATGAAGGAAAGACTTCGACAAGACTGGTTTGCTTCTGGAGAAAATTGTCTGGGGACTTGGCCTCATTTTTCACTGAGTGAGGGATGCAGTTATTTAAACATCTCTGTCAGGAGGAAAGTATTTGAATGTCTATGTTAACCATTCAATAGCAGACTGGGAAAGAGATGGCTTTGTGCCTGTCCCAAGGACCTGGGATTTTCAGAACTTTAGGCATCAGATTCTGTGGTGATGAGCTCTGCATGATGTAACCTTAAGCTGAAGTAGTTGACAGAGGGGAGCCATTAAAATGTTCAAGGCCAGGTTGGATGGGGCTTTGAGCAACCTGTCTAGTGGATGATGTCCCTGCCCGTGTCACCAGGGTGGAATGAGGTAATCTCTAAGGTCCCTTACAAGCCTAACCGTTCTGTGATATGTCACTGCTAGTTGTCTGGGGACAGCTTGATGGGCTTTTTGTTTACTGGTTTACGGTGTGCTCTGTAGCAGCTCTGCATCATCAGAGTTTGACAGGTCAGTGTCAGACGTTTCACTGGCACTCTGTAGTTCTGCTAATCTCAGCAGGATTCGTGGGGGTATTAGTGCAGTAAGTGGTTTATTAGAAGAGATAATTAGCACAAAGCAGATGAGGATTTAATAAATAAGGAGACTTGGTCTACATCACTGAAACCTAGTTACGTGACATGGAAAGTCCCCTTGTTGAGCCTTCTTACCTCTCAGCTCCCCAGTGCTTAATACATCCATCAGCACACATTCAGGACGGGCAAACCCTGTTGAGGAGTGGCCATTTCTGATGATATGGTGATATAAACAAAAGCACTTAAAAAAACAATGCACACTCAGAGGCAGAAGCTTCAGTATCCCCTGCAATGGGAGCTGGAAGGCAGCTGGAACAGATGCAGGCAGCAGGGCAGTGAGCTGGGGAGCGAGGAGGCACTGGGGAAAAGCAAAGCTCAGCTGGTCTGTCAAAAGACTCCAGCTGCAGTTCTTGGAACTGGCTGCAGGCAGAGAAAGCTTTTTGTTCTATAATCCACCAGGAAATTGAACTTTTCTCAGGTGGGAATTTAGACTTGCAGGTGAAAGGAGAAAATAAAACCTATGCATAGCATGAAAAATGTCAGAATCTTTGGCTACATTGAAAGAAATAATGTTATTTGCTCACTTCAGGCTTACCTGCAAATTGACAGACAAAACTACTTCAAATGAATACATTTTCATCAAAGCAAGTAGTATTTTTAGACTTTTCCATGTTATTAAATATGCAAGAAAATGTTAGTCCAGTGCTGCTCACATGGGAGTGAGTGAATGAGTGGTTCTGATTACAGTGTGAAATCGACTGTTGTCCTGTTGCGTCCCAATACCCAGAGCCTTTCCCTGAGCTGCATGTGATTTCCCTCCCACCTTCCTCAGTCTGCTCAAACTCCTAGAAATTATGTTAGTGTTTATCCAGAAAGGGAACTTTCATTCAAACACTATAGGATTACCTTTATATGTGTAGCATTACAACTAATCTGGGAAACTACTGTTTGGAGTAGGTCAGCATGAAGTCATGACACATATATCTTTGCTTACTGGAGATAGATTTTTCCAGGCACTGAGGTAAAATACATTTTCACATCTTGTTATTCTAGCCATACATTATAAATTTGTATTGCATTAACTTCATGCAATAGCAAATCACTATAAAACTCTAGGGAAGATGTCAAGGGAACTGTACTTTCAAAATCATATTTTTGAAAGTAAATATTATTTGTTGCAGAAAATGTTTTTGCAGCAGAAATGTTGCAGAAAATGTTTCAGAAACAGCACTGCTTTTCTCGTTACTCAGTACACAAAATAATCTGATTGGGAATCTTTACTGTACCATTAAGATAGCCTCACATATTAATATTGCTGTTTATTAAACACAGACCTCCAGGTAGGGATTTGAAGTCAGGTACACATCCAGTAGAGAGGAAACAATGCTGCAGCACAATCTCCCTCCCTGTATTTCCAGTACTATTGGTACCTATGGTTTACCTTGTAACTCTGGAGCAAGCTTGTGATATCACCAGTGACCTCAGTGTGCAGACCAGCCTGCACAGAATCACAGAGTGGGTCAGGCTGGAAGGGACCACGGTGGTCATCTGGTTCAGCCTCCCTGCTTAGGCAGGGGTATTGTGGAGCACATTGCACAGGATTGTGTCCAGATGGTTCTTGAATCTCTCCAGTGAGGGAGACTCCAAAGCCTCTCTTGGCAATCTGTTCTGGTGTGTGATCACCTGCACAGGGAAGAATTGCTTCTTTGTATTCAGGTGGAACTTCCAGTGCATCAGTGCTTCTGCCCATTGCCTCATCCTATTGCTTGGCACTATTGAGGAGAGCCTGGATCCATCCTCTTGACACCCTCCCTTCAGACACTGACAGACACTGATGAGGCCCCTTCTCAGAAATCTCCTCCCAAAGCTGAACAGCTCCCTCAGCCTTTCCTCATAAAAGAGATGCTCCAGTCCCTCAACCATATTTGCCACCCTCACCTGGACCCACTCCCAGAGCTCCATGTGTCTCTTGTCCTGAGGAGCCCAGAATTGGACACAGTAGTTCAGATCTGGCCTCACCAGGGCTGAGCAGAGGGGCAGGATCACCTCCCTGAACCTGCTGGCAATGCTTTTCCTAATGCACCCCAGGACACCATTGGCCTTCTTGGCCACAAAGGCACACTTGTCCTCCGTTACTCATTACAAAATTCAGTGCATTTGGATGGGTTAGTCAGTTCTTCTAAGCATTTGTTGTCTTTCATGGCAGTGTTCTTGACATGTATTTGCTATGACATAATTCTTTTCTGAAATTAAAAAGGTGGGAGGTTTCCTGTTATCCACACTGTAAGATGTTGCATGCGTAGTATGAATTGAGATAAATTGATGGCTATCAGTGATATGTAGCCAAGTTTGCTGGCTAAACACAAGATGGGAGCTCTTAGGAGTATCCATACATCCACATAATTGCCAAAACTTCTTTTTGTAGTTTTTGTATATTTTCACTGGGTATGATGCATTATGATGTGGGTCTTGCCCTGCTGTTGTCATGCTGTTGACATGGCATGCCTCTTAGTCCAGATTTGCTCAGGTTCAATGTGGTCAGAATCAATAAAGCAAAAGATCATCCCATAAAAAGTATTCCCCTCAGTGGTGCACTTCTAGTTTGTTCTGTGCTGAGGTCTTGAGAAATCATTTGGGGAGAAGACAATGACTAATTTGGACACTTTCAGCTGGGAAGTTGCTTAGAGAGCTGTTAATTTCTCAGGTTTTACCCTATCCAGCAAGGGCCAGTAACTGATGGTATGAGTCTATCTAAATATGATTTCTGAGATCTTGGGCCTTAAGTGTTGATATTCTTTAGTCAGTCATCTTTCCTGATGTGGAAATTATACCTGCACTCAGTATTTGTGTATGTGTGTGTATCTGTGTGTCAAGTGTGAAGTGCAGGCACTCTTTTGTATTGACATGGTGCCATACAGGTCCCACTGGTTCCTTTTCACTTTTAGTAGAATCACATCAGTTTGCTAACTCAAAGTAACTGGTGGCATATTCACTAGTCCAGAAAAGTAGATAAGACATAACCCCTGCACTGTAGGAGGGCAATATACTTCCAAAGGGCTTGACCCAAGATCTTTCTGATGTAGCTTTTGTATCATAATAAAAATCACCAGTCTGGAACAGAGCAGTTTGACAGAATGACTCAGTAGAGTCACAAAATGACAGATGCTAGAAATAAACAAACTGTGCCAGGTCATTGCTGTCAAAGCAGGATCCTTAACCTGTTTATGCAGTCAGTGGTAGGTTGGGGGCCATCTTTTTGTTGATATGACATGAAAATTTAATATGGTTTTATTTATTTTCTAAGGTTACACATTGCATCTTAGGATATAACTACAGCAGCAGCCACATTCTTCACTTGATGTTTCCAAGCTGATGATCCCAGCCAGTCCTGTGAACCAGTGTGCTCTGTCCTGCTTCAGATCCCCTTGCAGCATCACTTCCCTTCCCAGCTGCTGGGCTTCCCTTGGCTCTCAGTGTTTGCAGCCAAGCCCTCCCCTTCTCTATATGGAGCCAGGCACTTCAAAGAAAATCCTCAGACCATGTAGCTTAATTCTCTCCAGACTTGCTGGGGCAGCCAGCAGAGTTGGGAGTTACATGCTGTGGTCTTCAGCCTGAACTGCACCTTCTGTGTACTCTGTAAAAGGAATAGCTATTGCATATCAGCTTTAATCCTGGCTGTAGCTGTCTGTGAGTCAAAGCTTTGCTCAAAAGCAGCTGTGTCTTCCAGAAAAGCAGGTAAAACATATTGCAGTGTTCTGTCTGATCTGCCTGTAAACAGAGCTGATGACATGTCACTGGAAATGATTGTTCAATTATCCAACAACAGTGCAGAAAAGTGGATTGCATATCCTGAGTGGTTTTAGGTGGGAGTGTAGCTAGAAGATGCTGAGGAGCATGGTTAAGTTTCCTCTTCTGCTTTAGATCAGAGACAATATATCTCAAACAGACCCCTGAGCTTCTACCAGTGCACTGACTGGCACTGCCAGTAATTTTGGCTGTAGATAGGACAGAAGGAAGAGTCTATCCAGTTTGCCTTACTTGATACTCGTAATTAAACATTAATTTGCTCAGGAACTTGAATCTGGGGCTACATCTATATTCATAAATTGAGTAGCATTTGAGAACATTCCTGGGCACTGGGCTGAGGGTAATAGTATGGATGCTGGATGTTCTCTGCCAGTTGGCTTCAGTGCCAGGGATGACCTAGGGCATATTTGATTTCCTAGCAGCAATGCAACCCACTGGCCCCACTTCTTGCCTCTCTGAAGAATTCTTTTTTATTTGTTCAATAGCTAGTTTGACCCAATATAGAGATATTGAACTGAGTGGAAAAGGTGGGGCTTGAACATTGTCTACCTGGAAATCAGGACAGGGATTGAATCAAGAATTCCCCTGGTTTTTGACAGAAGGTACCAGTAATCAAACACCATGTGTTTACTGAGGCATTCTGGTCTCATTTTATACAGTGATTCAACTTTTTTACAGTGAACCTCGATTGTATGAGTCAGAGGTACAGGAAAGATAATGACCCTCCAGTCTAGTGAGATGTGCCCTTGGGAGAGGAACTTCTGGGCAGTTGTCTCTGCTTTGGTACATGTTCAATAATACATAGAAGATGAGAGCAGACAGAGCATGTAAGTCAGTGTTAAGGTGGTGAGCAATGAGGCTTTGGATTCACATTGTGGAGGAGGATGAGGGAATTGCAACTTGGGAGCTTGTGTTCTGCTTGGCTGCTTTTATACCACAACCTCTGAAAAGGAGATTTGCAGCATTACTGATCCAACCTAACTTTCTTTACAGCTTTTCAGAAAAAGAATGTTTGAAAAAAGAAGCATAAAGGTTGGCTTACATGTAAGCCTACGAGTCCAAGGTAGAAATGATTGTGGTGGGAGATGCTTACTTTTGTGAATAACAGGAGAAAAAAAAAGAAATGTGTTTTGATCCAAATTGGAGGGGGTTTGACTGCTGTATTGCAAAATATTATTTGTTTCACTGTACCTAGGTAAATAAGTAACAGCAGCCCACACTTCTCCCTTAGAAAGCTGTCTCACAGGCAGCAGTTAATGAACTAGTACTGAAAAAATGTTAATGGGTTCTGCCTTATTATGCCCAAAAATAGACTCACATGTTGACTTTCAGCAGAATCATCAAGAATTTTCTTGGGAGCCAAAATACAAAAAGTTTCTAATAGTTCTCAGCTGGTTTGTGTGATTTCTCTAATAATTAAACATTCATAAAAATGTACGATGAGATTTTTCTCAAATGAGAAACCATAGCTGTGAAATTTTCCAGTTCATTACAAAAAGAATACATTTTTCTTCCCTTCAGAGAAGCTAACTATTAACCAGCATTCACAACAGGGAGAAGGGAAGCCTTTGCTCAGAAAAAGTCAGGAATTCAGTGTTTAGAAAATGAGGGGTCACCAGTGCTGCCCTGGAGCAGTAGTGCTGTGGCTGAGCAGTGCGGAGGGGAATGGCCTGCCTTGCCTCTGTGGAGTTTTCTGTCTCTCCTGGATGAAATCTTTGGGAGTCTGCTTCCAGCATAAGGCACTTAGCATCTGTAAAGGGAGAGCAGAACATCTATCAAACATGGAAAGATCAAAAACTGTGACTCCCCGTGGAGGGACTGTTGGGAGGGAAACAGCTGAATAATGTTGAACATATTCAGATCTCTGGCTTCACCTAATGCACACTGTGAAGGCTCTGTTTGTAGTCAAATGCTGATTCATTGTTATGGATGCAGAAAACCTTTTGTGCTTCTGCCTTTAAAGACACTGCTCTGTTAGCTGTTTGAGGTGCAACACTGGTTGCTTCTGCCTCCTCTCAGACAAATGTAAGCATAAATGTTAATCTGTAGTGTGATTTTGTATTGCTGAAAAGGCAGGCCTGGTTACAGAATGTCTTGGGAGGTGGCTTGATGCATTGTACACTGAAATAAGTTAAGAGCTGACAAGGGCAGTAAAAAAATCAACTTTAGGGAAAAAAAAACCATGATCCCAAAACCTCAGTGATAATTTGTCTCTTCATGGGTATCAAGACTGGACATGCTCACGCTCAGGAGTCAAGAACCTGGGGTTTGGAGGACAAAATCACTGAAACTGTTGAACTCTCCATTTTGAAAGACTCCTCACACGAGTGTCTAAAATAGCCTTTAAACTTCAGCTCATCTGCTTCTAATGATCTGAGTACATAAAAACTTCCATGATAGCCTTTCCTCAGTGCTCATCCTTGTTAGCTTAGCAGGAGCACTGCAATGCCCCCAGAAGATGCATCTGGCAGATCTGTGGTGCAGGCAGCACAGAGAGATATTTTGTCCTACATGAAGAATCAAGCTACTCCTTCTTCCCAAGGGGATTTCCTCTAATCTTGCTTGTTCTCATGCTCCTAGGAGGACCTTTTTCTGCATTAGCAGGTGGTGATGGATAGAAAATGCAGGTGCTGTTTCCTTGAACAGTTCACGGTGGGAGTAAATTTGTCCTAATAATAGGTGCAATTATTTTTAAGATGAGTGTTACATGTTCAGTAGCTCTTATGTGGTAGAAGTGCTGATGTGTGGTGTGGCTTTTCTTATGATGATTCTGTCCTAACTCAAAAAACATGTTGTTGCCTCTAGACAAATCAAACTCCTTTTAATTAGCAAAGTGCCTTCCACAGTTATTTCTATGATGAGTAGGTTATTGTCTCAGCAGCATCAAACTCAGTGGGAAAAATGTCTAAGTGTTAATTTGTTCTCTGGAAATAGGATTGGGGATGAGCAGACATCATCAAAACAGACTAAAACTTCCCATACATGGTTGCTGGTTTATGGAAATGACCTTTCATCTTTCAAAGACAGAAGTCTTACACTGGGAGATGGAATGTACAAAACAGCTTGACAAGACAGCCTGTAAATGCGTGTCTCTAACATAAGCAAAGCTAATATTTTCTATGATTGCCATGTAACACTCTCTGGGCAGCAATCAGTTCCATTTAGATATGGTTAATATGAAAGTAATAATGTTCCAGACTTCATTCTTGTACATACTATCAGAGGAAAGACTGTTGATTTGTTTTTTCAAATAGTCTGGTACCGAAATAAAATGAAAGTTTAATTCCTGTTACAGTACTACTGCTCTTCTTAATTCTGCACTGTCTGAATTTTTCAGGGTTTTGAAGGTATTCCTGTCCCGAACAGCTCAGCGTATTCCCTATATGACAGGTGGGAGAGTGATGAGGATGCTGTCTGTTATTCTTCTGGTTGTCTTTTGGTTTCTCATTGGCTGGACTTCTGCAATAACCCAAAATTTGGAGAGAAACATTCCACTCATTGGTCAAGGGCAAACATCTGACCATCTGATCTTCAATATGTGCCTCATAGACCGCTGGGATTACATGATGGCTGTTGGTATGTTAATATTCTATCTTTAATTTCTAAAATAAAACTTGGTTGCCTTTTAATTTTTCTTCTTTTAGAATATCTTAAAGTTTTGTCAGACTGTCTAATATGTGAGAACTATGGCAGTAAAATATCAGCATGTATGTTTTTTAAATGGGCTGAGAACTAAAACAAAATATGCTGACACTTCTGTGGCTTTCAAAGGTTTGTATCTTGGATTGTAGTAACAAAGTGATGGGTGTTCAAGACATTTCATCTTTGAAGGGAGAAGGAAGAAGTAGCTCTTCTAGTATTGAAGCTCTTCAGTGGTTCTTCTACTACTGAAGAGAGAAATTGTGACTAGTTTAATGAAGGCTTTTTGGTCTTGCACCACAGAACTGGGCAGAGTTCTTGTGTGAGGAGGGAGAGAACTTATGCATAATGTATTTGTTAGATGTACTTTCAGTGCATGGAATAGGCAGGAGCTAAAAATGACACCCTGCAGAAGTCATATAAGGCAGAGAAAGGATTAGTTTTTGTTTCCTTAACTCATAAGAACCAGTGTGCTTTCTGTGCCAGGGTTCAGCTAAACAGTGTAATGTGCTTTCTCCCATGCAGTGCTTCCACCTAGAGCCAGTGTTCCTTGTACAGCCCAGGCTAGCCACCCGCTGTCTCAAATACGTCAGTGTTTTGAAATCTGAACTAAATTCCTATTTTTTTGCCCTTTCCCTGCTTCTCCCATGGACATCCCACTGACAGAGCTCTGCTACTGAGGATTAGGGAGAGGTAATGGCTTCTCCACATGAGAGTGCAGATGAGATGGACAGAAGTGTTTTCTCTGAGCCTGGCGTACAGAAAGTCAGTGTATAACAAAACAATGCTGCCAGCTTCACTGAGGAGTTTCCATGGCTCCAAGGTGCCCCTGTTCTCTGCTTTTCTCTCCTTTCTGTAAGGTCTCAGAGGCAGTCAGGCACAGGGGCACCCCATCTGTCAATATGCTCACTGGTAAACCATGCAGAGAAGAGCAGAAAGGAGCATGTTCTGAAATTATCTCAATTTGGGTCCTTTTGGAGAGTGTACTTTGCAGTAATGGAATAGTTGTATCGCCAGAGATGCTGTAAAATTAACAAAAAAAATTAAATGTGAAACACTTGATGATGTCATCTGTACTAACCCATTTTGGATCAAAATGTTGGTGCATTTGACAGTGTAGTTTTACTAATATTTTGTAAGTGGTGTTTTTTGTGTAATGGCAACAAATTGTTTTAGTCTCTGGGTTTTATAATTCTGGTGGTGTAGTGATTAACAATTCAGATCTTAATACCCAATTATGATCAATTGCATCTTTTGGCAAGAAATTTTGTAGATTGCTGTCTGACTAGTTTTGAAAAAAGTAAGGATTGTGTTTTTAGGTATGTTCACATTTAGAAGTTTTTAATGTTTTTCAAAATACACTCAGGGGTAGTAGAAGCAAAGTGAGCTCTCAAGGCTGGAATATTGGGCAGAATTTCTTTTGTTCAGTCATTTTGCCTTCTTATCCACACTACCTCATAAACAGACTTATGCAACTTTTCAGTAAACTATGCAGTCATATTAGTGGCACCAGGAGATGTGCACCTACAAGGCTTTAGTAACATGTGTGGTGTATATTTATTTATTTATTTATTTATTTATATGTGTGTATGTGTGTGCATGTGACTTCAAGATTTTTATTGCTAATAACAGCCTGAAAAGCTTACAGTTAATAGGAACTAGTCCCAAAATTAGATACTTCATCTCAGAAATGTGTCAGAAGTAATATCCTTAACACACAACTCCTTTTATTCCTATGGCAGCAGCCTTGCAAAATATAATATGTAATAAATTAACTGATAGATTCTGCTATTTGATTTCAAATGCAGTGGATGGTATTTTATTAAAGACTTGTTATTTCATTTATTTTAGTCAGGCACAGTATTTTGTATAAATCTAGTGAGTGTGTTGCCATATATTCTGTCACTTGTAGCCCTTGCTAGAATACTTCCCTATTTCACTCGGCTGTCAACACCTCAGTGAAATGTGGACAGGGAATTTTCAAGGTCACAGATTAGTCAAGTGAGAATTAACAAGGCTCTGCTAGCAAGTCATAATGAGATGAATCCTTTATGCTACTAGAGATTATTGGAATTGGGATTTATGAAGCATTTTCCATACTAATCACGCTACTTAGACTCTATCTCCGGAGACTTTTATTGCAGTGAATGTTTTATATTTACATTTCCATTAAGTTTAAGAGGATGGTCTCTGTGAGAGACGTAGGGACTTACACACAGTGGTTATCACCATTTCTACCATTGCCTCTGTACTTGGTGATATGCTTATGAGAAAAATTAGCATTCAGTAAATCTTATTTTATCTACATAATCTAATATAAATTACTGTGTATTTCCCTTTGGGTTTATGTTAGTGTGTGTATTTTTCTTAGGGTTGGTTACTTGTGGGTAGCTTATTTGTTATTTGCCTTATTCTTTTATTTCCTTTGTGTTAGTTTCAAGGTCGGTGCATCTGTCTCGTTGAAAAGCCGTGGCATGGTTGACAGTCTGAGATTGCAGAGAAAGGCCTGAGGCCTTGAAAATACTCACCTGCAAAGCCTTTTTTCCTATGGCTCGAATATATTTTATATCTCAGCCTGTCACCATCAGATTTCGACTTAGAAAACAACTCCAAGTGATAAACTTCTGGTACCTAAGGGCTTGCAGTGTTGCAAATCAAACTATTCTTTATCCTGAGGGGAAAACATCCTATAAGCGTAACAGATATTGGCACAGGATTTAAAAGAGCTTCCAAGAAACTGGAAAAAGAGATAATATAATAAGTTTAATGAATAAAGCCCTAGGGAGGAGACAAATGCAGGCAGAGAGATAAAGATGCGTGCACAAGCACAAACAAAAAGCAGAGGTGAAATCTTGACAGGTGGATGTTCCTGACTTCAACAGGGCCACTTTCACCCTGAATGGATAGGGAGGTTTTTAAAAGTCCCCCATGCATTCTGTGTGTGTTTTTCAGGGTTTTTTTAGCCCAGAAGTGAATGACAGATATTAACTAAGCACAGGGAGATGTGTTTTTTCTCCCACACCTGTTTGATTTCTGGCTGGCAGGAGCAGCGCTGCTCCACTGCACTGAGCTGCTGCCATGGCCCACACATTCCGTAGGTCATGCTTTGGGTCTTGGGCCTGATACCCAAGAGTTTCAAATATGAAACTTCCTCATAATTACGGCATGCTCTCAGCCAGGAAAAGGAACAAAATGAGTATTTTTGGACTGTTCCCAGGAGAACTCTCTCCCACTGATCATTTGTTGGTATTTAACATACATAATCCTTGCATCTAAGGAAGGCATGAGGTGCCAGGACAGGCTCTGACAAATTGGGCATCAAGACTGCCTGTACACTTTTAAGCTAGGGCATTGTAATGTACCCTTACAAGGCCCTTTTATTGAATTTTCTACAGGTCCTCTGCTGCATTCAGTGAATGAGTGATTATTATTTCGTTTTGTTATCCCCATTTGGTGTAGCCCTGTGCCATATTTGGGGTGTGTTGTTCAGAGCATGCAATGAATAAAGAACGGTTTGTTTCCAAATGGGCATTTTCAAACGTCCCTTTAGCATCAATGCACAAAGATTAAAGCCAAAATTATCCATTTTCAGTGTCTGTCTTGAGACATTGAGGGACTGGTTTATCAGAGCACTGTTTATATAGCCTCCTCACAAGCACAACCAGAAGATGCTTAGAATTCAGCACTGGAGTGGATCTGGCTTCATTTCTTACATTAGATACTCAAAAAATGTATCATGTAAAAATAGTGATCACTTGTGAAAAGCTTATTTTAAGTGATAAGTCCAGGGCTGTTTAAAATGTTTGTAGCAGAAATAGGAAAAGAACAGTGTTTTCAAAACTGCCTTCAGCTCTGTCTCTTTTCTGCTTGTAAACCACTCCTCCTGCCGCCCTGTGCACCACTTCAGCAGTCCTTCCACAGTCCACATCACCAGCACTGTGTGCAGTTTTATTTCACTCATCTCTAGGATAAGGTAAATCTGGAAGAGTATGGAAAGAGTAAAGATGGGGAGTGTGCTGGAACCCCCAGGTTTAGAAGTTTGAGTTGCATTACCCCTGCAGTAACTTTGCTTTTTCTTGTTATCTGTTATGTGATAAGGGAAATCCCATACCCTTTACTTAGGCATGATTTCTACAAAATATTTCTGCTCAGGAAACCACGTTTGTGTTGCCTGGGCTATGTGTTTATGTATTGGTGAATGCCATGTTTAGTTGCTTCTGAGTGTCCCCTGTGCTTTGGGAGAGGCTGGAAGGTGCTCTGACTTCCTCTTGTCGTTGCACCACTCTTTTTTGTGTCCACTACTGGTACTGCTCCAAATCTTTCCAGCACTTTAAGAACTTTGGATGCCATTGGCATTTGCTTGCATCCTCTTTAAGAAACGAGAGAAGAGGCCCCAGACTCAACCAGTTTTCAGCTGACCCTGTTCTCCCTCTTTCACCCACACACAAGCGAAGAGGGTGATGGAGTACTTGGAGACAAGAAGAGTGTCCAGCTGACTTTAATAACAGCAGTGAGCTGTGGAAGTCATGAGGCAGGACAGCACATCTGCCTAGAGGAATTAAGAGAATGCTTGAGGATAAGGGTTAAAAGAAGTACAGAAATGAGAGGAGCTCCTAGAGGCCTGAGACTGGGCATGTGTTTAGGGCAGTGAGACTCCTAGGTTTGTTGCTCACACTCACATCGGTGGATATGTCTCCACTGCCAGCAAAAGCCATCTCTAGGGCACCGTGAAGCCATGGGACCCACAGACCATGGTCTGCATGTCCCTTGCATCACTTTGAGTAGACCTGCAAGACGGTCTTGTGACAGTGTGGGGGACAGAGTATGCTGTGCCTCCCACCAGCCCAAGGACCCCACTCTTCTTTCTCAGCCTTCACAGCCACAAGCTATGGAAATTCTGGGAAGAAAAAGACTCTGAATCTGCCACCATCAATTCTTTCACCACAAATAGCTCTCTTTATTGCTGTGCATAGCTAATTAAAATGATGCTGAGATATGGTGGGAGAGACAGATAAACCTCTGGTAATTTATAATTTGCTAGGAATAACTCAACACTAAAGACTTGTAATCACAGTTCATTGAAATATATGAAAATCCTTTCAGTTGAAGAAGAAAAGCTTCTCCTATGACATGGTGCAACTCTCCAGGTGGGAGATTGGACACAGCGATGCAGAAAGAGATTGCGTTGGCTGGCAACACAGGAGCAATCGAGGACACAATTTTTTTCCAGTTTTAAAATGGTGCATGCTCAGCTCCAGCTGGCACCCTGAGTGAATGAACGGATGGAAGAGCTGTGCTTCCAGATCCATAGCTCACTTCATTTCAGTAAATGGGATTTAAAATGTAGTGAAGTGTGGTAGAGAAATAGATGAGTTGTCGTAGCTGTGTTATGGATGTAAGTAGAGTGCTAATCAGTAATTAGAGTTTAAAACCCAGGAAAAATGATATAGTTGTTTGAACAATACTATTTTACCAACAGTGTAGAGTTCAGAATACCAATGGAACTTAGGCAAGTCACAGCTTTAATGTCACCATCCCTGGGGAGCAGTGGCCTGGTTTTGGCCTGTTGTGGTGCTTTTTAAACAAGTGCAATCAAGACATAAAGCTTCATGCAGAGCCATGAAAATGGGCTTTAATCTTTCAGGGCTGTCTTATTTTTGCAAGTAGCTTCTGAACAGCAGAGTGCAAGTCAGCACAGGAATGGCTGTCCTGGCTCCAGGGAGCCCACAGCCAGCTTCACCGAGGGGCTGGCATGAGGAAGAGAATGAAGAGAAAGGCATTTCTGCCAGGGCAGGTGGGCTGAGAAGCAACCAGGACAGTCTGAAATAATTCACTTTCCTCCCCTGACCATGGCAGGAAGGAAACACACAGTTTAGGACTTAAGCTCTTCACAAATACGGGTAAATTTATTTCTGCTGTTGTCCTGCAGTGGCAGGGTGGCATTATCCCCATTTTACACAGGCAGAGCTGAGGCACAGTGAGATTAGGGTTATATGGTCCATTTAATGTGGCTGTCCATGTTGCAATGCCTTTGGCTCAGTTACAGAGCTTAGTCAAATATATTTGCAATGTTGGTATGGTCTCACTGGCTACAAATAAACAAGCCCTGCATGCTTATTTTCGCTGCAAATTGCAGCAAAAAATGGGTATTTGGTGCCCAAATAGCAAGCTCCCACTTCTGCAAAAAAATTATCACCTCTACAAAGTTTGGATTGAATGGGCACCTCAAATGAGGTTTTTTTTTCGTATTCATACGAGTCTGAGGCACAAGCAGAGTTAGGAGTCACTTGTGCATGTGGGGACCACTTTCCTCTCTTGCAGTCTTTCCTGTCATTCACTAGACATCCAAATGTCATTTGCAGCAAATTGCAGAGCTTTCATCATCAGGCAGCCTTGATTAGGTGAAGTACAGACATCTGCATAGCAGGAGTGAAAGCAGCAATGGATTAATGTGGGGATTTCCTTCTGCTCAGAGCAACACAGACCACTGCACATTTAGCAAAACCTAGAAAATATATTAACCCAGATCTTTTGAGAAAATTTGATTAAGTCAGTAATGACAAACCTGAATTTATCCTTTTCTGTAAAACAGATACATACCACAAACTGTGGATATAAATCATTGTCCTTCATTATCAGAAGATGCAAAATATGAGCAGTGGTCCAAAAAGATCTCAAGTGAGCAGACATGGCACACTCTTTGTTGTAACAGGCCAGTGGCATCAGACAGGTCTGGCCCAGTGTGTTGGATGATCAAGCTAAGTGCTCCAAATTGCTTCATTTTCTAAAAACATAATCAGCATCATGGAGACAAGGAAGAATCCTGATTTTTAAGCACCAACTAATATACTAAGCAGGTTGATCAGATAATGCAAAGACCAGATAAAAGGTTCTTTGGATAAGAAGTAGGTAGTGACTAAGAAGAGAGATATTTAAAGACTAATTCATTTGTGCACATGACATACTGAGGTCACTTTAGATTTTCGTCTCCTACCTTCCATTCATATCAGCATCCATTTATGCCTTTAAAGCAACTGTGCCTTTTCTTAACCTCTTATCTATCAGAGATTTTCTCCCAAATCTGAATGCCTGTTTTGGACAATTATAGAGTAACTACTGCAAGGGGTTTTTCAGAGCTGTTTTATGTTTTATTGTTTTGACTCTGCATTTTCTGTCCAGAGAACAGTTGACAGCTCACTCTCCTAGGAATTTCCATATTTTTTTCAGAAGGGGAAAGGAAGGGGCTTTTTGTTTTGTGCTTATTATGTGCAATGGAATAATTTATAAGCCTTGTGCTAAGTCATAGGAACAAGATCATGTGTTTTGAGTTTTGAGTTTGCTCTTGACAGGTATGCAGTATGCTAAGGTGTTCCTTTAGTGGTCAGAAAGTCACTTTTCTACTCCAGACTTTTAGTGGAAAATTATTCAGCAAGCCAAATAGCAATTTCATATCACATTTCACAAATTTTGACCATTAAACATATTTGCTGCAAAGTAGTCACTAGTGTCCCATAAACAACCTAATCAGTGATGAATTGTACATTAGAACTTTGCTACATAGTGGCCAGATGTACTCAACTATCTATCTATCTATCTATCTATCTATCTATCTATCTATCTATCTATCTATCTATCTATCTATCTATCTATTGTTACTTATATCTTTGTTATTCATTGGAGTAATAAATACATTAATATGTTACCTTACTTTATATTGAGAAAGTAAAAAGGCCATGTAGGAAAACAATACAGCAAAAATTTATAACACCTTCAAATTTTTTGTTGCAAATTGCACTAACAATCTGTAGCTAATTATAGGAAGTTGACTTCTCCCACAAACACAGCTTTTACATGATACATTTAAGCTGTTTAATTAGTGGTTTAGATAATAAATTGGTTTTCTATCAGTCCGTTTTGTTTTGTCATTGCTGATTAATTTATTGTAATGTTGGACTTAGCAAGTAAAGGAACTCTGTTATTTTACCTTATGTTTTAAGAGCTCTTCTGTATTTGTATTCCATACCAGATGTCACAGTAATTATTATCTGCAGACAGGAATGCCAACTCTGCTCTAAATATAAAGCTTTTCTAAAAGCATTATGCACTGAATGGTACAAACTACTGTTGTGCTCCAGTATATTAATACTTTGAAATTGCCTCTTGTCTTAAGAACTCCTCGTAACTATGACTGTGAAATTGAAAACTGAAATTTTCAGAATTAATCAGATCTGGAGATCAGATGCTAACTGCCTTCCTACTTAACCTAGCTAATTGAAACGTTTGGGTTGTAGTGTATTTTGTTTTTTTAATGGCAGCATGGTTTTTTCATTTTAATTTGCTCTTTATGCAAAAACCCCAAAAACCCCTAATTCAAAATCACAGCATTTTTATTTTTTTCTTTTAAAAGTAAGCAAAATTTGGCCCTGATTATTTAGTTCAAGTAATAATACCTTCAGCACATGAAATTTTACATGGGTATTTTTATTTCTTTGAAAGCCAAACCTTGTCAAACTCTCAGCCTTTGTCAGCACTTGTAACTCATCTTTTCAGCCAGAAAGAAATTTGAGGCTCCTCTTGCTTCAGCTGAGCAAGAGGAAGAAGAACAGACCATGGGTAGATTTGAGGAGTGTGCCTGTTATTTCACAATTAGCTCATCTATTCAGTTCTGCTGCTCGTGTTGGGGAGCAGGGGAAGTTTGGATGAAAGGCAAAATGTGAGGAAATAGGCATTATCTGGCACATTAGAGGAGCCCTGCCAAACAGTGTTAGTATGAAGGATTTCCAAAGAAGACAGGACAGTAAGATATAACGACCTGGCTTTAGCAGCCTAATTCTTACAACTCTTTGCTTTTCAGTGTCTTCTAAATCATTAGGGAGCAATTAAAGCAATAAATTACAGTAATTTGAAAAGCAACATTTCAGTGCCATGATTCTACATATGTGAGGCAGCTACCTAATGAAAAAAACCCCAAACTGCTAAGATTTGTAAAAAAAACTTTATTCTTATTTCATTGAAGCCAAATTTCTATTCCACTTGGTCAGGAGAGACTTCTGGATCAAGATGGTTTGGTAAGTCATTCTGTGCAGGAGGTTTTTAAGGAACCAGACTTCATTTATAGCATAGTTAATTTTCTAGAAATTAAATGGAAATAGTGGCCAGTTTGCCCAAGTGTATGAGTAATTTGGGAGAAACATACCTGCATGTGTGCTTTTGTTGAGCTCAAAACCAGGCTGGGACCCATAGTCTCGGAAATTCATACTAAGATTTTTTTCATTTTGGCACCAGTAAGGCCTCAAATCATGCTATTACTTAGTCAAGAGATCAAAACGTTTATTATTGTTAGGATTTGGTGAGGAAGAACACAAAACTAACAGTATGGGCGGATTGTGCTGCTTCAGATGTTTGGGTTTATGTAACTGGTAAGGCTGCTGGGTCTATGAGAGATGTGTTCTAGTAAAAGTTACTTGGAGATAGGACATATATTTTTCATTAAGAAATGTGCAAAGTGTTGTTCAGAGTTCAAACTGAACTCTTGTCATAGCACAGAGAGATTTATATAACTGAATTCATTTTATCCAGACTCATCTCTTACTGATTTTAGCTGGAATTAACTGCAAAATTAGAAGTTTCAAAATAGTATAACAATATATTATAGGTAAGTTACAGCAGTTGTGGACTACTGAAAGTGGAGGAACTGGAGCACCCGTTCTAATGAGATATCCAGTTATATTTTAGTTATATTTTAGGTTTTTTTCATGGCGGGATTCACAAGCTTTTGTGTCATTACTGAAACCAGACCAGTATTTGCTGATCACTTCCACAGGGTGATGTCACTGATCACCAGGTTTAGTTACAGTATAGAAAAATAATTGGCAAAAATAAGTCTGAAGAATAATTAATTTTCTATTATCCTGCATTTAATTGTAGTTTTTATTGCAAAAATTCAACAAGACAAAAGCAATGTACAAGTAACAATGGAATCACAGTGTCTGAAGCTGGTCTGGAGCAGTGCCAGCGTTGCTGGGGTCCAGCATGGAGCTGCACATTGCTGGGTGACACTCAAACACTTCCAGCCACTGTCAACTCAGACTGCAAGGCAAGAGGGACTGGCACCACCTCTATTCATAGCTACATGACAGAGCTGTATGTTTGGGTTTTTTTTCTGGGAGTTTTTTCAAGATGGTTAGGAAATCACTCGTATCAAGATCAAAATGATGCCACATCAGGCTGTCCCCTGGGAGCTGAAGTCAGCATACTGCTGGGTGCAGATGAGCCATCTCTAATGAACAGCTTAGGCTGATCCAGACACCCTACTTCTTCTCTTTTCTTCCTTTACTCATTTTCTCCTAAAAGAAACACATCGTCTGTTTTAAGTGCACTAGAGCCTTAGAAGTGACTTGTCATATTATGGGTACCAGCAGAATTAATTGTCATGAACAGAAGAAATTTTTAAGCACAAAATATATTGTTTTGTCTAAGTTATAAACCTTTGAAATGAAAGTGTTGTCTTAAAAAGCATATAGTCTGGTAGTAGCACTATTTCTCCCTCTGTAACAAGAACCAAAGCTACAATTAAAAATACTTGTTATTTGAAGTGATGTCAGACTTCTGTTGTACCAGTTATAAAAGCCAGCAAGACATTTTTAGACATTGTCTCAAAGTTTGTCAATTGAAAAACTGAAATACCATGAATGCAAAGGTTCCTGATGTGGAAAAAGATGTGTAAAATTAAAACCAAATATATCATTTGCAATGACAATATCTGAAAGTGTTTGAATGCCTATGTGTATACTTATGTACATGTGTACTGTCTTTGCATAGATACTCACACATACAGAAGATACTGTAGTGCTTCAAATTTCCTTCCATCTATAAAACTAATCGCAAATTATTTCTTTTTGTTCTTCTCACAGCTGAATTTTTATTCCTCTTGTGGGGTGTTTATCTCTGCTATGCAGTGCGGACAGTCCCATCAGCATTTCATGAGCCACGTTATATGGCTGTTGCAGTTCACAATGAGCTCATTATCTCTGCTATATTCCATACAATTAGGCAAGTGATCTGTAGATCTAGTCATTAACCATTTATCTTTCAGGTTGCATATGGTACAACTTAGAATGGGTGAATGGGATAGGATGCATAATGGAAGGTCTTATAAATGTTTGTTTCTGCAAATTAAATGCTTACTAAACTCAAAACTGTTCCCATGGGATTCAAGAATATGAAATTTTATAATTAGAGTTTTTTTCCAGTATCGTTAGGTGATTTTTTCTTGGATTAAAGTTTAGTATATATGATAAATTAGGTATAGCAAAACAACTGTCTGTCTTCAGTCATCTACATACTGCTCACTGTTTTGTATCCCTAGAAAAAAAGCAGGTAAGAGTGTTGGTTTGTATTTACTTTTGCTGATGTGCAACAGATTGGTGAGCTGCATCTATACGTTAAGATTATTGTACTGGTTTGGGCATGAACCACAGTGTTTTATATGCTGACATAAAAAATTGTTATGCATATGAAGTTGTATCAGTAATATAAAGCCCATGTTTCTTCTAAAGTCTGTAGCAAGCTCTACATTTCATGCTTGTAAATTATTTGGGTAGTAACAAATAAAGAAGGGTCTTTGCTATCGCTACATGAAAATTTACTAAATCTGGCCTTTCTACAGAGTACCCGTTAAAAATTAATTGGTCCTAGAAAATGAAAAAGAGCAAGATAACATGAGTTTTATCTCATCCTGTAAAAGCTCTTAAGACTTTCTTCTGACATTCTTGCACCCTCTTTTGCCTCCTGACAGACTTTAGCTAAGATTTTTTTTTTCTTTTTTTTTACATTGCTTCACTGACAGTCTTCAAATACTCTTCTCTGTTCCTTGGTCTGTCTTGGCACTAACATTCCTCCTTGTCTTCTTGACTTTTGCTTTTGAGATTTTTTTCTGAGTAAACATCAGCAAAGCAAATCCTTCATCTCTGTTCCTTCCTGGTGCTCTTTTCTCTTATCACTGTTATACAGTTCACTGCATTTTTCAGGCATGCCATTTTTTTTCCTTCCCCTCTCTTAACCCTAAATCTCAACACCTACACACACTCAAAATCTATAGTCTCTAACACAAATATCTGCAAAGTTATTGTTTAAAATCTTTATCTGATGGAAGCATTTTTCTTTCAATTCCTGATAGATGTAAAATTCACTTACAATACTTTTGAGTTTATTATAACCAATATGACGCCTCTCAGTCCATTTTCCCCCATTAATTTATATTCCTAAACTGTGTTGAGCCATGTTAGAAGATACACCTCTGAGTTATTTTGTGGGCTGCAAGTTTCTTTTAACAATAGAACAGGAGGCAAGCAACCTTGGATGAAAGAGAGGGGAAAAGGAGAAAATATACCATTTTAGTAGATGCCTTATGATGGAGACACAAAGGGATTGAGTCTTTCAGTTTGTCTTATTGACAATCCTGTGCCTGCAGCCTAAGGTGTGCTGATCCTATTCTTCCTTCTTTTTTTTTTTTTAATGTGCATTTTGTATTGATTCTTTCCCATCTGTCTGGTATATGCTGGTTTGTTGAAAAAAATATTGTGTAGTGTTTATAGATAAGATTGAGAAAAAAGTACATGATCCCTCCTGAGATTATGTCCATTTCTGCATGGACAACTCTTATTTTATGTCCCTACCCTACCCCCTTTTTTTTTTTTTTTTTTTTTTTTTTTTTTTTTTTTTTTTTCTTCTCTGCCAGGTTCTGGATGCAACTGAAAGGGCAGTAATATAAAACTTAGATTTATATGACATACCTGAATTGTCATGAATTTGAAAGTACTGGAGCCTTGAAGGACACCTACAAGGCAGTCAACCAGTTTGAAAACTCCCAAAGCTCATAGAAGATTGATGAGAGGACTAAATAAAACCTTGAACTGTTTGCACTTTGTTTTCCTTTGAAAGTATTCCCATTTCAGAAACAGAGGACTCTGGATTATCCTCAGATCAGCATTGTATTAAATTCCTGCCTTGTTCTTTCTCTTACATTACTGAGAACCCCAAAATTTATATGTAAAAAATCTCACTCAAATAGAAATTCTATCTTTGCTAGGACAGAATGGCTACTACAAATGTGATTTTGCATTTGAAGACATGGTATGGCACGGATACCTTAATCAGTCAAGGTGTCCAGCTTAAAGCAAGCAAAAAAGCCTCCACAGAACTGAGGATTGGGTCTGTTTAGGGTTAACCGAATCCCGTGGCCATCAGGATGTAGATGCTTTCTCCCATCTGTCTGATGGATCTGGCTGCTGCTGCTTGCAGCTCAGGCTGAGCAGATCCACGTCAGGGCAGTCACACAGCCCCTGGCTGGCCACGGGGCCAGTGCAGGTCCAGCACTCACAGCCCGGCCCCGTTCCTCCTCTGCAGCTGGGCCAGCGCTGGCACTCTGGGTCCTCCCAGGGGCAATCACCCACGTGCTGCCTGAGGATTGTTCATCACCTGCTCGTGCACACGGGCACCATGGAGAGGGTGGTGTCACACAAGATAAGGATTTAATGAGAAGATGGGAGATAGGTCAGGTGGAGAGCTCAGTGACCACTTGCTTACGTGTCACTAGACATTTTATCCCCACTTCTTTCCGTGCTTGTTTTTCCCCCACCTACCTTATCCCCTATTTGTCCCAGTCTTTGTCTTCTCTCAAATAAACAACCTACCCTCATTATTTTTTTTCTTCTAGCTCACGGTTTTGCTACATCTGTACTCAAATTTGGCACTTGTGATGCCATTAGCTAGGTAATCACAATTTTATCTGCCATTGCTGATATGGTTACATGAGTGCCACTGACCTTGTAAGTTCTGCTCCCTCAAAGGTCCTTCAATTACCTGTGAAGTTTGGCCGTCTTTCAAATGATTTCCTATTAACCACCTGTGAAATCCTGCATCCCCTACCATCCCTTACAGCACTGTCTGTAACTTTTGTTCACTTTTTGCTCTGTTTTTTTTACATCCATCAGTTTCTCATGTCATCTTCATCAGTTCCTAAATCCTAAATGTTCAGTTTGCCAAATCTCAGGCCTGAACCTCCTCATATTCCCGCACATCCCAAAGCAAAATATCTCTCTAGGAATTAATTAATTGGAATATTTTGTTATGTTCATAAAACATTGCATTTACAAAGTATTAAACAAGTAATTATGACTGTATTATTATAGCATGTAAGCCAGTGTTTCATGCCAGACTATTTCTGTTAACAAAAGCTTCTTCAAACTGTGCATCTGTGAACTTGGATAAGTTGCAAATGTCATTTCTGTCTGAATGATTTTTGTAAACCTGGAAATTGCAAGCCAGCAGTACATCCGTTCATCCATTGCACTGCTTACTGCTTCTATCTTTGGGAGCTCACCAAAGCAGACAAGCCAAGCATGCTTCAGCTTTAACTGCACTGCTTGTTCTACCACTCCTTTAGAAAGCTCAGCAAGGAACTGTTTAGTTTGAGAAGTTCAGCCACTCATTTCCAAGCATTCACAGGCTCTTGGACCCCGCAGCACTGAGCTGGTCCTGCAATAAAGACCATTTCTCTGCTCCCTGCTAAAAAGCATTTCAGTTCAGTTCTCCCCTGGATGGCTTATCAGCTGTACTTGGTAGCTGTGATCTGTGGACATCCTGTGTTTATGAGGTGCACTGCAATTCATCATAGTACATGTGCTTAACCTAAAACCATCCCTTCAGCTCATCAATGTATGCAAGCTGCCATAACTCAGGCCAAAGAAACTGTGACAATATACACAAAACAAAAAAGACAGCTCAATAGAGTGAGAAAGATGGAATAAGGAGTATAATTTAAGGTCTGTTGACTCTTTTTATGTTTTGGGTTGTTGATTTTTTTCAGAGTTGTTTTGAAATTTTAGCATATAAGGAAAGCATGTGGATGTAACTTTTAGTCCATATGAAAGCAGTACGGAGCAAAACTAGTTGTTTTGTTTGGCCATTCAGTAAAAGAAACCTAAGGAATACTAAAGATATTAAATCTAATACACTGGAGAAATGCAGTGAATTGCAACCCTGAATTCTATTTTCAGATTCATTCTTGCTTCAAGACTTCAGTCGGACTGGATGCTGATGCTGTTCTTTGCACACACACATTTGACTGTGACAGTCACTGTTGGGCTACTTCTGATCCCTAAGGTATTTGAGTCTGCTGTCTCTTTTCTTTTACCAAGACTGAGGAAGATAAATGTTGTCAGGCAGAAGCAGTTCTATGTAAATCCAGCAGCAACTGATAGAAAAGAGGGATGTAAAATTTGGCTATTTTACCTTGAAAGCTGTATTGATTTTATTTTAAAAAGTATACATTTTCAAAGTTTCTTTCTTTCAGCTTTCAAAATTCCAGGAATTTAAAGTACTTAAAATGTTGATGTGACTGATACAAGAAGGAAAGAATCCTGCCTAAGTGTGCTTTTGTTTTTAGGTATTTATGTGACCGTGCTGCTGCCAAAGTTAGCTGAGATCAGAGAATTTAGGCCAGGGCATAGAAACTCTGGAATCAGGAGGCTGGACTGGCCACGAGATAGGGAGGCAGGGATTTAAACCAGGCAGTTACAGACTGAGAAAGGGAACCCTTTGGATGGCAGAGCCTGGCACAGACAGATGCTGCATTCTGGAAGGAGACATGGCCATGACAAGGAGCGGTGCTGGGTTCTGGTGTGTGTGGGATACAGGCAGAGGCTGATGGCAGGAGTCAGGAAAGGCACAGAGAGCCCAGAGCTGCAGCCCTGACACCTCCCCTGGGGCACCAGGGGTGAAGCTCCAGCGTCTCACTGGGGACAGGAGATCTGCAGGGGGCTCCTCCTGTCCCCAGCAAGTCCCCAGGAATGGAGGGGAACTTCCTTCTCAGGACAGCACCCCAGCAAAAGGAATGGCTTTCTAATGGGTTTTGAAATGACGAATCATATTAATCAAACACGAGTCAAAATAGCAGTAAAGGTGAAAGCTGCATATGAAGAAAGAGCATTAAGCACTTCAGGTAGATAGAATTTTCAGTTTAATGAAGCTGCTGCTCCTGCCTTTTTCCTGTGTGTCAGAACAGGGTACGCTGATAACTGTCAAGTATATGTACATTGAACAGTCATAACAAGGGACTCATTGGTGCAACTTTAATACTCCATAACCTTGTTTTATTTTAAATTACTTTTCTGGTCTTTAGCAATAATCTTGTATTTTCTATTTTATATTCATGTACTTTATTACATATCTTTAGAGGTATCTTTCTAAACTAGCCTAGAAAATTTGTTGCCCTTTCTGAAGCTGACTCATAGCAACTGATCACTGTTTTCATTTTTAGCTTATTATCTGTGTTACATTGCACAGACTTTTTATCCAACACACCAAAGAATTCAGAGAATTAAAATTCACAAGGTTTAGTTCTATTCATGAAGTCCTGAAGACAGATGGCTATGTGGACAATAGTAACTTCAGATGAGTGAATCAATATGAACAAAACAATAATGACAACCTCACTTCAACTCCTGATTCAAGGATTTGGTGAAACATAGAAGAAAAAAGTTGACTACTTTTTCATTCGTTTCTTTCTTTTATTTTTTTTCCTCTTTTTTTTTTTTTTTTTTTTTTTTTTTTTTTTTTTTTTTGTTGGTTGGTTGGTTGGTTTTTTCCACCTTATCCACCCATTCCTTTTTAAGGTTAGGATCTAAAATAGGAGAACTGCTTTCTGCAGGATTATTAAGATGTATGTTGTATAAAATAGTGTCTTACTGTTTTAGCAGCCTAATTGGAAATAATGTCTCAAAGTCTATTTTTATGCCAGCTTAATTGAAATGCCATTTAAGGAGTTTCAAACAAGTATCAAAATAAGTAGATTTTTTTTTCCTTATGAAAATGTCTAAGATTTATCAAGTTAAGCCATCATTAATAAGAGTTCCTTCCATATAATACTGAGACTCTACAGGACACTACTTAAGCCAATAAAGCTTACAGTAATGTTTTGAGTTTGAGAATCCCATCAAATCTATAGAAGGGTCATTGTACCATAAAAATTATTATAAGCTGATGTTGAAGTAGACTTTTGTACTCATGGCAACGTATGTTTTGTGAATACTTTCAGTTTTCACATTCAAGCAATAACCCAAGAGATGATATAGCTACGGAAGCTTACGAAGATGAGCTTGATATGGGTCGGTCTGGATCCTATCTGAACAGCAGTATCAACTCAGCATGGAGTGAACATAGCTTGGATCCTGAAGATATTCGGGTACATATAACTCATTTAAATAGCATTCCTTTTCAGGGACACTTTTTCCTACAAGAAAACTCCAACTTGCATGCAATTGTTTCTCTTTGCAGATATCAGCTTAAAAATGCCAGCTTAGATCTTTTATGATTGTGGTATCTGGGCATGTAAACTCTCAAGGGAACTATTTACTAGTGTGAAGAGATGCTGCATTACTAGTTGTAGTAAAAGTCATAGTGGTGGCTAAGGAGGAGGAATCATCCTCAGCAAGAGCTGGTACTCAGTTTATGTAGATTCTTTGAATTATCTTGAAGTGCAAACAGCTTTTGGTTTCAGTTTAATTAGTCATTTGTATGTCACATATACATAAGCATACATAACTATAAAGATAACATTTTTAAAAATTGATCAATGGAGAAAACTACTTTATTCTTATTTACGTGATTAAAAGCCATATGTTCTGAGAACAAGAAACAGCTATGGAGTTCAGCAGGAAAGCTGAACACTACAGCACTGAAACAGCAGTGAAATCTGAAACAGCATAAATGAATGTGAAGTGTGCTTGCTGTGGAAAGTAACATGTTTGTGCACAAGGGTTGAACTTGTGGAAAAAATGGGATTCAAGTTGATGCAGAAATGGAATATTCAAGAATTTGAAAAAGGTGAAATGAGTTTAATGCCCTTTTTAGAGCAGTTGGTCTTGCATTCATCGGGCTGCTTGTTTCACTGTATTCACTGTGTAAATACTAGTTTTGCCATTCACTTTGCGTTGCAGGATGAATTGAAGAAACTATACGCTCAGCTTGAAATCTATAAAAGGAAAAAGATGATTGCTAATAATCCACATCTCCAGAAAAAAAGGTGCTCGAAAAAGGGCTTGGGGCGCTCGATAATGCGGCGTATTACAGAAATCCCAGAGACAGTCACCAGGCAGTGCTCCAGGGATGAAAAGGACCTGTTGGAGCACAGTGTTGTGAAGAACTTGGCCACACTGAAGAAAAACACACCAGATTCTGCAAGTTCTGCAAAGCCTAAAGAAGAGACTTTGAAAAACAGAGTCTTTTCCTTAAAAAAGTCCCACAGCACTTACGATCATGTTAGGGATCAAACAGAAGAACCAAATGGCTTAACTACAGAAAGTGCAGAAGTTATAGCTGCTGAGAAAACGCTTCTAGACTCCTTGAATGGTAACAAATTAACCAAAAATGCTCCTGAAAAAGTTGAAGCTGTCTCCACTGAATCGGTTCCTTTGGTGTGCAAATCAGTAAGTGCGCATAATTTAAGTGCTGATAAGAAGCCTCTGCATCCAAGAACCTCTGTGTTACAAAAATCCCTCAGTGTTATTGCTAGTGCCAAGGAAAAGACTCTGGGACTAACGGGTAAAACACAAAGCCTAGAAGAAAGCACTAAATCTCAAAAATCTCAGCAGAAGGGTAAAGAGGCCAGCAAAAAGCAGTCAGCCTCTGATAAAGGGGAACATAAGGATTCCCACCGGAAAAACTCTACCCAGTCTGAGGAAACAAAGAAAGCCCATAAATCTGGAATTATTAAACAGCAAAGGGTTAGTCAAACACCTGCAAACCCAGACACAGGCCCAGGTAAGTCTCTGCACAAGGACAATTTCAACATAGGAGAAGTTTGTCCTTGGGAGATATATGACCAAATTCCTGGTCCTGTGCCTTTTGACTCTAAAGCTCAAAAACATGTGTCTATTGCTTCCTCAGAGCCAGAGAAAAACCACCCTTCCCAGCCAAAGGGGAAGACTCATCATAAGCTGAAGACATCTGAGGGGTACCAACAATCAAATCAAAAGATCTCAGACAAAGTGGAAGCAGCCACTCAGGAGACACAAGAGCAGCAGATCTTTGAAAATGAGAAAAATCAGTCAAATTCCAAGTCCCAGGTCTCTCCTGGGCTGAAGTGTGAGAATGTTAATAGGTATACACCTAATACCCGTGCTGGGGAGCGGGAGGAGCTGCCCCAGAAAACAGCAGAAAAGGAAAACCTCAATAAATTGGCTGAACAGAAAAAAATTGCCTCTTCTGAGGGAAATGTGCTTTCATCTAACTCCCATAAGCCAAGCAGTTACCTGCAGCAACCTTTAGCATCTCGAGCTGAAGTCTGCCCTTGGGAGTATGATACAGCAGATTTACCAAATGCAGAAAGAAGTGTAGCTTTATTGAACACCTCTGCTATAAGTGCAAATAAAACAGCAGCACCTCGAAAATAAGAGGCTTTCAGACTGAGGAGAGTAGCAACATTGAGAAGACAGACAACAGGAAAGACAAAGGGGACTTAGGCCAAAAGGATCTGAAAATTCCTAAGGAGCATCACTTAAATTAAGGGAATCAGCACTATCAATGAGTAGGAGTTCAGCAAAGTAAATTATCATTGTTGTTGTTATTATTTACATGTTGAGTGCCAACAATGTGATTAGCAGTGCCCAGAATATGGTCCCTGCTCCAAGGATTTTACTGTGTCAATGAAAGAAATCTGCCTTTGTGAAATCAATTCTCTTTTCAAAGAAAAAATAATAAGATGATTACAAACGCACAGTGTAGATGTTAACTAAATTATTTCTGGATGCTGTAACTGGCTGTAACTTGCCCTTGGGACTTTAAAGATCCAGCAGAAGTGGGACACAGAAAATGTCCTGATGGCAAAAAGGGGTATCAGCGAGCAGCTTATTGAAGTGACGACTTTTCACTTTACATATTTAATCTAAATAGCACTGCTAACTAAATGCATCCCAAAAATATTTTATAAAATTATTGCTTTCATTTTCTTATTACTGTGTGTTTAAGTACATTGTTGTGTCTCATATTAAAGCATTCCAGATTGTATAATTTTTGCAAATAACTTTGATATTATGTGACACAACAACATATTTATGCAATCTGCAGATACTGTCTTCTAATTGCAAGTTAAAATACCTGCTGTAGACCTTTTGTTTATATATAGTAATCTTTCACTGGCCATGGAAGCCGTAATTCATATTGGGAAATTCTTTTGGGCTTTGGAGATTATTTTTTTTTCTTTCCTGTGATTTATATAGTGGGGTTTTTTTTCTTTACTCTGTGTTATTTATATTTATAATTTCATACTGTATTATTCAGGGGTTTTATATGCAGTAAGTTATGCACTTCCCTGTTAATGCTCATAGACTTTGTTAATAGTGGAAATTCAGTCGTCTTAGCTGCATATACTGGTAAGTCCTAGGACAACTTATCTGGGTTTTTTGTTACTAATTGGAAAATATCATCTAGGAGATGAGGAATCTTACTTTAAACAGCGATGGTGATGATCTTGTTCAGTATTTCATACTGAACCTTCCTGTTAAAAAAGACAAGCAAGAATGACAATGAATATACCCCAGAAATGACTACCTGTTTTACTAAAACCAGACAGCCCTGGGAGATATTTTATTTATGAACAACAATATACTGTTTATCCCTGTTGGCAAACCTCAAAAAATTTGCTGTTGGAGTGAGGAGAGAATTCCAAAATATTACTCTTCCCCCATATATGCAAATGTAAGCGATACTGGGAACAGAAATGATGGTATCTCTCTCCAACTCTCCAAAATACTTTGACTTTTTTAAAATTTATATGTACATTTATGGTAAAAGTTAGTGTTTGATACAGTGCTGCTTTTCAGCAATAGCTACAGTCCTCATTGTGCTTATGAGCTTAATTCATAGGTGGCCCATTCACAACTATGAGTCTTAGTGACAGTTCACCATCAGGGCCTGAGGACGTGTTGAGCAGTTCTGAGGAGCATCAGCAGTAATGAAACAGCCCCAGCTATCTCAATGCAGCACCAGCAAAGTGCTGTTCACAGGAATTGGCTATACATAGTGTACTCCAAAACAAAGACAGCTCAGTCCTAAAGAACTTGTGCAATTTGAGAGAAGTGATGGGATTCGGTGGAAGAACATGAAATGTGGATGATTGAATAGAATGTGTTGTTTAATATATATATAATATATATAAAAATAGATATTTATATATGTTTAATATATATATATAAATGTCATATCTAATGCACACATGCACATACACATATGTAGTATAAACTGATTTTTGTGGCATCATAGAAAAAGTGGCTTAAGATAAAATGCAATGAGCAGAGGGACTTAACCTGGGCATGAGGAGAACTTTTTCTGTCCTTTAGAAAGGAGAGGAGTCTATGGGCATGTCTAGACTGACACATCAAGATGGATCTGCTTTTCCTACTGCCACTGCAAAGCCCAAACCTGGAATGTACCAACACCTGAGCCAGCTGAGGACAAGTTGACTCAGGTCTTGGTGCTGTCTAAACGTGTTACTTGACTTAGAAATTCTGCTCATTAGCTCCAGATTAAGTGAACTGAACTGCCCCAGCCAACCTGGTTGTCCAGGCTAGTGCTCAGTTCCACCATGGGGATGTGCTCACTTAGGTCTTTACTATGCTGGGCTTGTCTGACTCTCCCACCCCTCTTTTGTAGGGCATAATAGAGGTCTAGGAGATCTGACTGGGACCCTTCAGTCCAGAATCCCTGTTCCACCCACAAAAGGGAGTTAGGCAAATGGGTGCTTCGGGCATCAGTGCACCCTCTTTGCACACGCAGTGCCACTGGCATCCTACGTGCAGCCCAAATCCAGCTCTGTCCTTAGTGTGGAAAACAGTTGAGATTAGACCTGGTGTGCTCAGATCCTCCCTTCCCAGTCCCAGACACCCAGATATGGGATTTGTCTGTAACTTGTCAGCTTCAGTGGGACTTGATCAGCTTTTCTGAGAGAAAATAACCCTGTATTTCCATTGGAAGAAGTCTATCCTAGAAAAAGAGCTTTCTGGAAGACCTCCAGGAGCACACTGTCCCTGTGTGCAAAGAAATAGACAATTTTAAACCTGCTGAAATGGTGACCATCTCACACCTCTCCTAACCTTGAAGGGAAGTTCTGCAATCTCAGCAGGGGTTTTTGGGGTTGGGATGGGGTGACAGCTTATGGAAGGCTGCCCTGGCTCATTTATGGGAGCCCGACTGTGAGGTTGGAAGTGGGCATCCACGGAGGTATCCTGAAGGGAGATATTTGTATGTACTCACTGCCACTTGGAGACAGATGTTTGCAAGGAGCAGGCCCTCGTGCCCTGGCTCATCTGGCCCTCCATCCTTTACCTGGGAGCTGAGCAAGGCCCCCCTGCCCGTGCCCTGCTCCCCAGGAGCCGTGTCGGGGTGTGTTGTGCACCAGGGATGAGGGACCCACATCGGCAGAGTGTCTGCACAGTGCCCCTGCCCCTTGCATTCCTGGCAGGATCAAGCCCTTCGTGCATGACTGTGTCTGTGCCACTGCTATATATCTGTACTGCCTCGGTTTCTTTTCCCTTTCTTTCTGTTTTGAAAGATAACTACATTGGAAACACAGGAACAAAGCCCTCTCCTTGGCTGGTGTGAGACAGCCCAGCTGCACAGCAAGCAAAAAGTGATGGCTGGTTAACCAGGGAAGGCATTGGCTTGTATGTTCTCGTTTGGTTTAGATTTCTTTCATCCTGACCCTTTCCCTCACTTCTTAAAAACTGTCTGTTGTGGTTCTTTAGGCTCATTATAGTCACATCCCCTAAGACTGACACAATTGGAAAACTTTCCTTGAGAAAACAAAAAAGCTTTCCCCAATTTATTAAACAAGTGATCTTTGGGCTACAGATTCAATTGGGACTCAAATTATTTCACATTTAAGAAAATGAGGGGCCAAACTTCACTTAACTATCCTATTACACTATGATGCTGCTAGAAGCACTGCTTAATGAAGACATACTAAGTTAGACATAAATAAAGTTTTGTATTTCATAGATTTTTCTCCACCAGCATATATTGACTAGATTGCTTAGATGTCTTTTTCTGGAATTTCGTTGTCATTGTTCAGCCAAGAGAAGTGCAACTCTAGAGTAAAGGTGTTATAAAGATGTTTTCTAGCAGATCTGTTAAGAGAAAAGACAATAAAAATGAAGGTCACAAACATTTGCTAGGTTGTCCTTCTAAATGCATGTGCAAGCTGCATATCTCCTTTATTTCTAAGCCATGGTTTATAAATAATTAGATTTATACCAATCTTATTAGACTTGTATAATTTATGCAAGATTATGCGCTTTAAAATATAAATCAGTGCACACCTATCATCAGCTTTGGTGGCATCATAGACCTGAAACCAGACAAGACGTTTATATTTGCTCTCCTTAGGCTTTTGCATGCATATGACAACAGGCAGGCCTGAGCAAACACTGCCTTTGACTTTTAAAATTTTAGCTACTCCAAGTTGTAGAGTATATAAAGCTGTAAGTCTCTTCACTTTATAATGTGGTTCTTATGACAATGTTATCTGGCAACCAACAGCATCCACCATGAAATACTTGATAGATTTATGTTGTAATGTGTTGCAGCATGTAAATAATGTAACTTCTCTGCAATAAAGCACATTTATATTAAATCTGTCTGCAGGCTCTTGTGTTGTGATTTTTCTGAAGTTGTTACTGATCCAAACTGAACAGGTTTCCTGTCAAACTTGTAAAGTAACTAACTTTACAGCTTCGATGATCAGATCATGCCATTATCGTGTTCTGGATTTTCCTTATATTTTCATCAGAACAGGAATGTACTATGTTCACGATTTCATTTTAGGGAAATAGCTCTGTTTTTTCAATGATTGCAGTTTTGAGGTCAAAATTGTAGAGTTCATTCTATATTCTTTGAATTTAGTGGTAACCACAATGTTAGAAAACAAGAGGAAATACATAGACCACATTTTACTATGTCATTGTAAAATCCTGTAGCTCATCTGTACTATGTGTGCACATTCCTGAATTCCTCATCTCAAATATGCATCTAGCAGGTATAGGAAAGATACAAAGAATGGGAACAAAAAGGATGAGAGACAGAGAATGGCATCTGTGTAAGTGCAACTTGTTTACCTTGGGAGAGAGATGACTCAGAGAGAGGGATGAGACCTATAACAAATGTTGAATGATTCAAAGGTAATTAGGAGTCTGGAATTTGCTGGATTTTGTTGTGCAGGAACTACAGAACACCCAGGGTGGCCATCAGGCAGCAGCTTAAAATAAATGAAGTTTTCTTCTGCATGTGTCATAAATAAATTGTGGAGCTCATTTTAACAGACCACTGTGCATATTACAGATTGGAGAGGTCATGGAAGACAAATCCATCAAGATCCCTGAACATGGTGGATAGAAAACTCCTAAGTCCCTAACCTCTAGATGGCTGATAAGCAGTATAATTCTCTTTGCATAATCACCCAGTTCTCTCACCTTCATCACCCACTGCTCAATAGGGTGCTACATGAACATTTCATCCAGCACAACCTCTGTATATTCTTATGTCTGCATAAATACAGATATTTTAGGCTCACTTAGTTTATTTTCAGTTGTCATCCTGGTGGTTTTTAGTGACTGATTATTGATGTACGAGTCCTTGTGGGTTCCTGCATGTGTGTGTTCACATGGACCTCTCCCAGTGTCTCCTGGGTTGGGAAGCTGCATTTGGGTAACCAGTCTGACTCCTGGTGTCAGATGTAATGGACACACGAGGTGGAAAGAAGGGAAGGGAATTACCTACGTCCTTTAAATGGACTGTATGCAAGTCCTTTGAAAGCAGGAAGTCCAGATATCAAAAATAAGGCCTGGAGATTTTTCACTGAACCACTTCAGGGCACTCAGCTCAAACTGAGGGCAGCTTTGCACTCTCAAGTGGTGGGTGCCTTTTGAGCCCCGCTTCTAAAGTGTTCACTGGTTTTAAGAAGTAAGGAAGGTATTTCCATGGTTTTATGGCTGTGGAAATCATCCAGACATGTATTTTCACACACCTTTTTGCTTGTCCTGTTGTGTTTCACGGGAGGAAACTGTGGCTGCACCTGCAGAGCCATGAGAGGCTGGGGTGGGAGTGTCCCACTGTCATCCTGGCACCCAGGGCAGGGGATGGAGCAGACACATTGGCTCTGCACAGTGGTGCACAGTGAGAGGAAGAGACACAGCCTCTCAAACAAGAGAGGCTCAGAGTGAATAGTCAGAAAACATTTTCACCAGGAGAAGCCAAACAGTGGAGGTTTCTCAGAGATTGTGCCGTTCCCATCCTTGGAGCTTTTCTTGGATAAAGCCCTGATCTTGTAGCTTTGGGGAGCAGGTTGGGTTGGAGACCTCCTGAACGATCCTATCATCCCACAAAGTGTGTCTGCTGCTAGAATTTACTGCTTAATCTTACACCATCCTCTGAAAGCCTGCAGATACCAGGCAGCTCCAGCTCCTGCCCAGGAACACAGGACACAGATTCATTAATATCACACATAACTCTGGGCAAACCCTCCTCACAAACACCAGCTGCTGAAATAGAAAGGCATTTGGCTTTTCCTCTGACCTCACAGCCCAGAGTTACCGTGGTAACAAGGAGATGAGGGGAATAATTTTGTTTAGAGCTGGTTGGGAAGAAGTTTCCTGCCTGTGTTTAGTGAGTACTTGAGCTGATGCACATTTGAAAGAAACATTAGAAAAATTGTAATCTTTTTCTTTAACAATATGAAGATTTTTTTAAAAATCAGTACTGGATTGAATTCTGAAGGAACCATTAAAGAAATTCTAAATTTTGGGGGGTTTGTGAATGCATTTTTTCAAAAAGGCAGTTGATTCCATTCAGGGTTACAGGTCTGCCTGCCTGTCTGCAGAGAAGTTATTTCAAGCTGAATGTGCTTTTTTTACAATAAAATAGGATTCCTGACAGGTTGAAACCAACTTTTTCTAGTTCTGAAGGAGCATTTTCCTCAACTCAGAAATTAACTTTAGCAATGCTTGAAACTTAGTAAAAGACAGTGATCATTCACTGGGTTGGCAGGCTGCCACCATGTTGCAATATTCATTCTTCTAGTTCTTTTAACACCTGGAAGATTAAACATTGTCTCTCCATTTATGCAGATGTTTTTTCTTTTTTTTTCTTTCCATTTATTTATGAGATAGCTGGTTTTGTCACTGAAAGTGTACAAACAAATCAAACCTTGGATATTTTACCATGTAATTACTGGATTTTAGATTTCTAGATATATGAATTAGGTTAAATTTTTCATTGTATCAAACATGAAAAAAACCCTACATTGTACCCAAAATAGCCATATATATTTTTGAAATGTGTATTTATGATCTTCTATACAATGTAGAAATACATATCTTATGTAGAAGGCACAGAATCATTCCTGCAGCCTTGTAGCTGCAGAGTGCAAAGTTTTCCAGTAGATGAGTAGCTGCTTTTAGAAGCAATTAAAAGGGAAAATTGCTAAGCCTGCTTAATGGAAGTCTTTTAATGAAATGCAAACCACTGGGTGTCTTTCAGATCTATGGGTATAAAATGTGTGTGAAGTTAGGGCTTGCCTCTGCCTCTGCTTCTTGGCTGTTGGAGAGATGTTCAGAGGAAGAGCAAATGCAGACGCCTCTGGTCCCTCCACAGCGTGGGTTGTCATGCCCACATGTGTGACCTCTTGCTCTTCTCTTTACAGTTCACCTGCTGTGCCCTTATTTAATGATGCTGAATCATAGAGTAGACTTAAAAACCTGTTTTGGGCTGATCTACCAAATTGGCAAACACTCATGTTGGTGGTTCCCTGCAGCCCTTTCCCCTGCTGCCCCGTAGAGGTGACGAGAGCGGTGGCCATGAGGGGGTTTGGATGCTGCAGGGTTGCCAAAGCTGGGCAGGCTGGAGGCTGCCTGACTCTGAACTCTGTGGGTTGTACAGCCTGACAGATGATGTTGGCAGGGAGTTCAGACTGGCTGCAGTAGTACAGATAAAAGCCAGGTGGATTTTACATACTTCAGTGGTAAAAATAAATCATGTCATGATGTCTTTGTCATGGAGGTTTTCCTGAAGCTGCAGGGGTAAGAGCTGTGTGCTTCCAAAGCAGTCATCTTGGAGACATCATCAAAGGAAAATCACAGCAGCACTGGAGAAGCCACTTGTCCAGCTCTGTTCTCACATCACGTTTTATTTGGCAAATACACAGGATTTGTGTAAGCCAGCAAGATTGGCTAGTGCTACTCTCTATGCAATGTATTTTGTGTTTATATTCCCTTTAATGCTTTTGGTTTACCACGTTTCAGTTTCTCTTTGTTTATTGCAGTTCTGTTATCTCTGCGATTTTTTAAAAAATTCTTTTACAGAAACTTGTTACTAACTTGATTTTTGTCTTAGTAGCTCTATTGCAAGGTCAGCATTTTCCCCACAAAATTATTTGTGTTTGAAGTCAGAAAGAATAGTTTCACAATTCGTGTAATTTTCCTTCAGAAATAGCTAAATATTTTAAAATACAGATTGTGTGCTTTTTATTCTGATTACTTTAATTACTTATTCTGTTTTCATGACCAATAAAATTGCAGTTAGTAAGAGTTAGTAACATAAAGCTACATTTATTATTTTCTAGGTGTCATTTAGATGCATTTTTCCTTCTAGGATTTATGATGAATTGTAGATTGCAATTGTGCATTACATGACCTTTTCATGCAACTGTTTGTTGTCTACATTACAACTAGAATTGCAAAGTCATATTACAAACAATCATTGCCTAGGTAGGGATTGGCTTTTTTGGATTTGCCACCCCATCCATGTATGGCAAGAACTTTTACACACAAGCTAAACTACATTCTTTGATGTTTTATTCATTTATATATATATATTCATTATTCATTTATTCATTGCATTGTAAATGTAGATAGTATTCTTAATTCCTTGGGAACAAGATTATAATTCAATATAATAGACAAGCAGATAACAATCAAAAATTGATGAGATAGAACTGCATATTTTTTATTTTGTTAAAAATGTGAGAATGAAAATGTGAAAACCTTGGCATCTCTGGAGGAGAAAACAGAACAAAACAATGAGGATTTTATTTATTACTTTCACATTCAGAACCAATTATTATAGTATTAAGGAGCTTAGAGAAAACTGGTACATTTCTGATGATTGATCAAATACTGCTCTGTATATTCCATCTATTTAAAATACTTGGGATTTCAGCTGAAACAAGTATGCATCTTGTAGATCTTGCCCCAAACTCAATTTTTCCTAAGGATAAAAATTACCCAGTGGGGATGGATTTCAACAGAAGATGCAGAAACCACATATATATATTAAAGTTCCATGCCTGCTTATGACTTTTGGGTTTTATGCACCATTTTATGCTGTTCCTGCTTTTACCTCGCAGGAAATTGCCTTTTTCTGGAAGTAAATTATTTGGATATTGTTCCTTTGAAAGTGTGTGCATGTTTGAAGTGTCAAGCAGGTAGGTTATAAAAGGAAATACATTTACACAAAACAAACACTGCAGCATTTTAGGGGCTGCTTAAGCAGAGCTCCCATTTTCCTCTGCTCATTTGTTGTCTCCTCACATAGAAAACATATTTTCTACTGTAACTTAATATGACCTGAAAGAAGACCTAGGGGACCAAGAGGTTATCAGTTACTGAATGAGAGGCAAACTACAAACTAATCCTTAGTACAGAAATTACTGATTTTCTTAGCCATCAGAGAAGGAATTTAGTCTCCAGTTCTCTCTGAATTCAGGGACTTCTTTGAAAACTCCAGTCTGACAGGCTGGATTATTGGTTTTGATGCTGTGCCAAATCTTTACAAATGGCAATAACAAATCTGGAAAGTCAGCAGTAGAGTCCATGGCCTTGTACAACCCCTTGGAGAAACAACCTGGTGGGAAGCCAGGTGGCCTCTTGGCATGGGAGGCTGTTGGTAATAACATGCAGGACCACACATTGACTATAGCCAGAAATAATTTTGCACTACCAGGAATGAGATATTAGAGCCATATTAGGAAAGAAAACTTTTGACAGCAAAAGCACCTTTTCAGCCAGACTGGGATGGAGAGTCCACAGCCTCCTACAAACTAGGCCAGTGAATGCTGGCCCGTGTTAAGTCAGGATCTGGTTCTTATTCATACCAGGGAAACAAAAACCTGCTGTCAGCAATCCACAGATGCAAAACTCTTAAGGAACAAAAAAACATTCATCATTCCAAGAGCTGCCACTGCCCATTCACTTCCCTGCTTTCCAGCTGGTGGTCCTACCAGGTGCTTACTGCCCTTTTTCGCCCTGCAGGTAGTACAAAAGGTTTGTCTTTTCATTGGAAATGTCACAGTGGCTTCTGCTTGCTTCTGCTCTCTTT
This sequence comes from Prinia subflava, assembly GCF_021018805.1. NCBI lineage: Eukaryota > Metazoa > Chordata > Aves > Passeriformes > Cisticolidae > Prinia > Prinia subflava. The sequence continues at coordinate 137,226,368 of NC_086247.1, forward strand.
TCAGCCAGAGACCAGAAGCATTGTGCTGCAAACTAAAGATCTTTTCTGCTTTTTCTCCTGGCTGCTCAGCTCCCTTCAGCTCCCTTTAATCACTTTCCCCAGCTCAAGTCCTGGGCAGATGGCAGCATTATTATCCTCATCTCCTTCAAACGTTCCACTTCATTTTTAAAAAATGTGCTACCATACAGACTAAGGCCATCCTTGTGAAATACTTCACCCCTGTCCCAAACCAGGACAAGGCCACAGTCATCCACTTTTCTGCCTAGCTGTAAACTCCCAACTATTTAGCAAACCATGAATGGACACATTTTTTTACATAGGTACTTGTCTGGCTCGCAGGCTCCCTGTGCCTTGATTTTCTATCATTGTGTGAGGAAGACCTGACTGCTTCCTACTGATGGATGCAGATAAAATGTTACAGCCTTCAGGTACTTCTGATAGCATTAAGAAACCCATGTATGATACTGCTGATCACCTTCTACCTGACAAAGAATTATATAGTGTTGAACGACAGCAAAAGGTGATTCACAAAGAAGGTTATTATCAACGTTCAGGTTATGGAAGTTTGATTATTGAAAGCCATTTTATGCTGTGTGAAATTTCCTCTTGGCTCTTTTGTAATTTGCATTTTTTCTTAGCAAAATAGATAAAACTCAGAGAAACTCAAAGCTGAAGTGACCTGATCTTTTCCTACATGAAAATTAATATGGTCTCCTGAGTTTGTTTAGACGTGGGAAATGAATACTTGTTGGTTTTTAGCACCAGTGCAGGAGTTGTCCAGAATTTCCCCTGCCCACCTTCACAGCTTGCTGGTGCTATTGCAGCATTCCTGTGTACACATGAAGAGCAAATAAATCCTCTTTGCTTCTTTAAATACTATCCAAATGTCACAGGGCTAGTCTTGGGTATTTGTGTCTCTGGTACATCTGGTACAGTTTTATGTGTCTGTTTAATTTCAGCAGGTCTTTGCCTCTGTTCAATTCCATGGAGCCAGGTAAACTCAAATAAATTATATCAAAGGCTGTTCCTCTTTATAACCTTAACTAAAATAGCTGGGCTGTGTTAAACAGAGCTGACTCTGCTCAGAAGAAAAGTAAGTTGTGGCACAATGTGGAGATCAAATCTGTTGTAAGCATCCAGTTTGTTTGTGTCTAATGTCACTGTCACAGCTTTCATGCGTAGTGAACTCAGATCTTGAAGAAAGCTTTAGATGCATTTCCTGATCCTCCTTTCTGGTGTTCTCTGCTGCTCTCCTGCAAGGGCTGCATTTTCTCCCCCTCTTATCTTACAAAGAGTGATCACAACGAGCTCATGTACAACACCAGCTCAGAGGCACAGGCGTCTCCTAGACTTGCATATTTCTTTTGTAACCCCTTTTGCATGCCTGATGTTCAGCTCTTGCTCAGCCTGATTGGAGCTTTTCTCCTTCAGGGGGATTTGTCAGCTCAGCCTGTTGCTTCCAGGTGGGACACCGAAAGCAAGAGGCACTTAGAAGCCCTAAGAATTTAGGTGTTCTCAAAAATCTTTACCCCGTCTCTCCCAAGAGCTTCCTTGTCTTTTATTCTCAGCTTCACCATCAGACACAGAAACTTTGTTCCAGTTTTCCTCCACCTTTTCCATTAGGTCTGTGCTTGTGCCTTTGCTAAAGCCCCCCATTTTTTCCTATTCTTTCAGCTTCAGAATCATTTCCACCAGCAAAAACCACGTGCTCCATTCTGATATCCCAAATATTCATCACCTCTCACCTTGACATTTGCTCTGAATTCTCTTCTCCCCATGGCCATGTGTTTTCCTACCCACCTGAGCAAACCTCTGCCTCATCCTCTCCAGTCTTCCTGAATTCCCTGAGGAGCACAGGCAGGAGTGACAGCATCATTGCATCAATTTAGGTTGTGCTGGGAACTGTACAAAAATTTACATGCAAAATTAAGTGCCAATTTTATTCTTTTTTTAGTCTTTACAGCCTACGATTATGGGAAGACAAAGAAAGGCAAAAGAGGAAGAGGGATGATTATCACGTGAGTATAATGAACACATCACTGTCACTTAAAAAATATTCCTCAGTTATTCAGCTATATTTGCCTATTAAGATATTGTTAAAGAACCATAAAGAGTATTTTTCAAGGAAAAGTAGAAAAAAAAGAGATAAAGAGACAAAAGTAGAACAAAAGAGCTAAAAATAATTTTAAATTATTAAAATAATTCTGTTGATGAAACTAAATTCTGCATGTATCCATACTGATTCATGAACCAGGAACTCTGCAGTAATGTAGGAGGGTTCCATACGTGTTTACTTACATAAACTACAGATTCTTAAGAGAATTTTGCAGCTCCTTTTCTAAATGCTTTGCTGACAGCAATGTGGCCTTGTGCACAGACTGCTGCTTCTTTCAGGTCCAGCTCCCAAACCCGTGATTTTCCTTTCTTCAGCCCATGCTGGACTAGGATTTGCTTTGTTTAGAAAAGGCTGTTTCAGTGGCAGCTGGCTGTAGCAGGGGCTGTAGTTCTGATAAATTAATCACTCTGAAGGACAAAGCCTCTGCTGCTGTTTGGCTGCACCTTCCAGATACATCCTTTGTGTCTTGGGTTTTGTGCTGAATGCTCCTTTGTTGTTACTCCCAGGAGGAGGAGTCCTTTGGCCCTGCTGCTGTGGTCCCTCTGCTGGGTGACGTTCTGATGATACTGTTCATACACCCTGCTTTTCCCAGCTCTGTGTGATGCCAGACTGCTCTGCCTTGCTGCTCCTAACCACATCAGCTTTCTGGATGAGGTACTGCCTGACTCCTGCCATTTGCAGTGAATTTAATGCTTTGCCCTTTGGAGCTACTAGACACCTTGTATACATGTCATGTCAGTGTGGTTGTGGTTAGCAAGCTGTCCATTTAACAGGACACTTTCTCTTCAGCCCTACAGGAGGCTTTGACAGGGGACTGCAGTGACATTGAAGGGTTTTGTGCTCCTTCAGTGTGTGTGGCAGACTCAGCTTCCTCAGGGGTGTATTGCAGTGGTTAGGCACCGCCAAGGAGGATTCTGGTGTTCCTCTTGCCTTGTGGTACCCAGGAGGAGATGCTTTGGGGTGTTTGGGACTGCCCTGAATGAATCTCCCCGTGTAGAAATCTACACGGAGGGGATTTTACTTTGGGCCCTTGTAAGGTCAATGGAGACTTATTCAGTATATTCCCTGGATTCAGTGGCACAATTCCTTTCACACTAAAGACAGTGCCTATAGGAGGTAGTTGCCATCTATCCATTTTCTGAGGGAGATTAGGATGACTATCTCAGATTTAGAGGTATCCAAGATGTCTCATACTAGGTGAGATGTGGGATCCCACATAGGACATGATTCATCCTGTATTGTACATACTGGCACTGCCAATGCCTTAGACTTCTTTCCAGCCTCCCAACTTTTTGTCAGGCAAGGATAATTCAAATGCCTGATCTTACATCACTGGTGGCTGTCTGAGTAAGGCAGAATAGACACAGGCCAGAAAAAAATCCTTCACTTTTAAACAGAACCCATTGTACCTGATAGTATTCAGTACAGAGTGGTCATGTAAACAGAAATAATGCATTTCTTATCATTAAAAGGGAGCTCTATCTTTTGTGATCTCTCCCAGGAGCTGAATGGGGTTTTCATTAAATTGAAGTGCATCCATTTGAGTACTGCTCACTGTTTATTGCACACTTTGTATTGTTGCATGTTGTATTTATATTCTCATTTGGTCCCTTGCACCCGGTAAGTGGGCACCAGCCTACCATTGGGGAATCACCAAAGCCCCCAACAAGTTCAAACAACAATTATTCCACTCTTTCTGCAGCAGGGAAAATGTTGTGCTTTCTGCAGTAAGAGGTGTCTGAAGGAAGAAAATGTAATTACAGTTCCACCTAGAGCTTGGTCAAGCTCCATCTGTCTTGCTGAGACGAACGTTACAGCTAAAGACTGCCAGGAGCTGATGTGTAGGAGTCTGCCTGAGTTTCCAGCCTGTTGTCTGCTCCTTTCATGAGTGTGCTTCTGTTATTTAGTGGCAGTCTGATAGGAAGCCCAGCAAAGCCACAGGCAGTTTTTCCACTGACTTAAGTAGGTTTAAATTAAGTAGGCCCCACAATAAAAAATTCTCTCTTTAGAAAACAGGATATAACAGAATGGTGAGGAGCTGTGAGTGGCTTAATCATTACATTTACTCAGCTTTATGACTAATGCCTGTGTCAGTTAACAAGTTTTATTAACAATATAGTGACCTTGAAAACTCTGTACATCTGACTAACTCATTCTCTTTTATGACTAAATGCTCTTTATATTGATCAAGGATGTAATTGAAATGATGTCATGTAAAGTGACTGGAAGCTTAAAATTATTTAAATAATATATGGATTGCAATTTCATTGAAATTGATATAGTTTTTAAACATTGGAATAACACTCTAAATTACTGAAATTAACAGAGTCAGGATACTATCAGTATCAGGTAAAATGTAGGTGTATAGTGAGATGAATATTAAGGCTATTTATCATAGGCATGAAGTGTTCAGTAGCACAGTATTATTCCAGCACTGGAAACCATTAAATGTGGATATGATGAGTTTGGGGTCTATAATTTGCCATGGTTGAAAATCTGTATGACAGTGAGAATGGATATCCATGAAGTGTAGGGATTATAATGCTAATGTTGTGGCAGGTCATGCTTAACGTGAGGTGAAGCTTTAAAGATGCTCCATGCAGAAACAAGTGCAGAAAGCTGCACAGTTGCTATGAAGTTAGGAGGAGCAGCTGAGATTCACTGTATCAATGGTGTGGGTAAAAACGGTACATCATACTCCAACCCACTGAGATCCAACCACCCCTTTGTTCTGCCCCTGAAATGTCACATCACTGAGGTAAATCAGCACATCTACTTAGCCATTTCAGTTCTTTCTCTTCCTCAGAAACTTATATGACATAGCACAAGTGTGATATATGCTGTGTGATCACACCTCCCAAGATACATAGCTGGTCTGCTTGCTGTTGAAGCCAATCTTCTACACCACTCAACAAAATAACATTCTTGCTTTGAGAAATGAATATCCATATGTTCCTCTGAGCATGAATGTTGTGGTTTGCCCTGCGTTATAGCTGCAGTCCATAGCAACCATCAGTGTAGTAAACTATTTGCATCAGTGCTGCACCGTGGTCAAGCACCACGACTCCATGTTCCCCCAATGGCCTCACTGACTCAACAGGCACCAGAGCCACACACAGATGAGACCTGACCTCCTTCCAAACTCTTCCTTACTTAAACTCTCTATCTATCCCTGCTTAAATGTGCGAGGGCAGCTCTCCCATGTCGATGTCTTCATTCAGGAATACACTCATGGCACCAAATGTTTCTGGCGGCAGGACCCCACAGCTCGGGGTGTGCTCTGTCACCACAGTGCACAGAGAGGCTCCTCTCACCTCTTTAGCACATCTGATGTGGAGGGGGTTGGCATCACGACCTGGTGAAGAGGCTGAGCCCAGTGCAGGCAGGTGAAATGGAGTCAAACCTGCTGTACAGATCACAGTGGTTCACCGAGAGAACTGCCCTCCACACCACATTCCAGCCAAATCTGTGCTGGGAACCAAGAGGAGCCATGATTTTCATGTGCTGCAGGGGATGGGGAAAAAAGCAGCAAGACTGAGAACTCCACCATGAAAGATATGTGGGAGGGATGAGGGAAGGAACTGAAGAAACCTGGGAAGTAGCATCAACTTACTTTGCAAAGATTCCCCAAAATAGTATCCATCTGAGTAAGAGCCAACATCCCTGTGAGCCTGCCTGGGTCCCCTTTACAGACATAGAATCAATAAAGTTGATTGAGCCTGGGACACAGTTAGTCTCCTCCTAAACTCCATATCTAAGACATCAAATAAAACACCCCCTAAAATTTCTTGCAAAGCATTGGAACAGGCTGCGCAGGGAAGCTGTTGAGTCATCCCTCCTGGAGGGATTTAAAAGATGTGTAGATGCTTAGGGACAGGGTTTGGTGGTGGACTTGGCAGTGCTGGGTCAACAGCTGGACGTGATCCTAAGGATCCTTTCCAACCTAAATGATTCTGTGATGGTTTTAATTTTTCTCTCTTGCACATGAAGGATGTCAAGGTTCAAGTTCAAGCAACAATACTGACCATGTGCAAGTCTAAAGGTTAATGGGCGTAAAAGCCTCACTTTGTGTTTACTAAGAAAATCACATTTTCTTCCCAGAATGCTGTTTAGAAGGATTACTACTTAATTATGAGTAAAAACACCTTTGTGTGTCGGGTTTGTCAACAACTGCAATTGCTAAGTTTCATTGAATTTTAGTGGGTATGCTGTAATTTTTTTCTCCAATATTCCAGAATGATAATCATCCATTCTAATCTTACTTTGAATATGCTTGAAATACTTCACAGAAGTTTGTGGGAGTCTCAATTTTCACCAATGCAATTAATTTGCTGTCTGTAGGTAAGTGAACTCATTCTTCATGTTGTCCCTGTGCCCACAGTCCCTCACCACCTGCCTCCTGGGCATCCCAGGCTCTTCACTGTGCTCTGCTCTCCTGCCCCATGAAGGCTGCTTTGGCTTCAGCCAGAATCCATCTGGGAGAACTGACAGTAGGCAGCCAGCAGGGGATCTCAACTCTCTGCCAAGGGTCTTCAAGCTCTCTCTTGTACCATACTTTCATGAATAGCCAACCAAAATGCACAGCAATTCATGTGGAAAAATGTGTTTATATATATAATGTATATATATGTATGTATATATGTCTGTGTGGTGTGTGTGTGTATATATATATATATATATATATATATATATATATATGCATTTAAATACACACATAGGCAGACATAGATTCATACACAACTATATCCAGCTATCCCTGATTCACCTCCTAGGTGCTGCCTAAAGACCCTGACATATAACAGCAGCTATTTTAAAAAAATTCCAACCCAAAGCTCTAAAAGCAGGAGGCTAGTACAGCATGGTAGCTTTGTTCTAATGCAGAAATATCCCATCACCACTGTAGCTGCAAATCCATCAGGCTGCACCTTTATTCAGTGATGTTTACGCAGAGCTCCAGAATTTAATTGATCAAGTAAGATGACAGTCAGTCCATGTACATTGAATAGATGCTACTTTGGAAAACTGTGACTCAGAGTGAAGTGCTGTGTTGGGGAGGTTTTCTCTCTTCTATCCACTAAAGTGAGTCACTGTGGAGTGAACTGCTGCTTTTTGCAGGCAGACCTTTAGACAAGAGACTGAAATATCAAGAAGCTCTGAAAGATGAGCCTCGTCCTAGAAATCCTTTAATGTAAAAAGAAGCCTCTCTACTCCAATGTACTCTGGCATGAGATGCTAATCCAAGTCAGCTTCTGTCTCAGTTTATTTGGTCATATCTGGCGGTGTTTTTTTCCAGAGTCAAGGAAGGTTCTGATGGTGTTACCTTTCCCATTTAGAGGTTACCAATGTACAAAATGCATGTGCATTTGTAGATGAGTTTTATAGATGACTGTGGTATTGCAGCTCTAGTCTTGTTTGATGCTGGCAATATACTGTGTTCTTAGGATTATACTGAACATGGTTAAGGTTCATCATATAGGGCAGCAGCCTGAAGAGAACTAAAATGTTTAAATTACAAGAAAACCTGTAGCAACTTATGAATTCAGCCTCTTTTTAAAATCTAAAATATGAGCATTTTTGAAAGTAAAGCAATGCATAGCTAAAATACCTTGGAAACCCCAGCTCTGCCCCTCTAGCAACAGCAATCCAACTTCCTTCTTTCTAACAGAGCTTCTCTGAGATATCTGTACTTTGAGTGGACACAGAGTGTGTTGCCATTAGGGATGGACTAAGGAGAGCTGCAGAAATAAAAACCCTGCTCTACAGAGAGTATCATTATTGCTTATGTAGGGCTTTTTCAAGCCTTGATTTTAAAAATCTGGGAAGAGTGGCTGCAGCTTGGAAATCATGGCAACATCCTGGAGTGTTGCTGTCTCTTGTTTGACCACGTGTACATTATGAATTCAAGAAGCTCCTGCTGAGGAAAGGTACATCAGTACATTGTCATCAAAACATTCAATGGGATGGCATTTTCCAGCAGCACTATGAAAGGCTTCCTGAAAAATAAACCTTAACCATCTCAAGTGAGGGTGTCTGTGCTATTGTCCTGACACAATAAGCATCCTCTGTAGCTTAGCTTTTACCCTTTGATACGCTGCTTTAGAAAGGCATAAAAAAGCTT